>NC_139625.1:33788311-34203311 GCF_964638095.1 Poromitra crassiceps | reverse complement strand
TGGAGCTAAACGGCTCGCTGTAGAGGAGACAATGGAGCAGAGGAGGCTGGTTGGGAGCACAAAGCCTGGACTCAGGGGAAGGAGAACAGGTGCAGGAGGAGCGCAGGTTCATCAGTGCAGGAAGGGAGCATTTAATGTGCTAATCAACATTACAATACCTATATTTTTTTATTGTTTACTCTCCATTTTTGTTGCTCAGCCTCATTGGTGTTTCTGCTGCACTGCACTTCCCAGAGATCACCTGTCAATCAAACAGTAGCTTTTTTAATGCTTTTTTATGAAGTTTGAGTTCCTGTAGGTGGCGCTCTTTTCTCTGTCTGTTCAGCCATGGTGGCTATCATTGCTCATGCTAACTACCACCAGTGCTTCTTTTATTTATTACAACCCACTGCGTAACGCTTTAGAATACAGCCCGCAAATAAGCATGTAGTTATAGTATAACTACGGGGTACAAGGAGTGAATTTAGACTGTAACTAGAGGGTAACAAGATCTGTACTTATAGTATAACTACGGGGTACCACATTGTAGTTTTAGTATAACTACGGGGTACAAGGAGTGTAGTTATAGTATAACTACGGGGTACAAGGAGTGTAGTTATAGTATAACTACGGGGTACAAGGAGTGTAGTTATAGTATAACTACGGGGTACAAGGACTGTAGTTATAGTATAACTACGGGGTACAAGGAGTGTAGTTATAGTATAACTACAGGGTACAAGGAGTGAATTTAGACTTTAACTAGAGGGTAACAAGATCTGTACTTATAGTATAACTACGGGGTACAAGGAGTGTAGTTATAGTATAACTACGGGGTACAAGGAGTGAATTTAGACTGTAACTAGAGGGTTACAAGATCTGTACTTAGCGTATAACTACGGGGGACCACACTGTAGTTATATACTATAACTACAGTCCTTGTACCCCGTAGTTATACTATAACTACACTCCTTGTACCCCGTAGTTATACTATAACTACACTCCTTGTACCCCGTAGTTATACTATAACTACAGTCCTTGTACCCTGTAGTTATAGGCTACTATAACTACAGTCCTTGTACCCCGTAGTTATACTATAACTACACTCCTTGTACCCCGTAGTTATACTATAACTACAGTCCTTGTACCCCATAGTTATACTATAACTACACTCCTTGTACCCCGTAGTTATACTATAACTAGACTCCTTGTACCCCGTAGTTATAGGCTACTATAACTACACTCCTTGTATCCCATAGTTATACTATAACTACAGTCCTTGTACCCCATAGTTATACTATAACTACACTCCTTGTACCCCGTAGTTATACTATAACTACAGTCCTTGTACCCCGACTACACTCCTTGTACCCCGTAGTTATACTGTAAATACACTCCTTGTACCCCGTAGTTATAACTACATGCTTATTTGCGGGCTGTATTCTAAAGCGTTACCCAAACTGCTAATGCTGCTGGAAATGCAAAACGCATCACTTCCTCCAGATGACTTTTCCCAGGAAAGACCTATATCAGACACCAGCTGTTTAGAACAGCAAATATAAAAGCGTCATGTTCAATCTGAAAATGGTGTGCACCAGTTATTGCTACAGATTCAGGGTTGAACGTTATGTTTCCTTGTATGTTTCAATGCACCATTATGTCTGTTTAAATAAGCATTTTGCTACGTGTTGTTGGGGCTGAACTTGACCCTGGATAGTTAGAATCAGAAATAGAGAGTAGCAAAATAGACATTTATTTACTGCTACTTTAAATGTCCAAGCGAGTTCCTTCTATTGGAAAATGACATTGAACAAAACCTAAACAAAAACAGAAAAAAACACGATATTAGATGATCAGGCAGGATTAATAATTCACTTCTAAACAGCCACAACTCTTTCAGTGATAGAGTGATATTCTGGGAGGGAGGAAAAAAAGCCCCAGGTCAATAAGACCCTGCTCTGGCTCAACAGCCTCCTCTGGGGCCAGAGAGATAATCAACTTGAACGAAACCACGCCCCCTTTTTCATTCTAGGAGAATTTATCAGCGGCTCTGTGCTGCACGCTCTGCATACAAGACCGAGGCAGAGGAGATAGTGGATCACCAGCAGACCCATGCTGAAAACACATCATCCAAAACCACATCTCACTCCTGTGGACGCTCAGCTTTTCAACTCTGAAAGATGGATTTTCTAGACCACAGCTACTTGGACGCGCGGTCTCCGTACGATTACACCTTCAATTTCTGGAACGATTACCTCGGTTTGTCGACACTTGTCGCGCAAAATAAGATCCACAACCCGGCCCTGAGCCCCAACTCTATAACCGAGTCTCTCAAAGCGACCCTGGGTCTGGATGATTCCCCGGAATGCTCCTGCGTAATTGGGCACGTCAGCGGGGACAGCAACGACGGGCACTTGGACTGCTGCTGCGCGCCGCCAAGCTCACCTCCGATCTCCATCTATGATCTGAAGGAGCGCATCTCGCTTCTCAGGCCGTACGAACATCTGTCTGCTGATTCAGAGAGAGAGTCACCCGCCTACAGGGGCAGCTTCGGTGGCCTAGACCTGCTCTCCATGGACAGAAGGCGCAAACAGACGCAGAGGTGCAAACCAGAGCCGAAGGTGTGCGTCTTCTGTCGGAATAACGGTGCACCGGAGGAGGTGTACGGATCTCACATCTTGAAGACCGCGGACGGAAGAGTCCTGTGCCCCATCCTCCGCGCATACACCTGCCCACTCTGCAGTGCCAACGGAGACAATGCGCACACCATCAAGTACTGCCCGCTTTCTAAAGACCAGCCAGGCCAGAGAGTGGCCAAGGGGGGCAGAGCCATTGGCAAAAGGCTGAAAATATTCTAAGCAAGGAAATGAATGAAGTTTTAGTTGATTTGAGATTGCACTGTGTCTAAAATTACTATTGTGTTTGGCAGTCATTTTTGCCCCAATTCGTGCACTGCACGACAAGTCTGGAAAGTCTTAAAAAGGTTTTAAGAAAACAAGATTTTTATTGATTTAAAAAAAATGTGTCACTGTTTCATTTGTAATGTTTTCGTCTATAATTCTATGGGCACAGTTTACACTTGGATGCATTGTGCGCAATAGGTTTCCCCATGGACTTGGTGATAATGTTGCTCCATATATAACTGAACAAATGAACCAAAGTACTGTATAGATCGACCTGTGAATGACCACTTTCATACTGTAATCAGACGTTTAAGCAGTGCCAAAAGCAGCCAGGCTGTGCGCATGTCAGCGGACTGCTTTTGGTTTGCCAGATGACAACGTCAATGAATATGCAGCGTTCCTGATCTGAAATGAATGTTAGTCCCACAGTTCATTGGCTTATTGATGTAAGAAGTGTCATAGGTGGTGCGATGCAAGAGCCTACTGTAGGCTAGCTAGCCTATATACTTCTTTATATCAAGCACATTTTTTCTGAGATATTAAATGTTTTCTACCAAAGGAGTAGGCCTACATTTTTGTAATGAAACTTATCCTAAAAGTAATTTCTGTATATTGTTTGTTGGATGTCTTCTATTCTTTATGTGCTTTTCTCTCGATAGTATTTTACAGAATTTTACAGATTTCACCTGAATGTAAAAGAAAAATACAGTTGACCTGCACTGTTGTTAAAGTAGGTCCAGGCTACTGCTGAATCTGCTCTCCTATCATTAATCATAATTATCATTAATTTGTATTTACCTTCATGAATTCAGTAACACAGTTGCCTACAGACTAATGGTTTTCCACACTCATATTCCATGTGGAAATGTGTATATTTGCAATTTCTGTAATTGTAGCCTAATAAAGGGGTGAATAATTTTAGCTATGAAAAGCCTGACATTCCAAAGTCTTTATGCGTCAATAGAAACATTTTATGTACTTATTTTTACCTTATGTATCATTGGGAAATATATTCACTATATGGCCTCTGAATAAACATGTTATTTGCATTTGACTATGCTGGGACTATACCAGATTTTTCATACTAACCTGTGAAGTTACAAAATGAAAACTTCATATCCAATAAATCACCAGAAGAAGAAAAAAATCTACTAACTTAGTTGAACTGTAGCCTACTGTATACATGAAAACAGAACTGAAAAGCATTTCTCCTCAACTGTTTCATCTGAAAACGTCTGCATTGCAATATTTACAGTCATGACTCATGCGATGCCACAGTGCCACCTTGTGCTCAAAACTCTCCATGACAATTTCTCTTGAGAGATTCTACAGTACTGTAGCCTATTTAAAGCTGACTTGACTTTCAAGTCAAGTTTATTTATATAGCCCTAATTCACAGGCAAGTCTCAAAGGGATTCACAGAAAACAGTATAGCTAGATCTAAACACAACCAATATTCAGAGACTGAACAACTTATAGCCTATAAAACAAGCATGGCAGGAGAGGCAGAAGAGAGAGAAACACAGCAGACTAGAGCAGATTTTAGTAAGGCAAGCAATTACTACCGCCTAACCTACCTCCTAACCTACTTAGCGGCAGCCCTCAGCCTTGACCATATAAAACAAGCAACACAAGGTAAAACAATCTAGCCCAGTGATTCATAAACTTTTAACATCAAGGACCCCTAACTTGACACAAGGGGATCGAATTGTCAAGGATCTATTTTCAGCTATTGCTCTCACAAATAAGACATTTCAGCGCTTGGATACAGAAGAAAAAAAAACAGTGTCCAATTCAATGCAGTGTACAAATAAATTAAACTGAGCTTATTGCAATTCATTGCACACTGACTAGTTGCTAATATTTCACCCTGAACATGGATGGATTTTGCCACACAAGACTATACTGAATAGAATAAAAGGAATCAAGGAAAGTCTGTTTTAGAGACTTGTCTGTGATTGGAAACAAACCGGACACTATTTGAACTCAATGTGTGAAGCAGCGCCACCTGTCTGGTTACTGACAGCAGGACTGAAACCATTTTGCTCCAAATGCCTCATGACCCTGGACAACCAAGGGCCCCCGAAGCCCCTACATGTTTGCATGTAATCTGTAGATACATTTGTACTTTAACAGTAAATTTGCACTCTCATTTTCTATCTCAGTTATCATAACTATTCTCGGGGACAACTTCCGGCTTGTTGCTTAGCAACGAGCACCCATGCTCTCCTATGCGTCACGCCATAGATCTTCCATTACTATCTTGATGCTTGAAGCTAGCTTGAAATCCCATCGTCTTTGGTCACGCCAAACTCAATAGAAAAAACCCTGTCCGTTTACTGTTGTCTTGCTTGTCACTAAGTGCGCCCGACCGCTATAACATGACTTTATACCTCTTATGAATTATTGGGGTCTTTTGAATTATTGGGGTCTTTTGTAATATTCGGATTAGAAACCGAAGCTCAGACCACGTCCGTTTCATATACTTGTTTGTTTACAGCATTCACATCCGCGCTTTTGACTTGCTGTCTGCCCCCAGTTGCAGTTGCGTGACATCAGGGTGTCCCCAAGGAAAAGGATGTGAAGTCTGTGAGTGAGTGAGCAGAAATTGTGTTCGGCCACAGCTATGCCATTTTATGTGTGATCGCACTGAATCTTTCAGGAAGTGTAAAGAGCACACCTGTGGGTGACCTGGAGCCAGATTTTTTGATTCGATAATTAGGGCCGCTTAATGGCCGAATTTGCGATGGCTAGACAGATTAATGGTCTGTGCAGCAGCAATAGCTGTGCAGCCTCCATCGGTCACATCACTGCACGGGTATTTCAGTAGTTTACTAAAATTTGCTACAAGGTGATCTTTGACCTTTATCAGCCCCTACTGGTAACCAGTAGGAATTGCGCCAACATTGACACAACTTGTCTCCTCCTACACAAGGTCTCTGGCCTGTAATTAAGAAAAAGTCATAGCTAGATTTTCTTTTTTCATTTTCACCTTTATAGAGGCAACGTGAACATCACTTCCTGCTTCAGCACTGTACCAGAGATTTTCTTCCGCAATTTGTTTTCCCATAGACGTAAAATGCCTATAAAGAGGAGAAAAAAGGAGCTTCTTGGATACTTATAGATAGGTTATTAATTTACGAAGTAAAGTACATGTCTTACTACAATAGTTAATCAAATAATGTACATCTTCAATGAACAGGGGCACAAACGCAACGCGTTTCAACCTCTCTGGTAAAATGCCTATAAAAATAGTTTTACTTGGTCAAACCAAAACGGTTCATCTATATTTAGAATTGGGAGAGACCATAGAACATTTCACTCGGACATCAGACCAAAACCTAAAAAAACAACATTGAAAAAATATTTTCTTTAAACCTGCTTTTTTTTTTTTACGTTTTGGTCTGAGTGAAATGTTGTGCAGTCTCTCCTGTTTGTAAATATATCTGAACGGTTTGGTTTGAAGAAGTAAAACTATTTTTACGAAAGGTCTATAGGAAAATAAATGGCGGATGAAAATCTCTGGTACAGTGCTAAAGCAGGAAGTGACGTTCCACTTTGGCTCTCTATTAGACAGGTCAAAGTGGTGGAGAGGAGAAGCAGTGGATATGTGATAAAGGGCTGGATCAAACCCAGGATGTTTCGTTTACATGGTCAACAAGACAATTCAAGTTAAATTGTACTAGTGGACCTGTGGGAGTTAGACCTCCCCCTGGGAGTTAGACTCCCTGGTCTGGAACACAGTGTCTCTTTTTTTGTACTACTCCCATCACTTAAATAGCCTCAGACTGATGACATCACTGTTCAAGGTTCAAGGTTCAAGGTTCAAGTTTATTTGTCTCCCTTGGGAGAAATTTGTCTTGGAGACAGAGATTCGAGCTGCATACAGACATTTAACACAGATATATCAGATACAAAAAACATAGGACATAATTGCATAGTTGCAACGTGAAATTGCATACACCCTTGTGCATTACCTTAGTAAGGAGCAGCTAGTTATCGTTGAGTAGCTTAATTGAGAGAGGGACAAAGGAGTGTTTATATCTATTGTATTTACACTTTGGAATTCTATATCTTCTACCGGACCTCATGAGCACATATTCTGGGTTCAGTACATGCAAAGGGTCAGAAGTAATATTCCGAGCTTGTCTGACAGCTTCCTGGTCAAAAATGGCTTGGAGGGTGATCGGGGGGCTAGACATGCCCATGATCTTCCCGGCCGTTTTTGCAAGCCTTACAATTTGGGATTTAAATTTGACTGTCAGGTTGCCAAACCAGCTGGCTATACCATACCTCAGGATCGATTCTATGCTCGCCCTGTAGAAAATCAACATGATACTCGTACTGACTCCAAACAACCTGAGTCTGCGAAGAAAGTGCAAACGCTGATGTATCTTTGCACAGCAAGATGTGACATGCGTGTGCCAATTCATATCCTTATCAATATGTACTCCTAGATATTTATATGAGGAGACCTGTCTGATGTTATTGTTATGGACACTTATAATAGTGTGGTCACCTATGGACCTGGGATCTATAACCATCTCCTCTGTTTTTTTTGTATTTATGATCAGGTAATTCTGATCACACCACTCGTCAACCCTGTCCACTCCCTCTGTATGGCTGAGAAGGCTGGAATTGCTTGTTAGTAGGGTTAGTACAACAGTGTCATCCGAAAATTTGATTACATATTGATTCGGATCTGAGCTTACATAGTCATTTGTATACAGAGTAAAGAGGAAGGAGGAGCTTACAGTTCCTTGGGGTACCCCTGTACTACTCAGTGCCTCCTCAGATAGCACACTGTTGAATCTGACCCTCTGTGGTCTCTTAGACAAGAAGGAAAAATACCACCTTATTACAAAGGGGTTCACACCCAGCTTAACTAGTTTCCCTAGCAAAATGTCTGGGTGGATAGAATTGAACGCAGAACTGAAGTCAATAAACAACATTCTAGCATATGCATTGTTACTCTCCAGGTGTTTCAGTGTGAGATGTGCTACTGTGGAGATTGCATCACATGTACTTCGATTTCTTGTATAAGCAAACTGGTACTGGTCACATCATTAGGTAATTAGGGCAATTACCTAATTAAGAACTCTGGCTCCGTCAGGTCACCCGCAGTTGCTATGTTAAAACCATGTAAGCAACACAAGCTGCTCAACATAAGGCAAACATGACACACAGCCTGCACAACACAAGCTGCTCAACATAATGCAAACATGACACAGCCTGCACAACACAGGCTGCTCAACATAATACAAACATGACAAACAGCCTGCACAACACAGGCTGCTCAACATAATGCAAACATGACACACAGCCTGCACAACACAGGCTGCTCAACATAATGCAAACATGACACACAGCCTGCACAACACAGGCTGCTCAACATAATACAAACACGACAAACAGCCTGCACAACACAGGCTGCTCAACATAATACAAACATGACACACAGCCTGCACAACACAAGCTACTCAACATAATGCAAACATGACACACAGCCTGCACAACACAAGCTGCTCAACATAATGCAAACATGACACACAGCCTGCACAACACAGGCTGCTCAACATAATACAAACACGACAAACAGCCTGCACAACACAGGCTGCTCAACATAATGCAAACATGACACACAGCCTGCACAACACAAGCTGCTCAACATAATGCAAACATGACACACAGCCTGCACAACACAAGCTGCTCAACATAATGCAAACATGACACACAGCCTGCACAACACAGGCTGCTCAACATAATGCAAACATGACACACAGCCTGCACAACACAAGCTGCTCAACATAATGCAAACATGACACAGCCTGCACAACACAGGGAAGCTCAACATAATACAAACATGACAAACAGCCTGCAAAACACAGGTTGCTCAACATAATGCAAACATGACACACAGCCTGCACAACACAAGCTACTCAACATAATGCAAACATGACACACAGCCTGCACAACACAGGCTGCTCAACAACATAATGCAAACATGACACACAGCCTGCACAACACAAGCTGCTCAACATAAGGGAAACATGACAAACAGCCTGCACAACACAAGCTGCTCAACATAATGCAAGCATGACACAGCCTGCACAGCACAAGCTGCTCAACATAATGCAAACATGACACACAGCCTGCACAACACAAGCTGCTCAACATAATGCAAACATGACACACAGCCTGCACAACACAGGCTGCTCAACATAATGCAAACATGACACACAGCCTGCACAACACAGGCTGCTCAACATAATGCAAACATGACACATCCTGCACAGCACAAGCTGCTCAACATAATGCAAACATGACACACAGCCTGCACAACACAAGCTGCTCAACATACTGCAAACATGACACACAGCCTGCACAGCACAAGCTGCTCAACATAATGCAAACATGACACACAGCCTGCACAACACAGGCTGCTCAACATAAGGCAAACATGACACACAGCCTGCACAACACAAGCTGCTCAACATAATGCAAACATGACACACAGCCTGCACAGCACAAGCTGCTCAACATAATGCAAACATGACACACAGCCTGCACAACACAGGCTGCTCAACATAAGGCAAACATGACACACAGCCTGCACAACACAAGCTGCTCAACATAATGCAAACATGACACAGCCTGCACAGCACAAGCTGCTCAACATAATGCAAACATGACACACAGCCTGCACAACACAAGCTGCTCAACATAATGCAAACATGACACACAGCCTGCACAACAACAAGCTGCTCAACATAATGCAAACATGACACACAGCCTGCACAACACAAGCTGCTCAACATAATGCAAACATGACACACAGCCTGCACAACACAGGCTGCTCAACATAAGGCAAACATGACACACAGCCTGCACAACACAAGCTGCTCAACATAATGCAAACATGACACAGCCTGCACAGCACAAGCTGCTCAACATAATGCAAACATGACACACAGCCTGCACAACACAAGCTGCTCAACATAATGCAAACATGACACACAGCCTGCACAACAACAAGTTGCTCAACATAATGCAAACATGACACACAGCCTGCACAACAACAAGCTGCTCAACATAATGCAAACATGACACACAGCCTGCACAACACAAGCTGCTCAACATAATGCAAACATGACACAGCCTGCACAGCACAAGCTGCTCAACATAATGCAAACATGACACACAGCCTGCACAACACAAGCTGCTCAACATAATGCAAACATGACACACAGCCTGCACAACAACAAGCTGCTCAACATACTGCAAACATGACACACAGCCTGCACAACACAGGCTGCTCAACATAATGCAAACATGACACACAGCCTGCACAACACAGGCTGCTCAACATAAGGCAAACATGACACACAGCCTGCACAACACAAGCTGCTCAACATAATGCAAACATGACACAGCCTGCACAGCACAAGCTGCTCAACATAATGCAAACATGACACACAGCCTGCACAACACAAGCTGCTCAACATAATGCAAACATGACACACAGCCTGCACAACAACAAGCTGCTCAACATAATGCAAACATGACACACAGCCTGCACAACACAAGCTGCTCAACATAATGCAAACATGACACACAGCCTGCACAACACAGGCTGCTCAACATAAGGCAAACATGACACACAGCCTGCACAACACAAGCTGCTCAACATAATGCAAACATGACACAGCCTGCACAGCACAAGCTGCTCAACATAATGCAAACATGACACACAGCCTGCACAACACAAGCTGCTCAACATAATGCAAACATGACACACAGCCTGCACAACAACAAGCTGCTCAACATAATGCAAACATGACACACAGCCTGCACAACAACAAGCTGCTCAACATAATGCAAACATGACACACAGCCTGCACAACACAAGCTGCTCAACATAATGCACACATGACACAGCCTGCACAGCACAAGCTGCTCAACATAATGCAAACATGACACACAGCCTGCACAACACAAGCTGCTCAACATAATGCAAACATGACACACAGCCTGCACAACAACAAGCTGCTCAACATAATGCAAACATGACACACAGCCTGCACAACACAAGCTGCTCAACATAATGCAAACATGACACACAGCCTGCACAACACAGGCTGGTCAACATAATGCAAACATGACACACAGCCTGCACAACACAGGCTGGTCAACATAATGCAAACATGACACACAGCCTGCACAACAACAAGCTGCTCAACATAATGCAAACATGACACACAGCCTGCACAACAAGCTGCTCAACATAATGCAAACATGACACACAGCCTGCACAGCACAAGCTGCTCAACATAATGCAAACATGACACACAGCCTGCACAACACAAGCTGCTCAACATAATGCAAACATGACATGACACACAGCCTGCACAACACAAGCTGCTCAACATAATGCAAACATGACATGACACACAGCCTGCACAACACAAGCTGCTCAACATAATGCAAACATGACATGACACACAGCCTGCACAACACAAGCTGCTCAACATAATGCCAACATGACACACAGCCTGCACAACAACAAGCTGCTCAACATAATGCAAACATGACATGACACACAGCCTGCACAACACAAGCTGCTCAACATAATGCCAACATGACACACAGCCTGCACAACCTACTGGCCATACAGCAGAGTGTCTTCAGTCAGAGGCTCCACCAGCTCCCCTGCAGTAAGGAACATTACAGGTCTTTCCTGCCCACCGCAATAGCCATCTACAATGACTCCCCTCTGTGCAGAGAGAGGAGACTCCTCCTCCTCCTCCGAATGCACATCACAAATGCACATTTTGTACTTAAAGTGTACATTAATAGCAATATAATATAATGCCTATATACAGTACAGTAATAATCTAAAGTAGGAGTGGAGGGCCTGGACCAGGAGTTTTCCTCTGAACAGTAGTTATAGTTGTATTGTTTTTTTGTAATTGTGTTTGTGTGTTTTTGTAATTTATGTAAATTGCTGCTGCAATGCTGGAATTCAGCAGTTGAAAATGCCAGTAGGTGTTTGATGGTGGGTGGGAGGGGGGGATTGGGAGTGTCTTGACATTTTAATGCTAGGAGTTTTTGCTCCAAAACACTAACTGTTTTTACCAAGTCTGGACCAGAAAGTGAGTTTTGAAGCCAGAGATCTCTGGCCAAGTAATCATTGAGTCATATATTGATCAGCAACCCAATCAAGTCCCTGCAGATATATTGTGGTCATGCTGTGCTATGGGACATCACAAATTGGACTTATTTCTCATGTAAGCTATTTGATACTGACTAAACCTATCCCATTTGACTGGATGGATATGACCGAGTGTAGCGGTGGCCAGCAGATAGTGCTGTGCAGCAAGTAAACCGCACTCTCCAAGACCTCAAGAGATGCTCTAGTGACAGATGCTAGAGCTCATGGGCCTTTGCTAGAGTGTCCCTTGCCGGGGGTTCCCGTTTCGATCCCCAATTGTGTGGGCCTCTACACAACACAGGTTACAGGAGGATGTACAATATAAAGGGTCAGATAGTGACTGCTGGCAGTGACCCTACTCTGAGAGTGTTCTGTAAAGAAAATCTTACAAGTTCAAAACCCGCAACAGCCATGTGGCTCACCATCCATGAAAACTGAAGTCCTTCCTTACTCCTCTAGGATAAAAGCATAAGCTTCATGCCGATCAAATTTTTTAACAAATCCTAATGATGATTTGCAGGTTGTGTTCAGTCTGGACCCTAAACACAGTGGGTGTGTTTCTCTGTGTCAGCAGATACAGATAGCAGTTTCCCCCTGAGCGGTGTCTGTGTCATGCACCATGTCTCCCACACTCTGTCAGGACAGCTGAAGAACATCAGTGACTCATCAATTTGCTCTCTAAATAGATTCAATATATATGCCTAAACAGACAGGACAAACAGTTGCCATTTTTGCAGGGCATCACAGTATGGTGTATCTACTGAGGGACATTGATAGCAATATAGACAATGAAGAAAGGAGGTTATTAAAAAGGAAAATATTCTTTGGTTCTTATTTTACCTGGAGATGAAGTGACAATTAGAGCACTTTCAAATGTGTTTGTTTGATGTCCAACTCCAAGGAAAATGTCATGGTTTTTGTACAGGCTATAAAGGTATAGGTTGAAACCATACCTCATATTAGTATTCAGACAAATCAAGAGACACAAATCTATCACCAAATCAATGCAATCTATACACTAATAATGCATTTATATACAAATGTATAAACACATTTAGCTGAGCACTGTGTAATCTATACACTAATAATGCATTTATAAACTAATTTATAAACAAATTTAGCTGAGCACTGTGCAATCTATACACTAATAATTAATTTATAAACAAATTTAGCTGAGCACTGTGCAATCTATACACTAATAATGCATTTATAAACAAATTTATAAACACATTTAGCTTAGCACTGTGCAATCTATACATTAATAATGCATTTATAAACACATTTATAAACACATTTAGCTGAGCACTGTGCAATCTATACACTAATAATGAATGTATTGCTTTTTAGAGAAGTAAAACCCTTGACTGGATGTTCTAAATAAATGCTCCCTCGCTCTTTTGATTATGCATCACCTATTGATTCACTCTAAATGGCTCAAGGAAAAGACCTTGTTTCAAGTCATCTGTCACAAGGTTTGCCCCAGTTTTTTCTCACCTTGATGGATAAGGTCATGGTCTGGGCTTGCTTGAAAAACACATTTGTAGATGTATTGAGGGTTTCAAGTGAAGCAAAATATGCTCTTAGAAATGCATAGTCTGAGTGGAATTATAATTATTTGCCGTGCTATTAATAGAAGAGAAAAAATGCTCTACCACATCTACTCTGCTTGCCACGGCTGAGAGTGACTCTGAAAACCAACCTCCTCACTGCAGCAGTCTGCTATTGGCTGAGCGGATGCTGACAGCACTGATGTTAGTCTGTGTGGGGGGGGGGGCAGCCTCACTGTATAAAAGGCAGGGATCTGCAGCATCACTGAGCTGGTGCAGTGCAAACACACCCGCTCATCCTCACCGATGGTGTGCAGAACAAGGGGGACATAAAAAAAAACCTTCTGAAACTAAAAATCATCCACATCCTTTTCTTAAACAAACAAAAACCAACAAAAAAGTCATCATGAGCTACGATTCCTACATCTCCTACCGCCGTCCTTGGGACAGCTACAGAGGCTCCCGGTCCACCACCAAATCCTCCATGTCTTCCTCCCTCTACTCCTCTCCCCGCGCCCCTCCGTCTGGGAAGAGGGTTCTGCGGCTGGGCTCCTCTCCGCTGCCCGACGGCTCTGAGCGGATGGACCTGGCTCAGGCCAGCTCCGTCAACACAGAGCTGCTGGGAGTGCGCTCCCAGGAGAGGGAGCAGCTAGTGGATCTCAACGACCGCTTTGCCACCTACATCGAGAAGGTGAGTAGGGGTGGGAATCGCAGAGTAACTCACGATACTAGGCACTCGATAACGATAGTATTGTGATACAGCGTTTCTGCGATAATCAATACATTGCACGAAATTTCATGTCGATCACGATATGAAGAGGGAAAACTTCCCATAAAAATGGGTTGAATTCACATGAATTATGTATTTATTCACTGAATTGACATGAAACAATGTACACCATAGTGCCACTTTAACACACTGACTGCAACACAACTCCACGTGTGAAGTTAAAATGTTTAAATGCCTCACTAAAATCTTTACAATTTGCGCAAATTGATTTTACAGAAAACTAAAAAACGAAATAAAAAACACATTGCAGTGCTTGACAAGCATATCAATTTGTTTTATGTAAACCTGGACACATTTCAGTGCCTGCAGGTTTTAATAAAAATATTGCTATTTGGCGCCAGTGTATCACGATATGGTGCCAGTGTATCAATAATGTATCAGAAGAGGAAGTATCACGATATATCGATATTTTTATATTTTGTCCCACCCCTCAAGGTGAGGCACCTGGAGCTGCAGAACCGGGCCCTGCTGGCTGAGCTGGAGGCGCTGAGGCGGCGGCAGAGCGATCCATCCCGCCTGCAGGCGCTCTACGAGGGGGAGGCGCGTGGCCTGAGGGCCTCCATCGACTCAGAGAGTGGGGAGAAGATGCGTCTGGAGGCGGAGAGGGAGTACTTGCGTGATGTGTATGAGCAGCTGAAGGAGCGCTACGAGGACGAGGCCAGGCTGCGGATGGATGCTGAGGAGGCACTGCAGAGGGCCAGGGAGGAGGCCAGCAGGGCTACGGTGTGTAACCAGCTTGGTAGTAGTGTATTAGCTTACATTAGCTTTATGTTGCTCCTGGATAGCATCAGCGTGGCATAACCGACTCAGTGTAACCAAATGAATCTGAGTCCTCGTGAGTCCAAAGTGGTAGCGACTAAGTTGGTTAAACTCACTCCCCAGTATAAAGGCCCATATTAACCAGCTCCGCCAAGGGAGCTTAGCTCTCTTGGGGTAGCGGTTAGCGAGTGCGCTTTGAAGCGGGAGGTCGGTGGATCGAATACCGCTCCACCCTTGGGCAAGCCTTAACATGGATTGCTGCCAGTGCTCAGTGAAAAAACAAATATGCGCACATTCAAGAGAAACGTACAGGTGCTGGACAAAAGGTGACTATAACAAAGAGAGAAGGTCCTCGCACTGAGGCTCCAGTGCTTCTTTATTTGCAACGTTATCTCAACAAAGATCCTGGAGATGGAAGCGTTGCAAATAAAGAACCAGTGATGGAGCCTCAGTGTGCAGACCTTCTCTCTTTGCTGCCAGTGCTGTCAACACAACACAGGTTACGCCAATATTGGGATTTCACACACACCTAGCACTTTATTCACCTACTTGTCAACCATACAATGCCTGGTCTCTACGGCACTATGATCTCTCAACATACGTGTAGATCGATTGTGTACGTGTAGATCGTTTGACACACATACCAAGGTATGTGTGTCAAGGTACCGAGCAATGTAGTAGGTACAGATGCACGAGCACACCATTATCAGTATCTGTATCTGTTTAACCAACTACATTATCTGTATCCGTATCTGTACTCGGAGGGGGTGTGGCTTAAATCAAAAGTGGGTGGGGTTTAGACTGAAAGCGGGTGTGGTGTAAGTTTTGTTGTTGTCGTTGGCAGTTCAGCATGCCGAGATGCCAAAAAAACGTTCAAAGTATGGCAAACCAAAAATGAATGAGCGGTATCGAATGAAGTACTTAATTTGAATCGGTATCACTTTAAGGGTACTGGTATTGGTACTGGTATTGTAATTTTTTAAACGATACCCAGCCCTAATCATGAGTACGGATATTGACACGTTGCACTCGGATGATACTCGTACTCATAAAAAGTACATTAAAGGATACTCCGTAAAGGATACTCATTCCATCCGAGTATTCAGCTCAACCCTAGTAGTAGGCATATTTGTGACTGTTACAGGTGTCCAACTGTGATGCGGAGGCCTGCGTGGTCTCCCTGTCTGAGGAGCTCGTGTTCCTGAAGAAGGTGTTCGGCGAGGAGCAGGTGGAGCTGCAGGCGCAGCTGCAGATGGCCAACATCAGCGTGGATGTGGAGGTGTCGCGGCCTGACCTCTCCGCCGCCCTCCGAGACATCCGCTCGCAGTATGAGAGACTGGCAGGCAAGAACATGCAAGCGGCTGAGGATTGGTACAAGAACAAGTTCGCCAGCGTGGCGGAGATGGCCAGCAAAAACAACGAGGCGGTGCACGCCATCCGAGAGGAGACCGTGGAGTACCGGAGGCTGCTTCAGTCCCGGTCCTCAGAGATCGAGGCCCTCCGGAACGTCATTGACTCCCTGCATAAGCAACTGGAGGATCTGGAGGAGATGCAGGGGAAAGACGTGGCAAAGTACCAGGTGAATGATGGGATCTGGATCCTGGGCTGGTATGCATGAAGATTAGGGCTGTAAGAAAATGAGTGCTGACGTGCCCTATCAGGTTATCTGATCATTATACATTCAGGCGGTGTCTCGTCATAGACACGTGGTCAATGGGTCAGCATGGGGGAAATCCTCCCGTTCTCCCCATTCAGCATAGTTAACATTTAGCTGCTAGCCCAGCCCAGGCAGACAGGATCAGGGATTCAACCACCGCAGTAAACGCACATCTGAACAGACGTCTATGTACTTGCTCTAGAATCCCTAATCCTGTAGTGTAGAGCCGCAGCCCCGTCCTTTAGTGAGTCAGCCCATTGAAATAGATGGGCTATTTCTCACGCATCAGCCGTAGTAACATTTTGTGGGCGTTCCCACACAGACAGTATCTATAGCTCCACTTTAATTTAAGAAGCTGTCTCAGATCAGCAATCCAAATATTGTTTTTGTTAATTTTTTAGAGCCTTCCTTCTTTATCAAATCGTACACAGTGGAGAGTGGCAGGAAAGATGGCAAGAAGAAAAGATGTGACAAAGGCTGTGTTTCAGATTCAATTCAAAACCACGACGTCACAAGTGTAGACATGCACTGAGGCAGTGATTGTTTTTTAGAGTGCATGAATATAGTTGTTTGGCCTAAAAGGTTTGGACACAGAGAGCTTAGAAGGGACAACTAACCAGAATATACTATGTATATATATAGCTAATGTGACCGAAAGCAAAGCTAATATGACCAAAAACGTAAAAAATTACCACTCTGAATTAAAAAGAAAGGACTTCAAGCGGAAAGCAGAGGAACAGTAAGTGCAATATAAACCTTTGGAGGACACAGTGGATGAGACGACATGTAAAATATTCCCCCTACAGTAGGAACCTCCCACCCCCTTACCCCCCCCCCCCCCCACACACACACACACACACACACGCACACACAGAGCTCTAGCACTCAGTAGCACATGAGAGCAGCAGAGGTGATAGTCCACAAGGTTACTGTCTGTGAGTCAGCTGAAAGAACCCAACACAAATTAGATTTTCAAAATGCTACAGTATATTCATTATAAAGAAAACACATTACTTCAAGCTCATGATTTAATATTTAGAAAAGATTATCAGAATCAGAATCAGAATCAGAAAGACTTTAATGATCCCCTGGGGGAAATTGGGAGTTATGAATTCACTTGTAAACATTTTGTCAACTAAAGACTTACATTCCTTCCTATCATTTACAAAATACCATCTTTTTTTTTTATATATAATTTTGCATATCAACTAAAATGCTTTTAGTCATTTTGTTAGACTAGAGGTCAGCATTTTCCAAATCGTGGATATCAAATTTTGAAGCAAAACTCAATACTCGTGTCTTATCTTCACGTGACTATAATGTAGCTTTACACCAGTCCTTGCCGGGGCTTTTTGCATCCATAACTGTGATATTTGATGACTTTCTTCTTTCATAGATGAGGATAAGTGAACTGGAGAGGGATATCTCTGAAGCCAAGCAGGAGATGGCGCGCTACCTGAGAGATTACCAAGACCTTCTCAATGTGAAGATGGCCCTGGACATTGAAATAGCAGCATACAGGTAGTTCTTCATTAAATATATCTAATGCATAATTCCACCTTGTCTTGCTGTCATGTCACTAAATCAGCTGTTTTATTTATCACATTGATTTTTTTTCTTCATCTTTCTCAGGGATAAGATGTTTTTATAAGCTTATAAGCTTTATAAAGAGCTTGTAAGAGCTCTATATAATTAGCATTTTGTCACTCTTCTATATGTTTTATTATATATGCATTATAAGACTTAACTGTATTATGCTGTGTTCTTTTTTCTTTTCAGGAAACTGCTGGAGGGGGAAGAGTTTCGGCTGGCCTACCCGTGTCTACCCACCCTAAACTAAGATCTAAAAACCTAAATGCCACTTGTCTGGCATAAACCGAATACTTCACACCCCCTCCCTCCTTTCCCAGACCTTCTCATCTCCTCTAACCCTCCAACGCCTCAACTTTTTTACATTCTACCCTCTCATCTCTTGGCCCCTAACACTCCCCCAAACCTTGTTTCCCCCTCCCGACCCGACCCAAACCTCAAACTAAAGCTCATTCGTCCTAAGACAGATGCGCCCTTGTTCTATACAAGAGGTCCACCAGGAAGTCCCCCTTCTTCTACACACGTTCTGACACCATACATCAAGAAGATAGCAAACTGTAAAATGCAGAGTGGCTGCACTGCGTTAGTTAAGTAGCAATGCCGGACTGCCATATTCCTTTGGCTGAGTTCCTCTTCTCTGCTAAGGTCCAAGCAGCAGGACGACCATTCGACTCTCTCTGACCCCCATTGTGCAAACATTTAACCAATTGTTTGTCAAGGAGGACAGAAAAATCCCCTTATCTCTTGATGCTTGGACTTTATCTGTGTTTTGAAGTGACGCAAGAAACCTGCAGTATTATTGATCGGGAACTTGACCAATCGATTATGTATTGTCCTGCACCCCTGGTTCTGTAGTAGTCGTCAGCGAACCAGTAACCTTAAACGTTTAGTTTCATTATGTTAGCGAGCCATTTGTCTCCTTTTAGTTATTCTTCCTTGGCATTTGTATACATACTAATGCAACAACAAGCTTTGGTTGGTTTCAAATGGGAGTCAGTTCTGGTCGTTTCTGGTCTGGCTGGTTATTTGTTTATCTAAATTTCTAATAAAACTCGTTTTCCTTGCAAAACCTAGATATGGAAATGCCATGGAAGACTAATTGTTACTGGTTTGTCCTTATATACAAGCAGTGTATCTATCAGCCTATCTGCATTAGAGTTTTTTCTGTTTGGTGAGATCATTCAGCCTTCAAGCTAAAACAATGAAACAATGAAACTTAAAGGTAACTGCAACTTGTGTGGAAACAGGAGCTCCATGTTGTTCGTATGCTGATCTTAGCTCTAAATGGTGCTTTACATCCGTGAAACTAAAGTCTGCACCTTTACGCTTGGTGTACGTGTGAGAGCCAGCAACATGCTGAATAAATAACATAACTGACCTGCAAATCACTGTGTATGTCTTCTTTTCATTTGCTGACATGACTCCAGTTGGGCTGGACGATATGGACCAAAAATCTCTGTATGTTTAGGCTGAATGGTGGTACACAATATATATCTCGGTATTTTCAACAAAGTGGGCTAAATGTTCAGTTGTAAGTCAAAGCCACATGTGAGATGTCATAAAACAAGATAGGGCTGGGCAAGGATATGGACAATATCAAATATTACAATATTTTTGGCCAAATACCTCAATATCAATACTGCAACAATATTATAGTGATGACTATTGGTGCTTTCACAAACTATTTACACGATGAGATTTGAAAATAAATAATCACCAGTAATGTGGAAATAATGTGTAAAGTGGATAAAGGCAAATAATAGAACAGTTCTGAAAATTACTTCACCGTAATGCAACCTTTAAAACCAAGATATCTAGTTTCATATCATGATATCAACATAATATCGATATATTGCTCAGGCATATATAGACTCCATTCCATTCATTCACTCTATCAGGATATTTGGGTCACATTTGTCAGGGCTGATAAAACAAGTCAACTGCTGGATGAAACGCGCTATCTTCAACTTTTCGAAGGAGAACAGATCAAAACAGACAATATTTTCAGAATGATGCTTTATAATCGATCATGGCTTTTAAATGGATGCAGTAAAGAGGTGCTCGTTCACCAAAGTGCAGTGGAGAGGTGCTCGTTCACCAAAGTGCAGTGGAGAGGTGCTCGTTCACCAAAGTGCAGTGGAGAGGTGCTCGTTCACCAAAGTGCAGTGGAGAGGTGCTCGTTCACCAAAGTGCAGTGGAGAGGTGCTCGTTCACCAAAGTGCAGTGGAGAGGTGCTCGTTCACCAAAGTGCAGTGGAGAGGTGCTCGTTCACCAAAGTGCAGTAAAGAGGTGCTCGTTCACCAAAGTGCAGTGGAGAGGTGCTCGTTCACCAAAGTGCAGTGGAGAGGTGCTCGTTCACCAAAGTGCAGTGGAGAGGTGCTCGTTCACCAAAGTGCAGTGGAGAGGTGCTCGTTCACCAAAGTGCAGTGGAGAGGTGCTCGTTCACCAAAGTGCAGTAAAGAGGTGCTCGTTCACCAAAGTGCAGTGGAGAGGTGCTCGTTCACCAAAGTGCAGTGGAGAGGTGCTCGTTGGAAAACAGGGTAATTTCAAGGCACACTTATCTGTGACAAGAATTAGTGCATTTTTTGTTATTCTTGCCATACATAAGCTACAATAATAAAGGCTTTTAAAGTGTTGTATGTAAGAGAGTGTGCCTTCGATTTATTTGGATCAACTCATAGATGTATTTGTAGACTTGCACATTTGGTAATAAAGGCAAAATATACAAAATATAGGTATTATTATTAGTAGTATTAATAGTAAGGAAGGAATTATAGTCTCCATCTGTGACCTGACAATGAGAACAGTGACTAACACGTGTGGCTTGTGATTTGTTTGGAGCCTGGAGTGCTCCTTTCCTCTCTGAAATTGACTAATAGTGCTGCAGGCATTTCACCGTTTGAGCCAACATCCCCCTTAAATCACTCCTTACCTCCAGCTCTCAATGTCAGGTGAACAACACACAGAGCGCCACTGCACCATATCCCAGAATTCCATCTTCCTGGCAAGCTGACTCTAGCTGTAATGTGTGGGTGCCTCGCCTCGGCAGGAGATCCAGTCAGCAAGATGAAGCCAGGCGTCCAAATGAAACTGCAAATGAAACTCACACACTGAGGAAATATCATTCATACACAGGAGTTTTCATTTTGAGTGCATATATAGGCTAGTGTGCAAAGTGATGACTTGTCATACATAACATGAAGGATTCATCAACAACACTACTAAATTCCCATATACATTGATTTTTCAGCAGAAAAAAGTGGGGAAACTGTTTAGTATATCTTTAATTTCAACAAATAGGCAAATTACACAACAATTATATGCATACATATACACATGTGTATGTATATATATATATATATATATATATATATATATATATATATATATATATATATATATATATACACACACACACACACACACACACACATTTGTATCTACTCACCCTCGTGTCATTGGGAAACACTGGTGAAGTTTTTATGTGCACATAACACATGCCAAATAGGTACTGGTAGCGTTGCTCTGTAGCAGCCTTCTCCAAAATAAATGTGAATAAAAAGTGTCCAGCAGGTCCTGGTTCCAAAAAGGGTTAAAAAAGAGAGCGATTAGCATAAGATACTCCAGATTGTAGCCTGACTCCCCAGATCCAAATGTTACTACATGTTATGGTGGATTTCTGTATTTTGTGAGAGCATTTAGAGACCTTTTCACAGCAGCCATTTTTTTCTGTAGGCCTATCACTAGTTCTGATGGATGGACACACTGGAGGACACACTCACTGTCAGGCCTCGCTCAGAGTTGGCATACAGCCTCTCCTCTCTCTCCCCAGATTCCAACTCCGCTCAGGTGTGCTTAATCAGTAGCAAACGAATAGAGCTCTCCATGGTACTGAACCTGTGTTCACTCATTTTGGCCACTTTTTAGCCTACTTAATTCAAAAATCCGGCCCTGTCACCGTCTGCTTGGGGCCCCTGCCGGTACCCGTACCAAATATAAATGCTGTGTCAGGCTCACGGTGTCAGGGGAAAATGAAAGAGAGCCACATACATACATTACATACTTCGAAATAGCTGCTGTGACCGATAACCTGCAGATGGCAGTAGAGTGCAAAGAGACAGTCACTAAAGTAATCACATCCTGTAGGTCAGAGGACACCAACATGGCCGCCTCCTTGTCGCGATAACATTCCGTCTACATGTCAAAATTCTACCCAAACCCGAGGCCTGCGTGCACTGTGCAGTGACTGACGTTCCGTAGCGTTTCCTCTGGTAACTGGTCGTTTTATCCATAGACTGTATTGTCTATGGTTGTATCGCTTTTCGACGCCGCCATGTTTCAGGTAATCAGCGGGAGGAGCGTGCCCGCGGCCCGTCTGCTCGCACCCCGAGCCGCCGTGCTGCTGGAGGCTGTCCGCGGCAGAAAGTCCCGCGGCGACCCGCCTGCCAAGTCCAAAGAGGGGCGGATCAAAACGCCTCCTCCCGTCGACCCGGTGGAGATGGTGGTGCTGAGGGAGAGATTCACCGAGTACGACCTCATCATGCGCGCACTTCGGTACGTGAACACCACAAAAACCGCAGGCGGAAGGTCGGTCTGTCTGACTTGACACTGTCTGACAGTCACTCACTGACAGAGAGCAGGATAAAGCCAGCAACACTTTTAGCCAGCAACAATCACTGAGACACTGTCTGCCACACAGAACAGTGTGTGACAGTGACAGACCATTGACATATTGACAGACAGACAAGCACTAGTCTCAACGCCAGACCCATGAGTGCTGATACACTGCATGTTGCATGTTGCAGATCTCTCTCTGGGTCTGGGACACTTTCCCTCAGAGGGCTGGTTATGGGAGGGAACCGTTCACTTGGCCAGTCATATGCCAGTGATGGCTTCAGTCCTCTCCAATCAGGAACGACTTTGCGATCAGACAACACGGGAGGCTAGTCTGGGCACCTTTCATCCCGCTTTTTGTCATGGGGCGTAAACCACGGAACCAGAATGAACACCGGAAGGCAGTGCGCCAAAAAACGTCTTTGTTGCCGTTAGCTTGACGTCTCTTGCCTCGATTAATTGTCTGATGCAAAGCTTCTGTATCGGCTTAAAAGATGTGAGATTGTGAATCCGCAATGTTTCTAAAATAACTTCTTCAAAAACTTCGTTCGGTACGTCCATCTTTTGTTTTGTTGTTTGCCATTCTGATACTTGGGTCAAATTGTCAAGTTAACGTAAAAGTTGACGAGCTAGAAACGCTGCCCATCCGGTCTAGGGCGGGCTCTAGGCCGGAACCAGGTAGGGTGACAAAATCAATTGGGGGCGGGAGCCAGGCTCTTTCTCCCCGAGAAGAGCCTGGTGACGCGAGGTTACGGGAGGCGCAGCCCATTTTTCGAACCGCTCTCTCATCGGTGCTACGACCTGTCACTCATTCAATTTAAACCCAAAACCAGCAGTGGCTGTTAACTGGCACATACTCACATGTAGCATGCGGAGCGCAGCGATTCAACATAATATTTGAGTCTGGGGAGAGACTAGACAAGCACTGACTCCTCTGTCTAACCGTCTATTAAAACTGGTTCCTCCAGCGTGTCTTATGTTTTGCCAGTGTTGGGGGTAACTCATTGTAATATAATATAAATGTAATATTACTTTTAGCAGTAACTCAGTAATATTTTTAAACTTATTAAATAGGATTTCAGTATACCAGTTACTTTGTCACTTTTTTTTTTTTTAATCAAAGCACATACAGCACATATTTAAATAAAGATACAATCATTCCCTAATCAAATTGTGTGTTTTTATGCAAATAACTAATATAGATGACAATAACAAAGGAGAAGGATAACATTTGCAATCTTGGACGGTTTACACTGAAATTATTTTTCAGGATGGTTCCAGGGCGGCAATGCCATTCTGCTACTGCAGTTATTTTGGTGAAAGTAATGCAAAAGTAGTGTAATAAGTAACAAGTGACTACTCATACAGTAATATTGTAAAGTAACTTATTACTTTCAAATGAAAGTAACTAGTAATATGTAGTATATTACATTTTGAAAGTAACTTGCCCAACACTGCTTATAGCAGGCAAACACAGGCGTAACTATTAGGTAGTGTTACTACCTAATTAAACAATAAACAATAAACAAGGTGATGCTACATTAATTGATTGAGTTGATTGAATTGACTACTACTGTGACCGGGCTGTGTTCTGTGTGTCTGTCAGTATGGAGTTCAAGGAGGAGATGCTGAGGAAGAGGTACGAAGAGGAGACGGGCTCTCTGGCCGAGGAGCGAGCCAGGCAGGACGAGGAGGAGCATCGCTCCCTCATGGCCTGGAACCAGCAGGAGAACCTGCGCCTGCTCACACTCAGGTCAGGACAACGTCTAATCTGCTTTTTATTAGTATCTTGCTGACATCTGCTCAGCGCTCATTGCTGTGGTGTTTCAATAAGTGGTTGTAAAAAAACAAATCACTGTTATGCTTTGGGATGAACACGTTATTTATGCATTCTACTTCCTCTTTGTCAGCAGTATCCTGGTTGCTCTTGGTTCTGTATCTGATGATGATGTCAGGTATTACTCGGATCTCCTCTTTGTGTGTTTTTTAGACAAATGAGGGTCCAGAAAGAAATGGAAGAGGCTGAGCTGAAGAAGAAAGAAGTGGCCGTTCAAAGAGAGCAAGCGATGCAAGAACTGATCAAAGAAAAAGAGAGCGAGATTTTGCAGCTGCAGGTATGATGTTTAACAACTTTGTGTTTATTTTCTACCTGTGTGGTATTTTCCCCAAACTGGAAGGGAACTTTGTATGGGACAGTAACTCTCTATCACACTTATCTTTGATCTTTACCGCCCTCTATTGGCGATCAGTAGGAACTGCAGTAAAACTGATAGTCAAATGAAGATTAATTTTGAGACCCCTTCAACATGAAAACCATGTCTCAAATGACTTAACAATGAACAAACCTTCCTAAATCTGACTAATAACAACAAATATGTTGGAATACAGTGTACAAACAAAACAAATCCCAAAGCCAACACCTCTCTGCTTTCCCTTGAGTAGTGACAGTGGTCTGTAATTGGCACAAGAAAGTCACATTATGACAATAGAGATGAGTAAGATAGCTAATTAAACCCGATTCGACTAGAAAGCTAATAGTAGCTTCCACCAGCTACTTTTCTCATTTATAGTTTTTATTGAGAGTCGCAATGGTCCATCAAATTTTACAACAATCATTATTCATCATATACTTTCTTATTTTTTCAAGTATAGACATACACACAGAAAAGACAGGAAAAGGAGCACAAAATTGAATTAACATACAAGAAAAAAGAGGGGGGGAACGGGGGAAGTGGGGAGATGTTGGCCATGAACAAGGGCTGAGTGATTTACAGCGGCTTCATCGGGTCCTATGTCTCCTACAAATCATATGAGGTACAATACTGGTCAGAGGCGAAGTGTGAGTCACAACACCTTTTGAAATCAAACAGCAGTGCTGTAGAGATGACCCAATGCACACAACAGAGTCCGCAAACCCAGATAAACATCACCGTTGGTACAGACCCCCATAGAGAAGCTCACAAAAGATGTCTGTGTTGTCCAGTAAAGTATCAAATGTAATGTAAAAAATAAAAAACAAGAAAGTACATAGTTACCTCCAATATGTCAAATCAAATCACAATTACAACACCAGTCTCAACATCCCCAACCAGATACTTTTTCAAAATCGATCAGCCCCAGAACAAACTAAGACAAGGAGCACAGAAGAAACAAATCAAAATATGAAAGTCTGGGTCAATGGTATTGAGAGGTTGCAACCAATTAGCCCAATTTGCCTGGAATCTATTTGTTTGCAATTTTAAAGAAAAGGTAAATTTATCCATCATAAATATATCTTTCGTGATTTAAAAAAAGACTTGTAGTGTAGGCGGTTCAGGCTGTAACCATTTCCTTGTTATTGTTTAATTATTAGCAGCCAGAATTATTTTGAACGGATACTTCTGTCTTTAAGTGTCATGTTTACAGTCGATAGGCCTAGGTATAAACAGAATAGCATTTGAAAATAAAGTCCCCCTCCTAAGATCTTATGTATGTCCTGCCAAAATGAATTAATTGCATTACAGTCGCAGAAAATATAATGATTGGGATTAACAAAACCACACTGTCTCCAGCATGTTGAATCCCATGAGAAAAGGTTTTTTTGTCG
This sequence comes from Poromitra crassiceps, assembly GCF_964638095.1. Classification (NCBI taxonomy): domain Eukaryota; kingdom Metazoa; phylum Chordata; class Actinopteri; order Beryciformes; family Melamphaidae; genus Poromitra; species Poromitra crassiceps. The sequence continues at coordinate 34,176,678 of NC_139625.1, read as the reverse complement.
AGCAGGTGTAATAAAAAAAATCACATCACATTCTTCCAACAGAATTCCCTTCACCTGAGAGAAGCAGTTGTTTGCCACTGGGCGGTAATTAGTCCCCCATGCTTCCTCAGACACACCTACTTTTCATGTGTTTTGGAAGTATGTGTTCAGTTTATAAAAAAGGAGCAGTGACATTTTTAAATTCAGCTACCATGCCCATCCTGGCTGTATTGCTAATACTGGATTTATAATTTAGTTGGATCCCAAATCAGACCTCTGGCTCACTTTGATGTCCACCCCCCCCCCCCCAACTCAGATGTTTAACTGTCTCCTTTCCATGTTATAGGAGGAAGCCAAGAACTTCATCACGTTGGAGAACTTGGATCAGCGTATCGAGGAGGCTCTGGACAATCCAAAGAATTACAACTTTGCCATCGACCGAGAAGGCCGAGTGGTCAGGCAGACGGTGCTGGAGTGAAACAAACAGGCTGAACTGTGTCTTACCCAGAAGAACCAGGACGGATGACTCGATCCACCTCATTAAATGAACTGCATTGTTCTACTCAGCACTGGAGTCTGGGTTCAACCGAATGGATTCAGGCAGTGGATTCACTTCTGAAAAACATTTTGGACATGAGAAGGTTGTTGTATCTATCATACGAGGAAACATTTGAGATCAGCAGATGATTTGTTTTTGTATACGTTTTGAATTTAAATTGGAACTGAAATTGCTTGTATTTTCCCCCCGTCCAAGCTTTACCCCGTTTTCTCTATTGTACTTGGCCAATTCCTCCTGCTGTCCGTGTTTGTTGCTCCACCCCCTCTGCCAATCTGGGAAGAGTTGTAGTCGACTAGCACATGCTTCCTCCAATACATGTGCAGTCACCACCAGCCACTTCTTTTCATCTGACAGCGAGGAGTTTCACCGACAGGATGTATGTAGCACATGGGACAGTTTTGTCAACTTGGTGACTTCGTTGCTAAATTTAGCTACTTTTCAGAACCCCCTGGTGTCTTTATTTCTCAAAAGTGACTAGCGACAAATCTGGCGACTTTTTCTGACCATGGGAAGCAACGGTAATCTGTTGAATCCAGTTGAATCCTAATGGATTTTGCCTATAAATTGGTGCATCTGCTGCCAGGTTTTCTTTCTCTCTCCTTCTCTCTGCCTGTCTGACACACACAGCACTTCAGTGCAGCCCCTCCTCTCCTTTCTCTCCTCTGCTGAGGGCAACAGGATAGGCTTTACTTGTCATTTCTAACGGCGTATGCCAAATCTGGCCCGGGTGGGCAGAGTCAGCATTTAATATTACAACATACAATGATCACAACAATCAATGATTACCCCGGCTACGCCAAGGCGTGCTTTTTTCGTAAGCATATATTGATATGTAAATTAGTGTGACGTCATCTAGCGAATTTCTGAGCAGCCAATAGCGACTTTGCTTGGAAAAGTGTTGGCGTGGGAGGATCACGCTATTCCCCCCCAGCCCCCCCCCCCCCCCCCCCCGACCTGCTTTAACCACACCACAACCTGTAAATACAAGAACATTGTCTGATATGTCTTAGCTTTTTCACCATTGCTGTCCACAATGGTGAAGTTACAATTATGTGACTGTAAAAATAAATGTATGTTAATACTGCTGTGTCCACTGTAGCACTCAAGTGATTTTGGATTCAATGAGAACTTGATTCTAGAAAGTTGGCTACATTATTAATATTATCAATACAGAGTTGAACTTGATTAACCAGAGCATAAATAGGCTACAAAGGTCTTCCTAATGTTTGTACACAGTGTGTTTGAGAACAAAAGACTACTTTTTGTACCATCAGGAATTCCATCAACTACATAAAAGTGACTGAGTTACCTTTGAGAAAAGAAAATGTTATTTTCTATGTGATTCTAAAAGGAGAGGACAGAGTTCAGATTCATTTCAATAGAAAATTTGCCAGAGCAAAAACAAAATGAAGCCAGATTACCCTTCTCTTCTTTGATGACTGATCGTTCACTGTGAATCGCTCCACATCTGTACTATGTAATGGTCTGGATGAGATTTAAAATGTGGCAAAAAGGTACAAGTACACAAAATATACTTAATTACAGTCATGTGAATACTGTACCATGTGTATATGAACTGAAGTATGAAGTAGGCCTACTGTATGAAGTAGTATGATGGGCATCACTTTTATGGCATTAACATCTTTAGCAAAACCAGGAATACACTTAGCTTTGTTAATTTGTAGTCACCTGAACTCTGCTGGTCTGTCTGATCAGTGCTGATGGCTGGAGACGTTTTAAAGGACTTTAGTTTAACTCAAAGATTGCAAATTCTATAAAGCTAATATTTATTTACAGTTACTCAAACAACAATAGTGCACTGTGAGCGATGCAGGGATAAGGGATAGTTATTTCTTGATGTTGCATTGAAACATTATTCAAACAAACTGGCAATAAGCCAGTAGCGAGCACACTCACTGGTGTTTTTAAAGTTTCGGTGCACGGCACAGCAGAATACTTGGTAGGAGAAGGAGAGCCAGCTGGCCAGTGTGCTGGCATTGAAACATTAACCTAACACTGCCAGATGGATGGGCTTGCTTCACGTGAGTCAGGTTACTGTAACATCTCTGCACATCATGAAAACAGGCTCAGGGCGCTGAGTAACGTTAGCATTGCATGTGGTGCAGACTGGTATTAACGTTCGTCGTGGTGCATTATGACGTCACATTATGACGTCATAGTCTGCTATAAAGGGCGAAATTAGTCAGCTCTTGTCATACTTGTCTAGCTGTCAATAATACAATGCCTTCTCAGAAGAAAAATGAAAAGGAAAGTGAAGGGAAAAAACCGAAGAGAAAAATTCTGAAATCTGAGAGGTATTTGCTGTGCAAAATGCCACCTTCCTGGACGACCCTGCCCGTCGACCCTGGTCCTCAGCCCGGTTATCCAGATGACAGCGTTGCGGTATATGTCAATGATGCAGATGGAAACTTGGCTTACGCAGGATACATCCTCCGACCTGCCGCTGGAGGATTGCTGCCTACGATGGAGATCCAGCCATTCAGTGCAGCAAGTGAGCCAGCTAAGAAAATGAGCTGTCTCGTCATGCCACCAAAACAAGAAAGACTGGGGAGAAAGTTAAAGAAACTCCAAGAGAAGATGGTCGATGGTGCTGGGGATGAGGCTGCAGCAGGGCAGAGTTCCACCCTGGCAGGGCCTGCGGGCAGCAGCCAGCCACAGCGAGGTGCGGGCGCAGCGTGGCGGAGCAGCACACAGCCGCACGTCTGTGGTACCGCTATGGCTGCACCGTGTAATCTGCCAGTCTCCTATACCTCACTCCTACCCAACAACCAGCCCAACGACTACCTCAGCGCTCCAGTGGCACCACCCAATAATCAGTCAGGCTCCTACACCTCACCCGGACCCAACTTCTACCTCACCAATTCAGCTGCAGAAGGGGCAATGATCCAACCTACCAAGGTTCCAACATACCAAAACCCCTCTCTTGCCCCTCAAAGCTTCATGGACCAATTAAGCACACCATTTTCAGCCAGTGACTTAGTCATCTTGGAGGAGTTTTTAGGACCTCTGGTTTATGTGGACAGTGACTGTGATGGCCAGTGCACACACAGCACCTCAGGATCGAGGCTCCAGGGTGGTAATGGAGGTTGGGAATGGAACCTGAGAGCCTGACAACAGACACTTCCCTGGCAATCGATTCCCTGATTATCAACTCGACCTCCATTGTTTTTTTTTCTTTCTCTGATTGCCCTTTGATTTTCTCCCAATTGTAGGGGAGACCTGTGCATCTTGTCACTTTTACTTTTGTTGATAAATAATAAAAGTTATTTTGCACAAATGTATAATCTTAATAGTTTAAATTTAAGTAGGCTACAAAATGTGCATTTGTGACAAGATTCCCCATCACAGGGTATGTTGTCACACTATGCAGAGTAATTGTGATGTCAGTGATATCATCAGTAATGTCACTCAAGCAATTGTGATGTCATCAATTGTTGCTTGAGTGACATCACTGATTACATCACTCACTGATGACATCACTGCACATAGGCATTGAGCACTGATGATGTCATAGACATTGTGAGATCATCAGTGATGTCATAAATCCTTCCCTGCTGAGGTTATGAATTGGACGATCAAGCAAAACTACTATGGCGTAGCTGTGAATGCGAGCTGCAGGGCCAGCGTGGCGAGCTACAGGGCCAGCTTGGCGAGCGGCAGGACGAGCTAGCGAGCCCGCGTAGCGGGCGAGCCTAGGAATCGAGCGCGCGTAGCGCACAAGATGCCTAGTCTTCCTAAAGTTCCCCAAGTCCGCTAACATCATCCCCTGCTCTTCCACACAAGTTGATAAATGCTAACAGCATGTGCTGTCTTAAAAGTCCATCTTCCAGATTATAAAATTGATCAATTTTGTGACCATGCTCATTGCTCCTGCAATTCAGGCACTCACAATTTGGTCTCATTGTTAGGCTAGTTCTCTCATGTAGCTTTGAAAACTCTCAGGTCTGTTTTAAAGCTGTATATTGGTAATTCTCTACTAGTCTCCGTTTTGTCATGTAGGCTAGTAGTTGCTTCAGATATCTTTGCCAGGCAGCTGGCTGCCAGCCTACATCTGGCTATGTCTGAAGGAGGGAAGCTGACTGACAACCCTGAGCAAGTATCCCAAATGCTTAATTGGATACTTGCTCAGGTTTGTTTTTCTAAGCAAGGCAAGGCAACTTTATATGTATATGTGTATAGCACATTTTTTGATGTCCTTTACAATGACGTCATCAGTGGCCGGCCAATGACACTAGTGGATCTCTCTTGCTCACCCAAGGTCCTTAGAATGAGGTAAAGTCATGCTTGGAAACATGTGATCCAAAATGGCATTTTTATTATTCATGTTCTGTCCTCTAGGAGGCAGCATGGACAGTGTCCCACACTGTTTTGAGTGTTTCGTGTAAGATAGCCAAGGTCCTAAGCGTCTCCTGTATGACAACGTGCAACTGATCCACTGTGATCCTCCTGTCAGGCAGGCCTGGCAGGTGACCTGATGATGAAGATCAGTGGAGGAAATCCCCCAGGAGATCTGGAGCAGGGGCCACATCAGTGGAGAGGAGGGAGACACAAGATGTCAACTGATCATGTTGGTTTGAGATTCACTTCAATAAATGGATTTTTCAAGAACACTTTTGAACTGTAGATTTCTTTTTCAGGCCAGAGTTTACCCACCTTTCGATTCACCACTACATGAGTAAATGCTGTATATTGGCTTTAGTGATCTAGCTCACGGGATGTGAAGGCAGTTGGTCTAATGCTGTGCTCACTGTTTAATGTGATTGGTGATTGAGGTTAACAGGATTGTGGCACTGAAGGTTGAGATTAGCAGTGAAACGCCTGAGCAGACTGAGATGATGAACTCTCAGCTCGTCAACAGAGCTGGAGGCTGCTGCTAACAGAGAGTCACGCTCAGAGTGTGTGTGGCTTTTCAATCAGTGACATGGACTCTTCAACCTATTCAGCCAAGCAAAAAATAAAAAAATAAAAATAAAGCAACCTACTGTAATTATGTCAGTACTGGTATTAAGGTCATGACACATACATAGGGAAATACAATTTAGAATAAAATAAACATGTATCTTAGATACACCACAGTCATTATTTCTTTATTTTTATTTGGTGCAGCGGTGTGGTTTACATACCAGCAATTCATTTGGGTAACTGTAGTGTTTCATCTTTTCCCAATAATCTCTGTCTTGGCCATAAAACAAGTTCGAAAAATGGATACAGACTAAGGCTATACTACATTATGACTTCAAACTGGTTCCAAAGCATTTCATACGGACAATAAAGCTATAGTGAACAAAAGCTAATCATTGACATGTACTGTCTTTGAGCACCTTGATAGCAATAAATACATTCACAAAATAAATGATTGTGTGAGTGGAGGCAGGCACATTTTAGCTTGACCGAGTGGTCCAGACGGCAGTAAGATGGATGGAACAATCTGTGTTTTCAGGCTTGTGTACATTTCAGGTATTAAATAATATCTGTATGAACCTGCACTCAAGACCAGTAAGACTTCCACAAAGCTGCATCACACAGAAATGGATGGTTGTTCATGCAAAATAAATGCCTCAGTTTTTTGTTTTGTTTTTGTTCGTTTTTCATGTGTTAACAAGTCTCAACACTTCAGCTTGACACCTGATTCCTCCAAGTAAAAAATAAAACAATCCATTCATAACACGGAACAAAACATTCAATTTGGGAGGCTGTACATTTCAGTCATACAGAAAGACAAATTGTACGACAGACTGTTTAAAAAGACTGTCGACGGAAAAAAGTTCAGAGAAAGATTAGCACTCGAATATTCAAGTATAATAACTCAGGCATACAACACATTCACCAGAAGAAAATAATACTGGGACTTGGCTCCTTCTCCAAATGACTTAATTGATCAGATGTGATGTGATCAGATGGGATTTGGGGAGAGATCCATATACTGTAGGTAGCTGTCAGCAGAGCGAGGGGTATGTGTCTCTCTCGTGGTGGTTCTTTATACATACGAGCCCCTCTTTGCTTCTCACGTCGTTGTGAAATTATTGTTGATTAATCTTGATGATTGTTGATTAAGAAATCTGGTTATTCTGTCCGGGGTATTTCTCAAACCGCCTCTCTGCCTCCTCACTGAAGGCGTCGCCTGGACACAAAGGTTAGAAGTTGTGTCCCAGTAAGTAATTGTATATTAAAAACAATGAATAAAGCAGTAAACAAAACAACTAGATGTGATGTGAATGGAACAATTGAAAGTATAGAGACATTGCGGAGCGTGTCATCATTCAGAAACCACGCCCAAAATGGGGGAAAACACAAACTCCCCCCAATCCTGGCGTTCTCCTATTGCTGCCTTCCAGACAACTGGGACCTTCGGATTTTCTGGCCTCCTATTAGGAAAAGTGCCCTACGTGGTCGGGTGTTGCACACAAAGATCATATATACGGAAGATGAACACTCCAACTTACTTCCTTGACAGCTGGGTCCACATTTTTCTCCTCGCCAATTCTCAATGGCTTCCTTGTTTTGCTCGGGAGTACAAAAAAACTTTAATAGGCGATTTTTTTACATTTGTTGTCTGCGCAGCCCACACCACACAACAGCTTTTAGCTATGTTTAATCCAAGGGAAATGACCGCTGGTGTATAGGAGTGAATGGAGTGCTTTCCCACGTGATGGGCGTGGCCTATTTCATACAGTGTCTCTATCCACCTTATTTTTGTGAGGCTCCCGCTGTAAAATAATTCTGGGAGCAATATCCGGTCTAGAACGTGAGCAGCTGTGTTTACGCTGGCTTGACGCTGCCTGGATAGTACTCTGCACTGCAGCCCATGACTGCAGCGTGTGCCTCCTCGCATCGCATTTCCTTGTCGAACTCCGACATTAAAAGTTTGCTCGTCACAAAATAACACTCGTTTTGGGAATGTAGCCTAATGATGTTATCTATCACATTCGCTAACCTGTTGCTCGTTGAACAAGTCGGCATTTATCAGCTCAGCTGCACCGTTTACAGACGGGTGCATTAGACGGGCTGTGTTGTGTCAAGCTAGACTTAACGGGGGAAGAGGACAGCAGAAGGAAGCAGCCAGCACCCATGGTGCATCATGGCCGCCAAAAATAAGGTGGATAGACACTGCATGAAATAGACCACGCCCATCACGGGGGAAAAGCTCCGTTAATTTCCACACACCAGCGTCATTTTCCTTGAATTAAACATAGCTAAAAGCTGTTGTGTGGTGGGCTGCGCAGACAACAAATGTAAAAAATCGCCAGTTAAAAAACAAGGAAGCCATTGAGAATTGGCGAGAAGAAACATGTGGATCTAGCTGTCAAGGAAGTAAGTTGGAGTGTTCATCTTCCGTATATACGATCTTTTTGTGCAACACGCAACCATGCACGTGACATAGGAGAACGCCAGGATTGGAGGGGGGGTTCTGTTTTCCCCCGTCTTGGGCTGGTTTCTGAATGATGATGCGTTGCGCAGTGTCTCTATGGTACTTTTGCTGTTTTTGAATGCTTACCAATGTGGCAGTTATGGAGCCAGATACGATGGCCGTCATATTTGCAGTTGCATTTCATGGCATTATTGGTGAAGTCGCTCTCAGCCACTTCATAATTTGGATTTATCACAATCTGAAGAGGTGAGACACCGGGAAGAACATTTCCATAACAGGATGGAGGGTTACAGACAGTAATAAAAAACAAAGTGATAGCAGATATTAACACAACATTATTAGTGAATAAGCCTACTAGGCTTATTCACTAATAATAAGTGAATGCCTACTAGACTTATTCACTAGGCTTAACTAGGCTTAACTAGGCTAAGTCCCAGACACACATGCATTACTCAGATGCAGTGATGGATTTTACATGTTTAACTAGCAGGTTAAATGTTAGACCTGGTAGATAGTTCATCTGTTTTGCAATTTCCTAGCCTGATATCAAACTGAATTGCCAACTCGGTACACTGGAGTCAGCCTACAAGAAGGAAGTGGATCACCTGGCCTCCTGGTGCAACCAGAACCACCTGGAGCTGAACACTCCGAAGCTGCACTCCGAAGCTAAAATTAGCGAGAGTACAGACTTTTAGTGTGGGTCACTATGGGTGTGTGACTCCTAGTGGGTGGAAGAAATTTGGTAATTTAGAAGGGGGGGGGGGGGGTCCTCCAACACACTAATATATCGCCCAAGCCTAGTGTCAAAATGCAGTTTGTATGTCTTGTTGTTTTCCTCTGTGTCCCCTGGCAGCATTGGTGCCGTGCTGCTGCTCACCTGCAGAATGTAGTTTCCAGGCTTGATGTCTGTGATGTCGATCCACTGGCAGTCGATGTCGTGACGGTACAAATCCCAGCAGCCCACAGTGATGCCTTGGTCACCGAAGTTGGCACACTCATACCGCTTAGACACTCCTGGGGAACAGATGAAAGATGGATTTACAGTACTGCATGAATGAGTCTAGATAGATAACATTAATATCCTGTATTTAGAAAAGACAGTTTTTAACTTGACAACATAAACATTCTAAATTGGCCCTAGCTTACTTCCTGTTGCAGTGTTTCCTAATATAATAGCTGACAGGAAATACACTAGGTTTCAAACTGTTCCCTAGCAACACAATTCCGTGAAAACCACCACCGTGAACAACTCCAAAAACTAGTAAAGTCATATACTGTACTTGCAGATAATTTTTAACACCTGGATTTCAACTGTTTGATTTGCAGATCAAGCCTATGTCATTTGTAATGTCTGATTTAAGATGCTTGGGGTTGCAGATAGGTGGAGTTCACTATGTCAGGACAACTCAGATAGTTGCAGGTTAGTTGGGAATCCCATAACCTCGTGCTCCAAACAGAAGAACCCGCCCCCCCTAATCTGAAAGGCCACAGCAGCATTGGGGGGTTTGATGCCAGACTCACCCTCTTGGCAGTCTGTGTCCTCCAGGCAGAAACTGGCTTTGTGTCCCTCGGCCACTTTGCTGCCGTTGGCGTTCAGCAGGTCATAGTGGGTGAAGATATCCATGCTGTGGTAGTGTCTGCAAAACACAAGAGAACAATTCATAATGGACTACAAAGAGCCTCATTAGAGAATTAGATGATCCATCCATCATTTAAAAGTGATATCTACTCTTATAAGATGACTGATAGCAGAAAACAAGTTGTACACAAAGGTACATTTTGAAGGTATGGTACTACTGCTGCAGATCCCATCCTCCAGATACTCTGCTTTATTTAATGCCAAAACAAACTGATGCTATTTCCAGAGCAGCTGTTAGACATATTTATCCTCTTCTATCATCGCTGAGCTGTCTGAGAGGCTAAAAAGTGATGAGGAGGTTAAACTTCACAGTTCTCTTCCCACTAGTTTGAAACTGCTACAACTGACTCAGAGGGTAAAATGGATGTGAGGAGATCTGCTGGACACAACTGTGGGAGGAGAGTGGGGTCGTGTCCGGATGTGAGAGATGTCCAGAATGAAGGAAGACAGGAAAGGAGATTGCGAATACAAGCGGCCGAAATGGGTCTTCTTCAGGAGGGTGGCATCTCCCTTAGGGATAAGGTGAGAAGCTCTGTCACCCGTGACAGACTCAGAGTAGAACCACTGCTCCTTTGCATATAAAGGAGCCATTTGAGGTGGTTTGAGCATCTTGTCAGGATGCCTCCTGGTCACCTCCCCAGGGAGGTTTTCCAGGCATGTCCAGCTGGGAGGAGACCACGGGGCAGACCAACGACCTGGTAGAATGACTACATCTCCACACTGGCCTGGGAGCACCTTGAGATCCCCCAGTCAGAGCTGGTTAATGTGGCCATGGAAAGGAACGTTTGGGGCCCCCTGCTGGATCTGCTACCTCTGTGACCAGACTCAGGATAAGCGGTTGAAGATGGATGGATGGACAGACGGACGGATGAAAGTAGCAGCTTATACGAACGAGTTGATACTAGATGAGATGTGGGAAAGGTATAAATGGCAAATGAGTGAATAGCCTGTGATGCAGATGTGCAAGCCATGCATAATATAGTCTCATGGTGGACTGTAAATTTGTAATCTGTCAATACTGATCATCTTTAGCTGAAATTGGCTAAATGGGCGGTGTCTGTCTGTCTGTCTGTGTGCTCGGTGTCAGTCATGATTTGTGACAGAAGTGATGTCATCAGTGATGTCACTTGAGCAATTGTGATGTCATCAGTGATGTCACTCAAGCAATTGTGATGTCAACAGTGATGTCACTCGAGCCAATTGTGATGTCATCAGTGATGTAATAAATCCCCCCAGTCTGTACTTTGAATGATCTTCAGTGGAAAAAGGATGGCGTGCACTCAAAAAGCAGTAGGTTTTCCCAAACATTTTGAGTTGTCAGTATGCTACTTTTATAACATTTGAATCAATTTATAAATTCAGAAGAAACGTCATTCAGAAATGGTTTGGCTAGTGCCTTCAGTGTGGATGTATCGTCGGTAGATTCCCTGCCTACCAACACAAGGGTTTGCATCCCTGTGTTACCTCCGGCTTGGCCAGACATCCATACAGGCACGATTGGCTGCTGTCTGTGGGTGGGAAGCTGGATTTGGGGTTTGTGTCCTGATCTCTGCACTAGCACCTCCTGTGGTCGGGGTGGAAGGGAACTGGTGAGAATAACGTGATCCTCCCACGTGCTACGTCCTGCCGGTGAAGCGACCCCTGTCAGGTGAAAAGAAGAGAATGGCAACTGCGCATGTGTCGGAGGAAGCATTGTGCTAGTCTCGGCTCTCCCGAGTACTTGGAAAAATTGACCAAGTACAATTGGGGAGAAAATGGGGGAAAAACAAGGAAAAAAAATAACATTTTAAAACTTTAACATGATGGTACCTACCACATGAGCATTACAATCAGGCAAATTGGAGTTCGTACAAACATTTGATTTCTCAGACTCAACCAATGACATTATTTCTGCCCCTTACCCATGGCAGGCGTGCCAGACCCAGGAGTGCCTTCCAGCCTTGGGTTTGAAGTCGGAGCGGCCGATGTTGTGGATCTGGGAGGAGAAGCGGAGCAGGCGGCGGTGTCCGTAGGGCCAGTTGGCCTTGGCGGCAGACTTGGACAGGCAGTCCTCCTCGGCAGCGCAGTACAGCATGTGCAGGGGGCGGTCCTCAATATAAACCGTCTGCTGGACCAGCGGGGCGTTCAGGACCAGGTCAGAGGCCGCTGTGCAGAGACTTAGATTAGATCAGTACCCCCAAACTGGGGGTACGTGGTGGTACTACAGGGGCTACTTGAGAGAGAGGGGGACATGGAAAAATGTAAGAATAAATCATGAAAATAAATGAAACGTTAAAATAAATCTGCTTAGGAGGCACTTATTGCAACTCTTTCACTCCATTTCTTATTTTGTAATGTTATATTCTTCAAAAGGTGAGTTACCATTCATTCATTGCATCATATTATAATAACTGGTGATTATTATTCCATAAGTGGTGTAACATTTTTAACAGAAGCAATAATAATATTGACTGAGAATATAATTAGTTATTACATGTGTTATTACATCATCATCATCAGTATATAAATGGGAGCTGGGGCTCTGTCTGTTTGTTTGTTTCTCTGTTTGTTTGTTTCTCTGTCCCACTGTGATTGTCCCACTGTGATGTCATAAATCCCACTGTGACATCATCCATGATGTCATTAATCCCACTGTGACATCATCTGTGATGTCATAAGTCCCACTGTGATATCATCAGTGATGTCATAAATCCCACTGTGACAGCGCGTGTAGCGTGCAAGATCGCTAGTCAAACAAAAGAACAGAACAAAAGATGCACACCACATGTGAGGAGGGAGAGAAACATGAATGGTCTGCAGGCTTTTAAAACCCAGGGAGTACACCGGGCCAACGACCCAACCACCAGGCTCCTCCTCCAACAGGGCCAGGAGAGTGGGAGGCTCGTCACATCTTCAATTCCAAGAAGTGGGAATGCTAATCCTGACAGCATTAATGCCTTGCTCAAGTTGCTCTACCCGTGCGTCTTTCACTCCAGTTGTCATTACTCACTCTCGGAGCAGATGACTCCGGCGGCGAACTTTGCCGCTACTTTCTGACAGCTGACGGTTTTGTGATGCTGGCACTGGCTCAGAGACATCTCGCTGCCCGTGCACTTCACTCCGCTCAGAACCATCTCTGTCACGTTGCTGCTGTCCCAGTACCACGTTTCCTTAGAGGGTCAAACACACAGACACACAACGAAACACAAAACGTGTATCTATCAGGAGAGGATCATTCACAAATGGAGCTACAAAAGAGTTAAAGGGACAGTTAAAAATCCATAGTTTTCGTCTGAAATGTAGTTAGTTATCCATCTAGATCAGGGGTTCCCAAACCTTTTCATCTTGGGACCCAAAAGATACATTTTGTGTCTTCCTAGGACCCAAACTCACAAAAAACATACCGTAATGAGTTGCCATGACGACCAGTTGGCGACCCCCCCCCCCCCCACAGGTCCGTGACTCAAAATGGGTCCCAACCCATAGTTTGGGAAACACTGATCTAGATCGTTTTGGTGTGAGTTGCTAATATCAGACATAGAGAGTCTTGCTTTCTCTTGAATTCAATGAATGGAACTGGATGGCACTTGGCTTGTGGTGCTCAGAGCGTGGTTTTTTTTGTACAACAGCAATGTCTCTTTCCAGAAATCATGACCTCGGTTACTCAAAATAATCCACATACCTTGTTGTCAGCAGTTTCATGTAGGAACTATTTTCTTTCGACTGAACTACACAGCTAGCAGCTTACAGTAGGTCGAAAGAAAATAGTTTGTAGATGAAGCTCACAACAAGCTCTGTGGATTATCTTCTGGAAGAGATTGCATTTTCAAATGTATTTCTTTGGCGCTTTGAGCAACACAAGCCGAGTGCCCTCCAGCTCCATTGTATTCGAGAGAAGGCAGACATCTCTATGGCCAATATCCCCAAAACTCAACAACTTGCACCAAAACGATCTATGATAAATAGCACTTCAGGTAAGAGGGAAAATATGTATTTTTGATTTTGGAGTGAACTGTCCCTTTAAATGTGATGATTTGATCCTGAAAAACAGATGTTCGTGACTCATGTTGGCTGTTCACTGAGGACACTATGTGATGCAGGGTTTATGATCACTGGAGAGCAATAACTTTGTTCACATATAGAATGTGACTGAATAATACTATTGCCTGTTGGCTAGATCAGGGGTTCCCAACCTTTTTTGTGCGAAGGACCGGTAGATACATGAAAAAAAAAGTTGCAGACCGGTTGTAAATTTGAATGGTTTTAGTTACATATATATTTACTCACCAGGTGGCGACAAAGGGTAAATAACAGCCTTTTGTGTTGTACTGTATTTTCTACAGTTCTACAGTAGTTCTACAGTATTTATGTTTTTGTTTCAACTACAAACATAAAGAAACGTCAACTTGAAACTACTATGTTTCAACTACCACACACAGCCTATAATATTATAGCCTATGATTATAAAAAAAAAAGAAAAAAGAATGTACCGGGCTTGCGGCCCGGTACCGAATGCGTTGCGGCCCGGTACCGGTCCGCGGCCCGGTGGTTGGGGACCACTGGGCTAGATGACTACTGAGAGGCCACTATAAAATCACACATAGAATTAGTATAAATAGATCAGCTGACCACTGGACACTTTCTTTTTTTCTTTTTATTATAATTTTTTTCTGATTTCCCCCCATTTTTCTGCCCAATTATACTTGGTCAATTTATCCCCATGCTGCCCTATTGGCTGCCTCAGTTGCTGCTCCACCCTCTGCTGATATGGGGAGAGCCGAGACTAGCACCATGCTTCCTCCGACACATGCGCAGCCGCTTCTTTTCACCTGACGGGGAGCTTCACCGGCAGGATGTAGCACATGGGAGGATCACACTATTCCCACCAGTTCCCTTCCACCCCGACCAGGCACCCCGACCAACCAGAGGAGGCGCTAGTGCAGTGATCAGGACAAATTCCACCAATCCGGCTTCCCACCCTCAGGCACAGCCAATCGTGCCTGTATGGACGCCCGACCAAGCCGGAGGTAACACGTGGATACGAACCTGCGACACTCGTGTTGGTAGGCAGGGAATTTACCGCTACACTACCCGGACGCCACTATTTCTTACACATGATGTATTTTCTATCATGATCAGTGTTTGGCATTCAGTTTCTTGCAATCATAAGTATTCCATTATTTTAGATATTTGAAGAGTTAATTTCCAAAATCCCTGAATATCTCATGTCATCAAATACCACTTAAAGGAAAAATCCACGCTCAGATACTTTTGACACTGTTTCATATCATCGATCTGTGATCTTCAATCTGTGATGTTCAATCCATTCCATGAGTTTTAAGCATTATAAAGTTTATAATTGTGACTGACGACCCTCCCACTGGGCCTGGTGGAGTGAAACTGGGCCTGGTGTACTCATTGTGCTTCAGAAGACCTTCAGGCCATTCAGTTTCTCTCCCTCCTCATGATGCACCTTTTGTACTGTTCATTTGTTTAATGTATATAGTTGTGATGCATGCCCACAAATGCAAACTGACGTTACATCCCCAATAGTTGTTCTTTTTAAGTGTTGAAGGGTTTTATTGTGGATTTTCCCTTTACAAAGTATAATATTTTGCTTTCATTGTGTGCTATAAATCATTTTAAAGCACACATCTAAAGAATAGTGTCACTTTTTCCAAAGGTGGATTCATGTATTTTAGTCCTACTTACAGTGATGGCATGCATGGAGTAGCCCAGCCCTAGCTGCCTGCAAACCACCATGGCTTCCTTTGTGGTCCAGCCTGTGCTGCACACTGTGCCCCACTTGGACCCAACCTGAACCTGCACGCGGCCTTCATAAGTGGTCCGGCCGCCCACTATCCGGATCTGCACAAATGTCCTGCTGGAAGTCAGTGAGGGGAGACACACATGTCCTATCCTGCCTCTGAACTGTCTGGGCTGATTGTAATGTGTTTCAGTTTGGTTGTTGAAGCAGCAGTCAGTGGGGTTAGTCTGTAGCTGAGGTGAACGCCAACATGGTTTCCAGATGCAGTCACCGCTTGGCCTGGCTGCTTGTGAATGGCTTTGAGTTTTATTAGAGGTTTGGTGGATAGCTGCCTGGTCTATCCATGCGGAACATACCAGAACAGCATCTGATCCTCCCATGTGGGAAACCAAACCTCAACTCCAAATGACAGTTAAACTGTTATGTATTGAACACATGCATGTATGTTCAAGTATACTCCAAAAATAAACACTGTTGTGGAATATACTGTATATTTAGCATGATAATATATTCTAGGAATATATTTAAATGTTTTACCAATACTAGAAACAATTTAGTATTAGTAAAACAACATGTAAATGTAGAAATATTAATTATATTGATCAAAAATAATATATTCATGTTTAAACACATCATTCTTGGAATATATTTGAACATAGATGCACATTTGGTATTAAAAAAAATCTGTATACACTCAGTGGACACTTTATTAGGCACACCTCTCTGTTTATGCAAACAGCTCCTCCAGACAGAGTCACGTGACCTCATATTCTGTTACACTCCACAGATCAGTCTGGACTTCCAGCTGCTCATATTGATTTCAGTGGGCGGGAGTACTTGCCTTGACAGACAACTCCTTAAACCAATCAGCATCGCCTAATCCAATCCAAATCCACCCAGAAGAATGGCGAAAACATATTCAGGCATCTCAGACACAGCCGACCTCTGGTGATTTTCATTTTACCTAACTGACCTAATAAAGCGGTCACTGAGTGCACTATATTCAGTCAGTATTATATTTGCATATTTCAAATACGGCAAAAGGCACCCTTCCCCTGGTCATGGCTCTACTCTAGTGGGGTTAATGACCTACTTGCAGGCCGTGGTTAGCGTAGCCCAGGCCCATCTGCCTGCAGGCCACCATGGCCTCCTTGGTGCCCCAGCCCTCTCCACAGATCAGGCCCCAGCTCTGGGTGCCATTCGAGTCTTTGCCCGTCACCTCCACACGGCCCTCATAACGAGTGCGTCCGCCAGTTAGCCGCATCTGTCGGGCAGAAGGGTTAGGAGGCACAAAGCAAAGCATAGATACACAAGGGCCAGGCAGGGACTGTGGGGTAAAACCTCTCTCTTTAGCATTACAAAGTCTTTAATCCTTATGATTTTTGCACAGCCAAATATCTTAAAGTCGACATGAAAAGCTAATCAAATACAGATTTTTAGATTTCATTCAAGTTAAAAAATATATGTTGCTCAGGGTAGGAAATTAACTTTCTTTAGGGCTTTTTTTGCCCTTGTGAAATACGTTTCGGGGGCATTTTGGATAGTTTACAGGACAATTTTATCAAATGTTGGGAAATACCTTAGTTTTTCTATGTTGCATGACAGACCAATCAATGACTCTTATCCAAGCATATTTTATTCCTAAAAGTTCATAAACAATCACAGTAAAAAAAAAAAAATTCTTATAATCTCAACAACACTGTCTGGCATGTTATGTAATGTACTACAGTACTTGGCAAAAACTTTTCAGATAACATGTAGATAGACAGTAGGCTACATAGGTACATGTCGCTATGTAGTTCATTCTTCAACCCACAATAGTCAACTCTTTGACAGCTTTTTTAGGCCCTGCATGGGAGGAGAGGCTCAGCGACTGTTTCTGTCATTTGGATCATTTTCTAGTCCTGACTCAGTGGGTGGTTTGCGTATTGCAAAACTAGTGAGCTAGTGAACTAGCTGGCCAGCTAGCCTGCGCTGCCTGTCACTGAAATAACACTAGTAGGAGGAGGGGGCAGGGGTTGTGGTGTTGGTATGGATGCCTAGCTGGCTACTTTCGAGTCGCGCTTTGGACACAATCCGGACACGCTTTGCATTACAGAGTAACATTAAAATACAGAAAGTTAACTTTATTTTAAATACAGAGTAACATTAAAATACAGAAAGTTAACTTGATTCTACGGGTGTATTTAAAAGCCCCCGTCATCCCAATTCCAAGGGCAATTTTAGATTTTTTACGGGCAATTTGCCCTGAGCCCCCGCTAATTTCCTACCCTGATGTGGCTTGGAGTGGAAAGTATAAACAGGAGAGGGAGTGTTTCTTGCTAGAGCTTTTATCCCACACAGCCCGGCCGCTCTGTGTGTATCTATAGGGAACATGGAAGAGTATGATCTGGTAAAATACAAACTGTACAACCAGTCATACTGTCTGTTAAAGGCATATTGCTGTTGTCAAAAAACAAAACAAAAATCTACAAAAGTTTTTCAGAGGAGAAAAAAAAACTATTTTCTCACTGTGTTTTTCTAGCAGGTTTCAATGGCCCAAGAATGAAAGTCAACATATAAAAATGTAAACTTTCTATTCAAGTAGATAAAAGAAGATAAAAAGACAGAGACTGGAGAACTTTGCTCTTTTTCATGACAGCAGCAATTGTCTGGTCTGGAAGAAATGTTGGTTGAGAATGAAGATGTGAGATTTCTGCACAGTGAAACTGTACTTGTTGTCTCTAAATCTCACATCTTAATACAACCAGCAAAGAAAGTTAGAGCAGTAAACATAAACACGGAATGCAATAAATACAAGTTATTTCCTATAGCATACTATAATAGTTATGCTGTTATCAGGTCAAACCAAAAACAAATGTGATTCAGTAAACTTACACAGCCCTATTTTCACATATACATCAGAGCAATAAATTCAGTATAAAACAATTATTCGGCTCTGCAACTTTGCCTAGAGTAAACACAGATGTAAGATGTAAGATATGAGTAACATTGCCTAGAGCTGTAAACACAGATGCAAGATATGAGTAAGCAGGGTGAGCTCTGACCGAGTTTTCCAGGGCCATGTAGGGTATGTTGCAGCGCACCGCGGCATCCTCTGTGTGCTGACAGTCTTCCGCTGTGATGTTTTTAAACGGGCAGTTCCAGATGGACTTCTCCTGACCCAGGCACTTCACCTCGTTCATGTAGATGGGACCCATTCCTGGACAGAAGAGACACACAAACAGGCACACGTGAAGAGACACACAAACAGGCACACATGTGAAGAGACATACAAACAGATGCACATGTGAAGAAACACAAAAACAGGTACACATGTGAAAAGACACACAAACAGGCACACATGTGAAGAAACACACAAACAGGTACACATGTGAAGAGACACACAAACAGGTACACATGTGAAGAGACACACAAACAGATGCACATGTGAAGAAACACACAAATAGATGCACATGTGAAGAAACACAAACAGGTACACATGTGAAGAAACACACAAACAGATGCACATGTGAAGAAACACACAAACAGGTACACATGTGAAGAAACACACAAACAGATGCACATGTGAAGAAACACACAAACAGGTGCACATGTGAAGAGACACACAAACAGGTACACATGTGAAGAAACACAAATGGATGCACGTGTGTGGAAACACACAAACAGGTACACATGTAAAGAAACACACAAACAGATGCACATGTGAAGAAACACACAAACAGGTACACATGTGAAGAAACGCACAAACAGATGCACATGTGAAGAGACACACAAACAGGCACACGTGAAGAAACACACAAATAGATGCACATGTGAAGAAACACACAAACAGGTACACATGTGAAGAAACACACAAACAGATGCACATGTGAAGAAACACACAAACAGGTACAGATGTGAAGAGACACACACAGATGCACATGTGAGGAGACACACAAACAGATGCACATGTGAAGAAACACACAAACAAGATGCACATGTGAAGAAACACACAAACAGATGCACGTGTGAAGAGACACACAAACAGGTACACATGTGAAGAAACACACAAACAGATGCACATGTGAAGAAACACACAAACAGGTGCACATGTGAAGAAACACACAAACAGGTACACATGTGAAGAGACCGATAAACAGATGCACATGTGAAGAAACACACAAACAGGTGCACATGTGAAGAGACACACAAACAGGTACACATGTGAAGAAACACACAAACAGATGCACATGTGAAGAGACACACAAACAGGTACACATGTGAAGAAACACACAAACAGATGCACATGTGAAGAAACACACAAACAGGTGCACATGTGAAGAGACACAAACAGGTACACATGTGAAGAAACACACAAACAGGTGCACATGTGAAGAAACACACAAACAGGTACACATGTGAAGAGACCGATAAACAGATGCACATGTACACTTTGTGTCTGCATCACTGCTGTGGGGTTTCTGCACTGCACATAGAGATCTCCTGTCAATCAAACAGTGTGGGCGGGACTGTGGCGTCGTTTTGTTGTTGGATTTTCTGTTGATGTCGTTTGAGTTTCTCTTAGGTGCTCATGCTAACTACCCGGTTGTTCTTCTGTTTGTTCCCTAACAAAGTAGAAATGTAAAACACATCACTTCACATCACAGACTCCGGCTGTTTAGAACAGCTAATACAAACATTTCCATAAACTGCATATAGATTTAATCACTATTGTGTTATAGTATATATTTATATATATCAGTCAGTATTGAGAGTAGCAAAGGATATTTATTTGAAAATGTCACAGATAAGGTAAGATAAAGGTAAGAAAACTATACTCAGAGGCACATCTAAATAAGATACACACTAATACCACTTTCATACCAATGACCACCAGGGTTGGACCAGGGTTACTTATAGCCTAGGTAAACCCAGCCCCCACGTGACCTGCTCTCTCAGTTCCCAGTCACTAGTGACTGTAAGCAGGGTGAGCCTGAGAGCAGGTCACTGGGGGCTGGGTTTACCCAGGCTAGGTTAGTTACCCTTCTTTTGTCAATTCACAGCAAGTCAGTCAACTGGTCATGGTCCCTGGTCATGGTCCCTGGTCATGACAATTCAGGGTCACAACCCTTGTCCGACCCTGGTCTGACCCACGTCTGAAGGTGGGTCATCACCAAGCCGAATCGGGCAAACCGGGTTAACCCTTTCATACCCGAAATCAACCTGGGAATAACCCTGGTTGGACCCTTGGTGTGAAAGGTGTATTAGTCTAGTGTTAGATGCATAGAACCTGGCTGTGATATTTGTGTGATTCTTATTGCTTTCTTGTTAAATTTTGTCTTGTTTTCATATACAGAACTGGCAGTTACAGTATGTAACCAATCGTGTATAGGAATGGCTTTCAAAAGACTTGTACCTCTTGCAACAAATAGCCTACACAGTGTATTTTTCAAGCTTTATTAATCCAAGACAGCTTTCCTGAACATGCATGCTCTTCATCAGCAACACAGTTTACATTTCACCTCAAGACAACGCATGATATCATTCCTGTGAAAGGAATTCCTTCAACGGCGCACGTTTCCAGCTTCAGTGACGTCTGGGAATGTTTCTGAGCTGGAAAATGTTTGAAAATTCAGCAGGGGGGTGGTCGGTCTGAAAGCCCTCGGTGTGCACAGCAGGCTCCCTCAAAGAGATTGAGTGAGGAGTCCGCCTAGCTCACTTCCTCTGCGGTGGGAAACGTAATGTACAAACACGACAGCGGACATTGTTTCGGAAAACTGCCCTCCAAACGTCTGCTTGTTTTTCCAGACAGGATCTTGCGGGCAAAATACCGTGCACACCGCGATGTTCTAGGGAAGAATAAGTAATGAGGAACATACACACAAACATGAACACATAGGCTCTGTCTGAAACATTTGAGGCATTTAGCTGAGTGAGTTACAGTGATTCAGTGTCTTGTTCTGGGACACATGGGATCAAACCTATGACCTATTGGGACGGGGCAATCTCTATAGTGGCTAGACATGCAGCTGTACACATGTAACAGACAATGTTTGTACAGCTACCTTAGTGAGGACATTTATTGACATAATGCATTCCCTAACCGCTAACCTTAACCATCACAACTAAAGGCCTAACCTTAACCCTAACCCTAATCCTAACCCTAACCCTAATAGAGCTCAACAGACACGTGACTCAACAGTTCCGCATCCATTTTCTCCATACATTTCTCAGATAAATCCAAATATAACGAGTTTTAAGGCTCGAACCAAGCCAAAAAGTCTTCCAGAGAATCGTGAGTGACCATAAAACATTCGGTTTAAGCGAGAACAAAAAATAACAACAGGAAAAAAATAGATTTCCCCCCGCCCCCCGTTATTATTTGTTCTCGCTTAAACCGTCACGAAAAGTGACGTGCCTGTTGAGCTCTATTCTAACCTTAACCTTACCCTTAAAACCAAGTCTTAAACTTCAAACAAGGTTTGAAGGTGTGCGAGAAAGTGAGGACCGGCCAAAATGTCCCTTTATCACTTTCCTAAAAATGTGCTCACTTCCCAGGCATAAAACTAAAATTGGTCCTCACTCAGATAGCTGTACCATACAAGAACACGCACGCACGTGCTACTTCTCACACACACACACACACACACACACACACACACACACACCAGTAGCATAGCCAGACTCGGCTCATTGGGTGTGCCACAGAAAGCCAGGGTTACGGCCGCCACCAATTTTTTTTTGGGTCTTTTCAAACCAGATTTAGAGGAATATTTGTGTGTTGTTTGCTCCTTTTCGCACTCATTATTAGCAGGTAGAAGCAGTCAATTAAATTGTATTTTTTGGCAACATGTAAAACCACTTTGTTTAGTATCTCAAAAAAGTCTCACCTACTTTTTCCAATGAGTGTTCTAGTCGGGAAAGAACGCAAATTTGGTTGGCATGCAGATTCGTCTACTGCAGAGAGATCTGTAGCGTCAGTGTCCTCTGGCTCTGCACAAACCTCCGGTGTGTTGTTGGCTGCGTTCCCCGCTGTTAACGTCATTGTTTCGGCTGCATCATCTTCTGTCTCTTCTCCACTGTACACCACCAATACAGGTGCGGGAACGGGTGCACTACAATCCGCACTTGTTGAGGGGGAGGGTGACGACGAGTCATCTTCTTCCTCGTCGTTTCTTGCCTTTGCCGAAAAAGCTTAAAAGCGAGCTTTGTTTCATGTCTTCTTGATTTGGCGCTGCTGCTGCTGCTGCTGCTGCTGTGCGTGCGTGCATTTGTTTACTTTACGTGGACACAGCTTAACTAGTTTCCCATGATGCTCCGGGGCACATAGGGCAGCGGACAGTTGGACACAGTGCATGACAGCATTGACATGTGTTTTGCAGACAAAACAAAACACTTTTTACCCCATTTTTTTGGGTGCGCCAGCGGCCTGTCTGGGTGGCATTTGCACACCCTAGCGCACCCGTGGCTACGCGCATGACACACACACACACACACACACACACACACACACACGCGCACGCACGCAAGCTCGCACACACGCACGCACGCAAGGACGCACGCACGCACGCACGCACACTACTTCATTCAGCTTTAGGGATCCTGTCTGCTTTCAGCCAACATTCCCTCAGGAATCTGGCTTTTCAGCCAAATTTCTAAGATGTTTCCAACCAAATGGCTCCTCAGAAGAAATTAATATGTGGGCGAATGTGTGTGTGTGTGTGTGTGTGTGTGTGTGTGTGTGTGTGTGTGTGTGTGTGTGTGTGTGTGTGTGTGTGTGTGTGCGTGCGTGCGTGCGTGCGTGCGTGCGTGCGTGCGTGCGTGCGTGCGTGTGTGTGTGTGTGTGTGGGATAACCTAAAAGAAAAGATTAATTTAATAGTTTTGTTCTAAAAGAAAAAAATCAGCTACCAATACAGCTGGTGTAGGTACAGGATCTATCGCTCTTCAGATTCGGTTCGGCCGGAAGTGCCTCGGCTCTGGGTCCACAACGGGGTCTGACCCTAACCCTAACCCTAACCTTGATTCATATGTTTAATGTATATCATGTCTGATAACATCAGTAGCTTAGCATTAGCTTGTTAGCTAATCCAAAGCTGTCTGCCATTTTGGCCACGTTAATCGCACCACTTGCCCGATGTACAGCCAATCACAATGTGTGCCCGAGCCGATCTTGTAGCCAAGCCGAAATTGCACTGGAATGAAAACTAAAACTCACCATAGGTTGAGGCGATGTCTTGTCATAGACGCTGGGTTAGCTGGCTCAGCCTGGCTGGGGGCGTGGTCAGGGTGGGGTAAATCGCCCGTTCTATCCATTCAGCAAAGTTAGAATTTAGCTGATAGCCCAGCCCAGGCAGACACGATCGGGGATTTAACTACCGCAGTAAACGCACATCTGTGCAGACATCTTGTGTTCTGCTCTAGAACCCCCAAACCTATAGTTTAGAGCCGCAGCACCATCCTTTGGTGAGTCAACCCATTGAGATATATCGGCGGTTTTACCCCACTCGCGCGCCAGCCGTATAACATTTTGTGGGCGTTCCCACACATGCCAGGCAGGCAGGAATGAGTTAACTTGTCAGTCAGAAGCTGCTTAGTCTCGCTGGCCAGCCTCAGTCCCCTCCCTACTGAGAGATGAGTCTGGCGGCACAGGTCTCCATAGTGGGATTGTGATGGGCGGCGCTTGGCGGCAGTGCCCTTGGAAAATTGTTTCCAACAATCCAACTCGCCATTTTCAGCATGTAGCAACGAGCTAGCGTGTAGGTTTCTGCCGTTAGCTTGCTAGCTAGTTAGCGTTATTGTTTTCACTGAGGCGGCAGGGCACTATTTACAGCGACACACAGGGAGGAGGGAGCGGAAGCCGCTCTGATTGACATGGTTGGAGCCAATGACAGAGCTTGTAATAAGCCGGGAGCAGACATCCGGCAGCGACTGAAACAGTCGCTCCAATGGGGAGCAGCTGTAGAGCAGGGGAGGGCTTATCCCAGTTGCCTGTTTCCGTGCAGCCAGACGACTCTCATGGAAGGGAGGGGAGGCTGGCCAGCGAGACTAGAAGCTGCTGAGACCCCAACACGGGTGGGCGGGGCTTGCTGTTCAACGGTGCCAAAATGGAGAAGAAAAGAGGTGCAGAGAGGTGGAAAGAGAGGAGCCTATGTTATGTCTTGGCCTAAACTACAATATCAGTGGTAGACAATTGTCTATTGCCTCTAGAATATCCGAGATAAATTAAATTAATAACACTAGATAACACAAAGATTTTGCTGCTTTTCTTTCAATCCATTGTGCAGAGTGTAATGCTGTATGAGAGTAGTGCTTGGTATAACTGTCTGTCTGTGCAGCTTAAAGCTAGACTGGGCGGGTTAGGCCGTATTTGCTCTAAAATTGTAGGACAAACACTGGAAACAAGCTTTCAGGAGGCCCACATGCAGACGTAGAATCTTGTCTCTAGCACGTAGGATAATATCTGACCCAACGCACATTCTTTTTAATGAATTTGAGCTGAGTCCCACGGGCTCGCTTAAACAGACTGAGGAACTAATTTGTGCCCCAGGCTGTCAAGCTGTTGAATCAGGCTAGAGGCTCAAGATACGGACTAAGGAAGCGCTGCAGCCACTTTCCTTATTCTTGTCTTTTGTTATTGTTTTGTTTTGTCTACACTTTGAGGATGGTGTTGGTTGTCGTTTTGCACTGTTGTATGTATCGATGAGAAACAAGTGTCTGTGGATGCAAGACAAATTTCAGACTCTGTCTGACAATAAAGTAATATCTTATCTTATCTTATCTTACTAATTTTTATTTATTTATTTATTTATTTGTTTGTTTGTTTGTTTGTTTGTTTGTTTGTTTATTTATTTATTTATTTATTTATTTATTTATTTATTTATTTATTTATTTATTTATTTATATTAGGCTATATAAAAATCCCAATGGTCAAATGTAAACAGTAGTGGCTAATTTGAAAGTATGGGTTGGATTGCTTTTGGGGTTTTCTTCACAAAAGTGGAGAGGGAGGCAGAAGCAGCACTAGCAGAGCTGGAGGTGTTGAACTTATCAGAATCAGGAACCTTCAGGGGCCTGTACTACGAATGTTGTATAAGAAGATCCAGGATCTGTCTCTTGATCTGGTTTGTCTAAACCAGATCAGCTCGATTGTAGTTAACTTGTACTACGAACGTTGATTGGCACTCGTTAACTCGAACCAGGTTTTTCTAATCAAGCTCTCAGCTCGTGCACATAAAAATGCCCGTGCACTGGAGCTCGTGTCCGCAAAAGAGGCGTGGTTTTTAACAACTGCCAATCAGAGTGCAATATGGACTGCTCCAAAACTCCTACAGCGCAAGACACGCCTATTTCCTCATTGAATGAAACCGCAAATGCAAATCTGCGTTGGATATTATTACTGTTCCCGAATGACTGTCTAAAGTGACCACTTTTATCCACACCAGTAATTTCTTTGAAGAGCGGTTTCGTAGGCTATCTACAGCTCTCTATCTACAGTCTTTTGTGGAAGCAATGTGTAATCTATCTCAGTCCAAAATCCGTATGTAGCTATAGACCATTTAGGCTCAATAAATAATAATGATCCGTGTCTGTACTTTGTTCAGTATATTGTATTTCAATTTGTAACCGTCAAATAAAATAAAATAAAATAAAATAAAATAAAATCAATGTGTTTAGTCGCACTGATTGAATAATTCCTATAGGCTAATCAATAAAAAAAAGAATGATAATAAAATAAAATAAATGCTTCTGAACTGAATCGACACGGTACGTGCGGGCATAGATTTCATTTATAAAAAATAGCCTATTTTGTGGTCACATATTGTCAGCAGAGTCGCATATCTCCATATTTCATATAATGATGCTGGAAATATGAAGTTCAATCAAATCATACAGGCCAAAAGCAACAGAGTTGCAGCTGCAAAATGCAGGAGTAGCCTAGATATGAATCATCTTAATATGGGATCGCCTGTGTGCAGGTGATCCCTTATTAAATTGCTTAGATGTAGTAGGCTATTCCAGCATGTAGGCTATGACCATTTCAATTCCAACCCAACGTCAGTCTCAGCTCCGTTGCGCACACGGCACCGTGCGCTTTGGAGACGTTTATGTAACCTTTTTATGCCGGTTTAGTGATATTTCTCCACTCACTATTCAGCTGCAATCGATCAGCGGGATCAAACAACGTATCTAGGCTACTTGAGAGCACAAAAATGAATATATAAAAACATATTCCAAAGTGGTAAGTAGGGCTGAATTAAAATAGCCAACAAGTGCAACAAGGCTTTAGTCCTTGATTAACATTAACTTTGATTAACATTACTCATTCAACATTACAATTCGTGCTCCTTCCTAGATGGGAAACTCATCCAGAAAGTGGTTGGCCATTTTTCCAAACTGCTGATTGGTTCGTGGGCGGTGTATTTAAGGTCTAATCTTATCCTTGCAACTTAACCTGCTGCGGACCAGGTTAAGTGTGAAGCATAAGTTGCTATGGAAATATATGTCGGTAAGAAGTTAACTTGCTTTGTAGTACGGCCAAACCAGGTTTAAACCTGAAGTTACCTCGCTAAACCACTAATCTTGCTTTGTAGTACAGGCCCCAGGTAGGCTACAATTTCAGAGCATAAAGTGAAACATGTAGGCTATGCTTATTGCTTTCACATTAATGTGCTTTATGAGATTATCAGTAGGACTGCACAATACAGTTTAACCCATTGATACCTGATGCAGCATTTGCGTGTATATCCCTCATTTGTGTGCGTATCCCTTTAAGACTGCGAACCGCATTAACGTGGTTCGCGGTCTTAAAGGGATACACACACAAATGCTGCATCAGGTATCAATGGGTTAAAGTGGAGATGGACAGTGCACTCTTCCTTAAATTAAGTTTGCTGTGAAGCTTTTGTACAGAGACAAGTTTTTGTTTTTACGTCTTCATATTATACTTGCAGTTATCTAGGCAATGTTGAATTCTATTAGTGAACAAATAGGTAACATGTAACATCACGCTAGCATTATATTCACTAGATCTTGCTTCAAACAGGCCAAATTTTCCTTCAGTTGCCGGCATGTGTGTGTCCGCGTGTGTTGGCCTGGCCTGGGTGGAGTCAAACTCCCGGCCTGAAAGATGGTCCTAGTCTGCCACTGCCTGTCACTCATATGGAGGCCAGGCTGAGCAAATTAAATACATGGCACCATTTTCAAGTCAAATGATCCACAGCTTTCTGCTCTCAGAAACGCCTCACAGATGCTCAGTAATCACAAATACTCTCACTGAAAAACTATGTACTAATGTATACAAGAACATCAGCGAATCTGAGATAGTGGAGGCTAAACACACCTAATCTCAGTTTAGACACCTTTTCATTTCACTCACTATTATAAAATGAAATGAACCTCTAACATGAACTAATACTAGGTAAGTGATGGCAAGAGTTATTAGACAGTGTAATGTGACATGAAAATCTGTCAATTCAATAAAAATCATAACTTCATAACTGGTCCAAAACAATTACTTATTTTTCTGTAGATTTTGGGTTCTTTCTTTCTTTCTTTCTTTCTTTCTTTCTTTCTTTCTTTCTTTCTTTCTTTCTTTCTTTCTTTCTCCTTAAAACTCCAAATGAAATTCCTTGCAGGAATGTGGACTTCATTGAGGTCAGATTGTCAGAGATGACCTGAGAGATGAAACGGGCAGCATGTGGACAGCTGATGACTGAACTGCTCTCTGAAGATACTGTAGTTATGAGCATGTCTAGTCTCAGGTGAAAAAATTACAGATCCACCTATATGAACTATATGCTGCTAATAATACATTAAAGTAGATTATGTTTTAGCACCTAGTGGTACTTCATCATGTCTCAAAGTGAACATCTGATGCTCAGATATCCAACAATAGAAACATATAGCTGCAGCTCTGCTGTAGCTAATGGGGATCTTAAATAAAGACAAAGACAAAGAAACACACGTCCCCCAGGTTCAGTCCTGACTCATGTTAAGTAGTTGTAGTTTATTATTAGCTTTATTATTAGTAGTATTGTTATTATAAACCTGGCTTGGATGTCAGAGGTGCATAGTACGGGGTAGATAAAAATGTTCAATTCCTGATATAGTTGGCAAAAATTAATATATCTTTTTTTAAAGTGTATTTTCAGTAGGTTGTTGTCCCCCCCTTTTTATTATCACATCAACCCCACCCCAAACCCACCCACCTCGCCAGCCCGCCGGATTGCTCCACCTCCTGTGTCGATCTGGGGAGAGTTGTAGACTAGCACATGCTTCCTCCGATACATGTGCAGTCGTCAGGCGTTTCTCTTCACCTGACAGCAAGGAGTTTCGCTGGCCGGACCTATTGCGTGGGAGGATCACGGTATTTGCCCCAGTTCCCCTCCCCCCGAACAGGAGGGGGCACTAGTGTAGCGACCAGGACGCATACCCTTAATCAGGCTTCCCACTACAGACACGGTCAATTGTTCCTGTATGGACACCCGAACAAGCCAAAGGTAACACGGGGGCTCGAACCTGCGACCCTCATGTTGGTAGGCAGGGAATCTCCCGCTGCACTACCCGGACAGTAGGTTGTTGTTGGTTGGTTGGTGTTTGACAGGACAGTGAACAGACTCTCCTCACCTTGTCCCATGCGGGCTCCGGTGAGAGCCTCCTTGGCGCTGCCGAAGCCCAGCTCTCTGCAGACCACGCTGGCTGACTGCAGGCTCCAGCGGTCATCGCACACCGTGCCCCACTCCCCGTTCTTCAGCACTTCCACCCGGCCCTCGCCCAGCCGCGCGCCTCCCTTCAGCCGCACATTGCTCTGGACCACACAGAGACACAGAACATCACATTTTGGTGGAACATTAGAACATAGCCTGGCAAGGCGAGATGCCTGCCATTTCTGTGCTGTGTCTATTGCACTGCTCAATACCAACCAGTCCTATCCCTCTTTGTGTGAAAATCTGTGTCAGTTTAAATTTGGACTTTTGTGTACTTTTTTTATCCCATGGTAAAATGTATCCTCTGCATTTAACCCGTCCTCTACTAGGAACCTTCCTAGAGCTAGGAGCAGTGGGTAGCCGCAGTGCAGCACTGGGGGACCAACTCCAGTTTGATTGCCAGTGCCTTGGGTCACAGACTTGGGACGGACCGGGGTTCGAAACCAGGACCTTCTTGCTGCGAGGCAACAGTGCTAACTACTGAGCCACGTGCCCTCTGAATTGCCAAAGTGTTCCCCCAAGAGTTTTATTGTTGTCAGTGTGGGAATGCCTCTAAAACAGCTTTTAGACCTTCATGGGACACAAACCTAGTTGGGTTAGCAGCTCCAGAGTTTCTGCTATTCAATGCTAGGGAAAACTCTTGGATATGTTACTGCCTTTAATTAAGAACTAATTTAAAAAGAACATTAAATTAAAAAGTAAATTGTGTCAATAAAATTCCATTCCAGGATTTGCAGACTATTTGTGTAGCTGCGGTCAGGGAGGGAGGAACATCCATTATACACTGCAAAAAATGACAAGTTCTCAAAGTGATTTTTAACTTGTTTCCAGACTGATCAAGCTTATTTCATGATAATGTCAAATTATCTCACTGCACTGGCAGATAATCTTGCTGGTTTCAATAAATATCACTTGATAGGCTACATGCCAATATGACTTCTTTCAACAACAACAAAATCATCATAAAACAACGAAGAAAATCTTGAAACAAGACATTTTCTCCAAGACAATTTTACCAAGCAATTTTACCAACCTTGTGGTGAAGACAATACCAGCCCCACTGTAATGGCTGGTATTTAAAATATTGTCAGTTTTTGCAGTGTATCAGTATTAGACGATAATCGGCTGATTGGCCTACCTGATTTTTACTGACCCGATATACCTCCTTATCGATATGTTGTTCAAATTCTATTTGAAACAACATACATATGAAGTAAGTGAAGCATCTATCATGAAGCTAATGAAGATTATTGCCTGTAGAGTCTGGATAATGTTACTTTCCCATAATTCCTATCCAGCCCTTGAGGATGACTTCATTCAGCTGCCCTGCAATTAAGAGATAATACTTTACCGAAGTTTTCATTTTCTTCTTCAGGGCGCTGTTCTGTGTGAACAGCGGCCCGGGCATGCAGCTGACCACGGCCGGACCGCCGCCCGGGCAGGGCGAGGTGTAGTTGGGCTTGGTGAACTCCAGCGGACAGGCAGCCAGGTGGACCTCCGTGCCCAGACAGGTCACAGAGTGCAGGTGGAAGTGGTGCTTCTGACGCTCCAAATACAGCCTGCATGCAGGAGACAGGGTCGGGGAGGGGGGGGAGTTGCATGAATCAGTAAGGATTGAATGAATGAATGAATGAGTGAATGAATACTTCAGTTTTATTTATACAGTGAAGATCAAAAACACGTCAGCATGCTGAGAGGTAAAAGTGCACACAAGAACTATTTTCATTGGCCCTTCTCAGAATGAATGGATGCATGCATCCATGAATGAATGAATGAATGAATGCATGCAGCCATGACCATGAATGAATGAATGAATACTTCACTTGTGTTTGAACAGTGAAAATCAAAAGCATGACAGTATGCTGAGATGTAACTTTTTTAAGTACACATAAAAATTCAATTTTTCATTGACCTGCACCAGAATGAATGAATGAACAAATGAGATAATATATGAATGAATGGATAATTGGATAAGTAAAACTGAACACGTATGCTTGCTTGTGAAACACACAGCCATCAAGCCAGCTTGCTATAATACCACGAGTGTCACTCAGCTTCAAACAGAATATGACAGATATTGAGAAGCCAAACATATGACCTGGAGTAGGGTGGAGATCGCTACTAAATCTGCATTCAATAAAGTGGAAGAATAAACAAATCTAGAATTTAATTCAATATGTGAAAACATTTATTCAAAGCCTGTAGAAAAATGGGTCTTTTAAATCAGCCTCCAATGTTTGTGTAATGTGTGGTACATGCACACAGGCTGTTCTGCAACAACAATAAAACATGTACTTGTACTTGTACATGTACTTACATGTAATCTTTTGGCTAAAATAACCTAGCAAACAAATACGTTTTTGTCTAATCCAACACCAGTTTCCATCAACTAAAATTACTGAATGTGTGAGGCGTGTGTGTGTGTGTCTGTGTGTGTGTGTGTGTGTGTGTGTGTGTGTGTGTGTGTGTGTGTGCGCGCGTGTGTTTGTGTGTCTTTTCAGACGGTTCATTCTCCCCATATGAATTGACCCGCTGAATTGTTTCTCCTCAGTTTACCTTTTGCTAGAGCCGCTTTGTTTAGACTTAGCATTAGCTTTAGCTTTGGATGCCTGCCTGCAAGGTAAACACTGGTTAGACTGCACAGTAAGAGAAAGCACATGAGCTGACAAACAGTGGCAAATCTTAACAAAGCTTACACGATGTTACACAGACAATCAAAAACTGCAACTGCACTCTTAAAAGGATAGGACATTTTCAACACATCTACGTTAAACATCCATCTACACTGCTGCTAAATTTCAGCTCAAAATATGTTAATCAAAATATACTGTGTTGAAAAGTAACAGATGTTTTGCCCCAACCAGACACACAAATATGTTGAAAAGTCGCATCCTCCTTAAGCGTGTATAAAAAAACAAACTATGGCAGAGAATTGCATTACTTACACATTAATTACAGGATAATTATTAACATGTTGATTAGTAGCCTACAAACTATGTTACTCTGTTTGACCTATGAGATGCAAGAAATATCAATGTGAACCTCGAGTTCCCACATCAACCGTGTTCCCTTATGACATTTATTTTTTACTTTTGGGTAGGATGTTGGCTGACAGCTGGAAGCTCCCTATGGATGTATAGCTTAATAATCAATATGATGCTAGATGGTCATATAATAAATAATACTGTACAGTCTAAGTCAGCGGGTTCTTAACCATTTTGATCACAGGACCCAAATGAGAAATGTAGTCTCATCCAGACCTGGTTCAATTAGAATTTGCAAATTATTCACATTATCTTTTGGTTTAATAAAATTGAAGCAAAGACATCAGGAAGTCAACAACATGGCTACAATACAACACCAGGCCAGTGGTTCACTATGTTCAAAATATGAGGGTTTTTAGCATTTAATCAGATTCTAACAGGATGTTTTCAGTTTTGAGGCTGTTCAGGTGCCTGGGTCATCAGCCCAGCTGCCCCTTTCAGACCAGGTTGAGATATGTTTTTGTCAAAGTCTTCACATGACAGTCATGTGATTTAATATTCCTTGCTGTATTATTCATTATCATTTGTTTTTACCTCTTTACAGCCCCTGATGGGTGGTGGGGTTTTACCACATCAATCCAGATTGTGCCATGTACGCTGCAGTAGTAGTCTCTTCTTTCATGTGATTAGCACAACTTTGTGACTCCCATTGTCGTACGTGGCAAACCCCACCCATCTGGTGCTCGAAGCAGGCTAAAACAAACACTGAGGATTATCTGTTCTTGTCATGTGGATTCAGAACACTCTGGCCTGTGACCATTTTAGTTTAAGAACCCAGGGTGTAAGTTATTGACCTCTTCCAAAAACACATGCCATAATAGGGAATGAGATTTCCAGCTGGTGCATTGGATTAGACATACACTAATCCATGGACAAATGAAGCCCCGCTCACTCACGCAGCACAGATTGACAACATCTGTCCCATCAAAACGCCGTTAGCTATGAATCAAAATCATAAAAACACCTCATCAACCTTTTCTCTGATGATAATATCTCTGCACCAAAGATACAAAGACAAATTCTTGTACATTTATTGTACTTGCCAATTAACGCATCTCAGATTTTATCAGGTTTGTGCATTAGACGTACTAGTTAGAAAACAGAAGAAATATTTATGTATGTATTTATGTATGCCATTGATCAGGTGTCAGCCTGTACAATCTGTGCCATGTGAGTGGAAATGTTAAAGAAGAAGAAAGACAGAAAACAAAACAGACATACACTGCAAAAACAAAACTCAATCTTGACAAGTCATTAGTCCATTATTGAGTCCTAAAATTGCAAATTGCTGTGTGTGTGTGGGGGGGGGGGGGAATTGCCAATGGGGTTTGATAATTTCCCTTGTTTTCAATGGAAATCAACTTTTTTCAAGAATAAATGACTTGTTAAGGTGGATGTTTTTT
The DNA here is from genome assembly GCF_964638095.1 of Poromitra crassiceps. Taxonomy (NCBI): domain Eukaryota; kingdom Metazoa; phylum Chordata; class Actinopteri; order Beryciformes; family Melamphaidae; genus Poromitra; species Poromitra crassiceps. The sequence continues at coordinate 34,143,229 of NC_139625.1, read as the reverse complement.
TGCAGTGTAAAAAGAAAACGGAACCCTCCAGACAAGACAACCATGAATTATAACTGGATAAAACAAAACTACACAGCCCATTCACATGCTACACATTTTAATAATACAATATTACAAAGGACGGAGGAGGGCGGACTAGCTTGAAAACGTGGTTATTTTCTACTTCTACAGGAAACCCACTGTCAGAAACACAGTGTACTGAGGGGGTGGGCTGGGGTGGGGGTGTCGACGGTGGGTTGTCCTGCTACAGTATACCTTCCACTGGCCGAAATATTAATCTTTGGCTTGGGGACCTTCTCCGCTGCTCGCTTTTTCAGACGTCTGCAACGGTCAAACAGCCAAATTCCATCACATACAGGGGAGACACTATGCAAGAAGGTATAAAAGCACGCACATCCAAACGCTAAAAACCAGGTGCAGGACCGAAGTGCAACTGATCACCACAAAGTGATGTGACTATATTCACACACTGCTATGTATACACACACACTTTACTAATATGGTAATAATAATAATAATTGATTGGATTTATATAGCGCCTTTCTAGACACTCAAAGCGCTTCACATATCAGGGGAGGGAGGGGAGGGAACTCTGTCTCTGTGTGTTGCACGCAAACATATGCACTTACAGTCTTACACACATACAATCGACAGAAAATGTACACATTTTGCACGCACGCATGCAGATACGCACGCACGCACGCACGCACGCACGCACGCACGCACACACACGCACGCACACACACACACACACACACACACACACACACACAATTAGAGAGAATTAGAGAATTAATACAATACAATTATAGAATGTAGAAGGACTATTTTGATCATAAATTTAGTTTAACTGTTATCTCGTATACCTACAACAGAGATAGTCATGGAATTCTTGACAAAATCATATCTAACAATAAAAATGTTCTCACAGATTTTGGGTTTGTGAGAGAGAATCTCATCAAATAGGGGTCTGTGGTCAAAATGTACTAAAGCGGGGGTCCTTCATATGAAAAAGGTTGTGAATCACACTGAGGTAAAGTACTGTAGTCTTAGCTTCAGTGAATAACATTTTTGACATTCCTTGGGTCTGGAGAGCTCAGGTTACGAAGCTGCTTCAGGTCGCCAACATAGACGTCAACCTCAATTATGGAGTTATTTCAGCTATCCACCATCTAGCAGTGTTGGCCTCAGAGTCTCATTAGGCAGCGACAATACCTCAAAAGTATCTAGGCGTGTAATTGGAAGGTATGGAGAGAAATCAGCCACAAATAATAAAGCTTTGATTGGCTGTTTTGAAACGAGATTTTGCAATCAAATCTGTCTCTCCTAATTGTTTTTTTTTAATCATAAACATCCCTGTCAGTCTTTTCCCTGTCTGTTTCCCACCATCAACACATATACCGACTCGTACTTGAATGACAACTACCTGAAACCTCTTAAAAATGCCTATGCTTGTTTACCTTATCCCAAATATCTTACTTCTCCATGATAATGTTAAAATGCGTCATGTCAGTGGAGGTTCGAGCCAGACTGGCATGGACTCAGACAGGGAGGCAAACAGGGTGATATAAAACCTGTCAAACAGAGAGTACTGTATATAATTTATTCTTTGCACTGATTTGACAAGCTGAGAAAAACTGCATGAATCACTTGTTATGTGTTTTGAAAGGTCTCAGGCAGCTGGCTGATAGAATGGAATTATTTGGAAGAAGATCTCTTTCCTATCTACTGGCCAGCCACCTGGACCCTGCAGACACACACACCTCTTTTAGTCACACACAGTGAATACACATTGGGCATAGTATACTATAACTTGATAACAGTCTACCAGTCTCTTGTTATTTACTAATTCTCACCATGTTACAGTCTGATGACAGTATGTGCAAAATATGTAAACGGACTAACAAAAAAAGTTTTTGTGCAAAAAAGTTGAGTTTTCAATTTATTCTGAAATCAAGGTTGTTAGAAATGGCTGGATATGTCGACCATTGCCGATAGTGGTGGAGGTTCCTCCCTGGCAAAACCTGCAATGAAATGTGTCCTTTGCACTTTATTCAATTATGTAATTGTTCAAGAATAACATTCTGGGGGAAACACTTAATACCTGTCATTCTTTCACAGGAAAATTATCAAATCTTCAGTCACACGACAACTTAAATCCAAAAAACCTTTAGTTCAAAAACCCATTTCTGTCCAACTCTATTAGAAATATACATTATTTCTAAATGCTGGAGTTAAAACTATGCCAGTTATGTTATGAAAAACGTATTTGCCATCTACACACATCCTACTAATATAATTGGAGAGCTCTGTGTCCGTCCGGATGTCCGGAGTTCCAAGGTGCACAATTGCTTTAAATCACCTCAAAATTTGCCAAAACACTTTTCAGGGCTCTGGAATGAATTAGTCTGACTGAATTGAAACAGGCAGCTGGTATAAGCTCTGCCATTGGCCGACTATTTCAGTCGACAAGCGGAAGAAAATCACTTTACGCTCCCTGCAAGCTCTGCCATTGGCTCCGATCAGCTCCAACTGACCGGCTGTGACCATTTATGGCAGGGGTGCCCAAATTATTTCCCATGAAGGGCCAAAACTCAATCTGGGTGGAGGGCCGAGGGCCAAAAATAAACAATTACATTAAAATGTATTGTGTTTTATAGAAAATTAACATTCTAAATCTAAAATAACATTTCAATATAATATATATTATAGTAATAATCTACTTTTTATCTGTTTGGTAATTGTAATAATTTGCAATTGGTTATATATATTAAAAAAAACATCTGCATTTGTGGGGAGCTTAAACATTTAATCAGTAAACACCCAGTTAAAAACAGTTGTATTTTCCACCTTTGTAATCAAGAGAGAAATTTGACTTAATTCACAACTTGAAAAATCCTCAAGGTACTTTGAAAATCAGTTTCGTAGTGGCGACGTATATTGTACTCTTTCAAAACAGCCACTCTCTGTCTGCAAATGAGACAAACCGCTGTTGAATTTACTTCGGTAAAAAAATACTCGTCTTGCCACTCCGTCCTAAACTTTCTTTTGTCAGTGTGCCACTGCAGTGATGATGATCTGTCCATCTTGCTGAGCTGGTGTAAAGCCAGTGACTGGGGAGGGATCAAATATCAGAGCTCACCCCCCAACCAGGTGATTCAGCCAACCAATCAGGAGCGATCAATCCTCAGATAGCAATGCCTCACACCCGTGTGATAGTCGGGGAGAGAGAATACCAGCTGCACAAAATTAACATTAATCGTAGATAGAAGAGTCCCGACATCTCCATTCAGGCGCGGACTGCATAATCGGGCACGTCGGGCAACTGCCCGGTGGCCTGGCCTGCAAAAAATAAAATAAATAAATAAATAAATAAAATTATTTTATTTTTTTCACCCCCAAATCCGTGGCGGGTCAAAAAAAAATGAGCGCGGGCCAAACGTGGCCCGCGGGCCCCAAATTGGGCACCACTGATTTATGGATTTCCTTTCCACTCCCTGCGTGTCGAATCTGTCGATCTCAAATGACTCCGCCACTGTGAAACAACGCTAGCTCATTGCTGAAAATGATGTGATGTCAGTGATGTCATCGACATTGTGACGTCATCAGTGATGTCATAGACATAAAAAAAACTATGTTAGCTCACACCAAACAATTGTTTAAAATTAATAATTTTCAATATTAGACACAAGATGTTAAGTAACTGGGGAACATGTCTAGGATTGGAAAACAAAAAAGATCAAGTTACACAGGAAAGCAAGTCTGTCGTGAATGTTAATGAAGACAATCATGGAGGAAACAAACCGACTGTTGTTGCCAATGATGAACAGAGCAGTTTTGCGAGAGATGTCCAACCTCCTCAGCTTCTACAAAAAGCAAAGAGATTCAGTGGTTACATTTATAACTTTGCCAACAGTGCATCAAAGAAAATATCCAACTCTGTCGTTGAGGTTGCACAAACCATAAAGAAAACTCTGGAGGGGAAGATTGATAAGACCATTTTGGGTGATTTCCAGAAAGAACGGTTTGTTCAGGAGAATGCTGTACCACCATGGGTTGGTTATAATGAAGAGGAGACCATCCACCAATAGATTTGAGCTCTTTCAGCAGACAAACACAATTTTTTGCGGGACCCTCCTGCTGGTGTGCAGTTTCACTTTGACTTTGAGCAAATGTACCCAATCGCATTGGTGATGTTGGAGGAAGATGAGCTCCTCAGGAAGATGCATTTCCATCTAGTCCCCAAACAGGTAAAAGAGGACATCTTCTGGAAAAATTACTTCTATCGTGTCTCCTTGATAAAACAGTCAGCTCACCTCACAGCTCAAGCTGCTGAGAGGAGGGAGGGGGAGAAACATGCTTCCACTCCTGAAGATGTTCCTCAAACAGAAACAGTACAGTGGAAAACTGCCCCTGCCATCATCAGTGCCAACCCTACGGCCAATGAGGATGAAGAAGAGATCTCCACCAGCCCAGGCCTGTCTGAATTTGTGAGTGATGCCTTTGACGCTTGTGAGATAAAGGAGGAAGATCTGCATAAAGAAATGGAGCAGCTGGTTCTGGACAAGAGGGAACATCCTAACAACACACATGCGGAGGAGACTCCAGACTGGGAGAGGGAGTTGCAGCAGGAGCTTTAGAAGTATGAGAAGGTGGCTGATAATGAGAACCATGATGACAACTGGTACAAGGAGATCGAAGAGATGCTGCAGGACGACAGCTAGAGTACCTCAATACAGAGTTTTTTTCCCCACCCCACTGTAATGATGCATTTTAACATTATTTCAGGTGTGTGGAAAGAACTCTGAGGGATCGAATCAGAGCTCCCTTGGGGCGGCAAAGCCATGCTGCTTGATGGAGACCCTAGGCCAGGGGTGGGCAACTATTTTTCATGGGGGGCCACATGAGAAACCCAGATTGTTGCCGGGGACCGAACAGATATTGTCATGCCGTAACCCATGGATGGGCAACTTTGATGATAGAGAGGGCCACAAAAAAAAATCCTCGTTATCAGATTTTGCTGAGGGGTGAACGGCGCCACCGCGAAAAATTTGGGGCATTTGAAGCCAGGTTTAGAGGAATAACTCATTTTTAATTAACAGTTGTGATATCATTATTCAGTATTAACCACCAATATTTGATAATTTTCTCACTCACTCCTATGTCACCACCTGCTCTCCCTGCAGGGCTTGAAATTAACTTTTTTGACCACCTGCCAATATGGCTGCTAGATTTTAAAGTTACCAGCCAATTAGAATTTCCACTAGCCGAAATGTTTTTCTTGAAATAAACCAGAATATGAGTGGGTTAATTTAAGCATAAGTATCAGTAAGTGGCCCGGGATTCTCAAAGCCTGTGTTGAGGGTCACACAAGAACAAAAATGCACTCTTGAAGCTAAATAAATCCAAAACCAACGAGTTAATTATTTAAATGTTTACTTCAATGTAGAACAGACATTTCTTACACATGAGATTACTTTTAGCCTTTTAGCCATAAATATTATTGAAAGATATTCCATACCAGACTGAAATGCTATAACAGAAGTGGAGTATTGGCCAGAATGACATGAACATTTGGAAACGTATTCAGCGGGTATCTTGCATGTTGCCTTCAGATGCATTGTAAAAAAAAAAAGAAAAAAAAAAAATAGAAATTCCATCGCGGGCCACACAGGAGGCGCCGGCCGTATTTTGCCCATGTGTGCCCTAGGCAGACACTACCAGTTGTCAAGAGAGGAGGCAGGGCTCAAATAGTCAAATGTCAACCTTCTATCCTCTCCTGCAGGAGCACCAACTGAATGTCAACATGAGGACAGACAGGCAAGGCTGGAGTTCTCCAGCTATCTCATTGATTTGGGGGAAGGCAAAATTAAACATGGGGAAAGTGAAGGTCAGGTCAGGATTGATTCCTCCAGCGTACTAGGTGAAGGATCTGAAGACTCTGGTTCCTTCCCTAAACTACAAAATGCATGTGGTGACAAAGACAACCTTCTGGACAACCTTCTGAAAGGCATTATACACAATACACTCCTCTGAACAAGGACATCAAACACATCAACATGTGCTTAGATGAGTTCCATGGAGAAGAGAAAGTCTTCTTTTCAGCTGAGTGTTCTGGAAGACAATCACCGAGACTAGAGTTCCTTAACTCACTGATGCCCTCTGGAATTCCTGACCATGTCATCAAACTGAAAGTTAGGAGCTCCAATCATCCTGCTTTTAGGAACCTACAAGCAGGTCCTGACAGTCTCAAGAACGGCACCCAGATGGTGGTGGTGCAGATGATGGACAATGTGGTTAAATGTGAGATTCTGTATGGCAAACAAGGTGAAAAGATCTTCCTGCTAATAATTCCTCACCATGAAAGAAATTATTAGCTTCCCTTCACCTTTATCAGATGGCAGTTTCCAATCAGATTGGCTTTCTCAGTTTCCATCAACAGAGGTCAAGGGCAAAAGAATGACGGAGTTGGCATCTACCTACCTCAGCCAGTGTTTGCTCACAGCCAGCTCTACACAGCCTTCTCCAGGGGAAAGCGAGCCAGCAGCATGAAAGTACTTAATGAAGGTGATGAGGAGGGAATAACAGACAACATCGTCTATTCACCTTATGTTGCCACGCCCACTTTTTCTCTTCCGTGTAAGACGCAATTGTATTTGTTCTTCCGGTTCAGCGTTAGCTGGCCGGTAAACATCGATAAACTGTAAACTATGAATGAAGTTTGGCAACATTCAGCAGGTACACTGGGGCCAACTTCAGTTACATGCTCGTTACTGCTGTACCCGGATCGCCATTTAACATTAGTTACAAAAGCACGTCGACAGTGTTTTCTCACTGCCAGACAGTAGGGGTTGACAGATACTAGCTAGTCCGACCGATCACACAGCCAGCGCTCCTTGCTGCTCGTTAAAAAAAATTAAAATAGGTGTTATTCTGATAAACTGGTCACATATTTGGATGTTACGTTCTCATCCGAAAAAATATTAAAGCTTTATCCAGCTTATTTCTAGCTGCCATGATGCCTGATGGGTGCTTCTTCCGCTTCCGGTGTAATAGACTGTTTTAACACATTAAGTGCCAGAGACGACCTAACTCGTCTTACATAATCCAGCGCTTAAGTGCCAAGGACGACCTAACTCGTCTTACATGTTTTTTTGACGGTGGGACATCAATCAACCCCTTTTACATCTTCGAGATAACTATAGGAGCAAGAGCATGTGTGTAATCTATTTTACCGACCACTAAGTGGCGACAGATACAGAGAGAAGCCACAGCCACGGGACCCGTACACCAAAAGCAGCCGCCTCCCGCGGAAATCGCTTGGCGATTTTACAGTCAGAAGCCGGAGACACACACACAGAACGGACAGAGATCCCCTCCCCCCCAGAGCCGCGGAGCAACGCGCGAACACACACACACACACACACACACACACACACACACACACACACACACACACACACACCGCGGGAGCAAGCCATTCAAGGAAATGGCTTGGCGATTTTACAGTAATCCATTTCAGACTCGTCCCCGCACGCAGGCAAGCAGGCAGGCAGGCACGCAGACAGACAGGCAGGCAGCACAACGCGCTTCTGACACGCCCGCTGCCAGGAGGAAGGAGGAGAAGACACACGGAGGGAGGAGTTTGAATGAGAGGGGTGTTTCCTGTTGTTATGGAGGACATTACTGTTCAAAACTATTGTTTAGAATGTCTGACGGTCTTACTGATGCCAAAAATGAATGGTTAAAGTGACTGTTTCACAAAAAGCCATTTATCTCTGAATAAATTTCCAGACGCTGAAACCATGCTGTACTCAACGGCTAATATCTACATAACTACTAACTCTGCAAACTAACTCTTTTAGACAGAGAAAGCACACATTCTATTAGTTATTTTTAGATGATTGGTGTTCATGAATTCTTAACAGAAAAGAATCCTCGGCTGTTCTAAAATGAGCCAGAATCGTCAAAAACACCCCTGGCACAACTTACCTACAGGAATGAAAACATGGCTGGCATTCAATGTGTTAACTTGACAAAAAAAACGTCTATGAGGATTTTACAGCAGAGCCATCTGCTCTACAGCCGTGTCGTTCGGGTGCTGGCCATAACGTAATGCATTGTGGGTAGTCGGCTTCTGTGGCTAATGCTAGCGGCTAGCGTAATAGTTACTTTACATGGCAGTAAAACGCCACTGAATGACCAAATTGATTTAACTTTTAACCATTTCGAGTAACACTGTTTCCATACGGACCCCCAGCGTTGGTTAGTTGTTCATAACGTGACTATATAACTTTTATAATGTACTCCAGTTTCTCGTTTATAATTCGGGTCTGCAGCCGAGTATAACAAAGGAAATGGCAAGCTGCAACAATAAGTCACGTTAAACCCTTGTACCCACAATTATTTTTGTTTTTTTTGTGTTGCTTGAAAACAGCTTTTTGGCAAGTCTAAAAATGATAAAGATGGGAGTAATCTACTTCTGGGTCTAAAACGGAAGAATGATTACAAAATGACGTAATGCAGAAGCGTCCTGATATGGGCAAATGATAAGGTGAATAATGAGCAGCTGTAATCCTGTACTCATACAAACATTTCCATAACATGTTGCGCCCATGGCGCATCGTCTCCAGAGTCTCCACCCTAAAGATCGAGCACAAGATTCTAGCACGCAAGATTTCTAGTACTAATAATTGATAAGCCCCCAAAAAGACTTGGGCTTTACAGTAACTTTGACAGCACAGAACAATTTGCGTCTTGATGCATGCAAGTTGGCTGCACTCCAGTTATTGTAGTCTGTGCATTGTGTGACCCCCCCCCCCTCCCCCACAGGCCTCTCCCCCTCTCCTCAGTCTTCACACATGACTGAGAGAAAACACACATTTCCCCTCGCACTACTGTGAACCATCTGCACGAGACGCAGAGAAAAAAAGCCTGGGACTGGAGCCAAGCCCGGAATGTCGTATTGGAAGGTTATATTGGGAAAACTGGAAACTGGGTCTGGAGAGCCCCACCAATGAAACCCCTTGTCCTCAAACACTGCAACGTACTCAATTTCATAACACATCTGAGCACTTTTGAATCTGCAGCACACGTTTTGAATTTGTAAAATTGGCAATTGAACCATACAATGCTTGATTCTATCCAATTAGCCAATATTATTTGCTATTCTTATCCCAATGCGCATATGTTTATGCACACAGTAAGCTCAGATAGCTGAATATGAAAGCACAAAAGCCTTATTTTTTAAGTAAAATATTCTTGTCATCTGCACAGTAAACAAACTTTGGTGCATCATCATTCAAATCCTCTCTTTATATATCCAGACTGGAGTCCAGATGAGTATATTCTGCCTTGACAAAGGCAAAGCACTGCTGATGTGCAAAGTAAACCCCATGGCACACACTGGTCGGTAATTTTTCCATCACCGCAGGCATTCAACAATCTCTCCCTGGCTTCCTCTGCAAAGTAATACACAAAAACCGAGAACACGAAAGACATGACCCCAACCGGGATACAAAAGAACCGTTTCTGTCTATCCCTAGAAAAACTTAAACATCCTCCAAATGGAGAAAAAAAAGTCAGAAGAGAAACAAGCAGAGGCTCAGCTGAACATTGCAGCCTCAGCCTGGCTCACGTGAGCTGGTTGCAGCGCTGCAGTGCTGGCCGATAGGAGGGAGAGTCAGATCCATGGTGAGTTCACTAACATATCCGGGTTCTATCTGACAGAATCCCAGCTTGTGGTTTGGTCACAGTGTTGCCACACTGGAGAGAAGTGTCATACAGTACATCGGGCTGGACATCGCTACTTGATACCTTTAAGGTATCGACCGAAATAACCCAGTGCCAAGAAACTTCTCCAGTCAAACGATATCTGCATCCTACCCTTTTTGGTACACAAATCTAGAGAAAAATGACTATTTGGCTTTTCTTGCAGCCAATCACAGCAAGCGCTCTTCGATTTAATGTGATGTGTGATTGGCCCACTACCGCAGCAGCTACAAGCCATACAGTCTGTGGTGGTGGTGAAGTCGAGCGCAGTGTATGTGTTGGCAGTTCAGCGTGCTGAAAAAGGTATCCAATCAAGTACCCTATTGTATCGGTATCACTTTAGGGTACTGGTATTGGTACTGGTATTGTGATTTATTTTGAAAGATACCCAGCCCTACTACAGCAACAATAGGCTGCAGCACAATCACAAAGTGGGGCTGCAATAGAGCACTGTGGCTCCTCCTCCTATAGAGCACTGTGGCTCCTCCTATAGAGCACTGTGGCTCCTCCTATAGAGCACTGTGGCTCCTCCTATAGAGCACTGTGGCTCCTCCTATAGAGCACTGTGGCTCCTCCTATAGAGCACTGTGGCTCCTCCTATAGAGCACTGTGGCTCCTCCTATAGAGCACTGTGGCTCCTCCTATAGAGCACTGTGGCTCCTGCGTTACATTGCTGGCTTGCTGCGGAAGGCCAAGCAGGCCTCGAGGTCCTGACTCTCTGTGGACAATTAGATCCCATCGGCACTCTTCACAAGAGTAGGGGTGTAACCCCGGTGCCCTGGGGGGTGTACTTAATCATCCCTCGATATCTAATTGGCTTTTTCAGTCCTCAACTCTTCACCGTGATATGGCTGATGTGTGGTGAGCGTTCTGGTGCAAACTGGCTGCTGTGCATCACCCAGGTGGGTGCTACAAATCGGTGGTGGATGAGTAGAGTTCCCTGCCACACACACACACACACACACACACACACACACACACACACACACACACACACACACACACACACACAATTTTAAGCACTTTGGGTGCCTTGAAAATCACTATAAAAATGCAATCAATTATTACTATTAATAGAGAAGAGCGGTCCATGCCCACTGATTAAGACGCCATAGATTCTCCCTAGTTGCGTGCCGTGTGCAAGATACTGACCTCACTGCACAGGATTTCTGGGTATTGAAGATCCAAAGTCGCCTAGTGCAGCGTTAATCTCATCATTTTAAACCTCATAGACTTACTTGTAGAAGTTCTTGTTGACCTTCCTCTCGTGGGGGAACCCCAGCATGCCGCAGATGACGCGTGTGTTTTTGATGGTCCAGCCCACATTGCAGACCTGCGCCCAGCCGTCCCTGTACCTCACCTCCACCACACCCTCCATCACCGGCAGCTTCCGCTTCGCCATGACAACCACCGGCCGCAGCCGCACCTCCTCCACTCTGTTCTCAACCACCTGCGCCTGGAGGGAGCCAATCAGGGTGATTCTCAATTTCTTCAATTCAGGGATTAGATTTGCTTCAAAACTCAACATTTGTAGATGTGTAATAAAATGTGGCTTAATTAAAGGGCCACTTTGTCAATTTTCAACCAGCTTTGTATTATTACAAAATCAGTAGTATATATTATGCAAATTAATGTTTAACTTCCCTCCATCTTGCCTAGACCGAGTGCTCCCTGTTCATTCACAGAATTTCCTGGTCCAAATGATGTCATAATGATGTCATTTGGAGCTGTTTTACCATGGTGTCACTCACTGTCACTATCACTATCACTATCATTATTGCTCTCTCTACCTTCATTCGGCAGCAAACTGCTCCAAATGACATCAATATGATATCATTTGATCCAGGAAGTTCTGTGAATGAACGGGGAGCTCTCGGTCCAGGCAAGATGGAAGGAAGTTAAACATTGTTCATTTGCATATACTACTGATTTTGTAATGACACCAAGCTGGTTGAAAATCAGCAAAGTGGTGTGCCCTTTAAGTAATTCCCAATTATCAGTAAACAAATGTGTCGTCATTTGGTGTTTAGTATTCACTGGATATTTTTTTTTGATTTTTTTTTACATATCTATGTTGACATAAAGCTTTATGATGCAAATATAGTACACCTAATAGTAAGTAGTATCAAACTGATGTAAGTTGTAAAATACAGATGCTCAAATGAATTAAATGTTTAGAATGAAGCTGTGTTTTCACTGTTTCTATGCTCTCATGCTGAACGCATCTATTAAAAGGCTTTGAATGAGCACAGCAGACGATCCTGTGAGTCACAGCCATTACAGAGAGTCTAATCCTCACACAGTGACTCTGTGACTGCCAGCAGGGCACTGAGTCACCTCAGCCTGCGGGTGGCTGCAGTCCGAATGTAGTCTGGACGCCTGAAACAGGCAGAACGAGGGACAAAAGTTAGCTTTTTGAAAGTCTCCCCCCTCTCCTCTTCTTATAAAACCCTTTTTCTTTAGATATGTAACAGCCAATCAGCGATACCTTATCCAATCAGAATGTCAAGCTGTTCCCAGTGATCTGTGGAGATGACGAGCCCCCAGTCTAACCTTGTTCACCTCGGACCGGTCTGTCCTAAAAGCTGACACGTTTTTCCTGACTCAGAATTGGCCTTTGGCGGGTGACTACGCAAGACAGTAAACATGATCGCTCAGACTGAACTTATCAAGTGATGTGTTTTTAAAGCACCCCAAGTTTCAGACTTAAACTCATTTGTTTCAACGTACAAATGTGGGATTTGAAAAGTTTCGAAATTCTCTAATATGATACAGTGAAAATGCTTGATTTTGGGTTAGTGTGTAGTCAGGGTTACCCTGAATACAACCATATACTGTATCAGTCATTGGCAGAACTTATAGAGCAATTTGTTTTTACAGCATTTCCAGTTTCAGAAAGGAAGCCATTTCAACGTACAAATGCAGGACTTTAACTTTGAAATTCTCTGCTTGATTTTGAGTTAATATGCAGTCAGGGTTTTCCTGAACTCATATCATTCATGAGTTAATACAGTCAGGGTTTTCCTGAACTCATATCATTCATGAGTTAATATGCAGTCAGGGTTGTCCTGAACTCATATCATTCATGAGTTAATATGCAGTCAGGGTTGTCCTGAACTCATATCATTCATGAGTTAATATGTAGTCAGGGTTGTCCTGAACTCATATCATTCATGAGTTAATATGTAGTCAGGGTTGTCCTGAACTCATATCATTCATGAGTCAATATGCAGTCAGGGTTGTCCTGAACTCATATCATTCATGAGTTAATACAGTCAGGGTTTTCCTGAACTCATATCATTCATGAGTTAATATGCAGTCAGGGTTGTCCTGAACTCATATCATTCATGAGTTAATATGCAGTCAGGGTTGTCCTGAACTCATATCATTCATGAGTTAATATGTAGTCAGGGTTGTCCTGAACTCATATCATTCATGAGTCAATATGCAGTCAGGGTTGTCCTGAACTCATATCATTCATGAGTTAATATGCAGTCAGGGTTGTCCTGAACTCATATCATTCATGAGTTAATATGTAGTCAGGGTTGTCCTGAACTCATATCATTCATGAGTCAATATGCAGTCAGGGTTGTCCTGAACTCATATCATTCATGAGTTAATACAGTCAGGGTTTTCCTGAACTCATATCATTCATGAGTTAATATGCAGTCAGGGTTGTCCTGAACTCATATCATTCATGAGTTAATATGCAGTCAGGGTTGTCCTGAACTCATATCATTCATGAGTTAATATGTAGTCAGGGTTGTCCTGAACTCATATCATTCATGAGTCAATATGCAGTCAGGGTTGTCCTGAACTCATATCATTCATGAGTCAATATGCAGTCAGGGTTGTCCTGAACTCATATCATTCATGAGTCAATATGCAGTCAGGGTTGTCCTGAACTCATATCATTCATGAGTTAATATGTAGTCAGGGTTGTCCTGAACTCATATCATTCATGAGTTAATATGTAGTCAGGGTTGTCCTGAACTCATATCATTCATTAGTTAATATGTAGTCAGGGTTGTCCTGAACTCTCTTTTGTGTGTGTGTGTGTGGGGGGGGGGGGGGGGGGGGGGGGCTAAAATCTATTGGGGGATGCCAAAAATTCCTATGCAGGAAAAACCCTGGTACAACAAACAGAAAATGTTGGGCAGCTGGAAAATGCTGTGCTGGAATCTCACCCAGTGGTGATTTCTAAGTGTTAAATGAAGTTTTTCCTTCCATTTTCTCAGCATTTATTTGTCCAAGGAGGGTTTGCTTCACATTCATTCAGTCGTTCATTCGCATGCACGCACGCACGCACGCACGCACGCACGCACGCACGCACGCACGCACGCACACACACACACACACACACACACACACACACACACACACACACACACACACACACAGAGACGCACAGACACACACGCGCACACACGAGCGCACACACACACACACACACACACACACACACACACACACACACACACACACACACACACACACACACACACACGTAGGAGCGGTCCAGTCCAGCCACAGTCTCCTACTGTCGGACACTGTTGAATATAGCTCTAATGGAGCAGCTGGGGCTTCACTGCTTGGCTAAAAGGCACTAACATTCAGGCATGCATGCGGGCATTGGGCAGTAATTCATATATAATCATATTGTGATTTAATAATGGTATCAATAATCGTGATACACAATTCTGCTATGTAATGACAAAAAGAAGATACTAATTCAAATCTTAGATCAGAAACAAACTAGGGAATATTACTTAAAAATGGTCGACCGATCGATCAATCAATCAATCAGTTCATTATTTGATTATTTAACATGTGATTGACATATATCAACACAATTGCTTATTATGGTGATATTCATATTTGTCCATATTGGCCAACCCAAACATGGTAGCTCCTAAGGGAGAAGACAACATCACTCATCCTTGGGTACTGGAGCGGTAGATTCCCTGCTTACCAACAGAAAAGTCGCAGGTTCGAGCTCCGTGTTACCTCCGCCTTGGTCAGGCGTCCATACAGGCACAATTGGTCATGTCTATGTGTGGGAAGCCAGACAAGGGTAACCTTGTGAGGCAGCTGGATTCACACGAGATCACAAGATCACGATCACACAACAAATTCATCTTGCCACGCTCCAATCTATTGGTTTGAATCTGAACCACCAGTTGTTCGCACCAATCAGTGTCCTATGAGGCAAGTGGGGGGAAAAGCATGATCCTCCCATGCCCTATACGTCCTACCGGCGAAACTCCTCTCTGTCAGGTGAAAGGAAGTGGCTGGCCACTACACATGTATCGGAGGATGGCATGTGCTAGTCCAGTGTTTCTCAACCATTGGGCCGCAGAGCACCATTTCACATCAAGATATCAGAATGATAGCCTATCATTTATTTGGGAAGGTGGTCCTCAGAAATGTCTTAACAATCAGAAGTGAGCCTTGAATTACAAAATTGAGCTCCCCTGTGCCAGTCTACAGCTCTCCCCAGATCAGTAGAGGGGGTGGAGTAACAACCGGCAGTGGTAATTCCGAAGTACAATGGGGAGAAAATGGGGGAATATCAGGGGGGGAAATCACTCCTTTATCCCAGTCCAGGTCAGGATGTCCCAGGCCGTCCTGGGATTTGAACCACTGACCTGCAGGTCGTGACCCCACTTCTGTAACCCTTAAGGCTTCCACCAGCCCCTAAAACAATCTGTCAAAAGACGCACTGCTTCTGTCTGTTATGCACCGACTGTCAGGTTCAGCCAACAGACTTGGAAAACCTGCTGCAGTTAACGGGTGCAGACTCTCATGGTACAGCCCAGAGCTAACTGACGCCATGTGTTCAGTTCAGCTACAGGCGGAGCTGCACTGTAGCGTTAAATGTCTCCCATGTGGCTTCAGCCCTATAAAGTCTATAGGTTGTGGAGCGCTAGGACTGTTGCAAAGTGGTTAGCAAAGTGTTAGTGCAATAACAGCATTTACAGGGTGATAACAGCCCATTATCCTAACTAACTCAGAACTTTAATGATCATTTTGCTGCAACTGCGGCATGGTGTGCGGATGAGAAAAAGTGTTAAAAGTCTCACACAGGCCAAAAAAGATCTCTTATTTTTGTTTTTGGCAACTTGGCAATAAACTGAAATCGTCGAGTTGCTAAATTAGCGAGATAGTTGCTCAAAGAGAAAGCATCTTAAACCATGCAATATTGTACAGCACATTTCAAAACAGTAAAGTTTAGAAGTTTAGAGAAATGGTTGAAACTACTGGAGTGGTGGTGGCGGTTTGTACAAAGAACGTACAAAGAAAGTGACTTTCTTTCATGAGAATATAATATGGTGCCGTGTGCACAGCCGTGCTGCTAATTCAGGGGTTCTTTAATCTTTATTAGGCTATTTGTATCTAATGACTGAAAATGAAATGTTGCCAGATCCGCCCATAACATAACGGTAACTTACATCGTAACATAACATAACGTTGGTAACTTACATCGATGACGTTTGAGTCGACGAAGCCCAGGATCCGCTCGTCTTTGCACACCACCCCGGCGTCCTCGTCGTGGGTGCAGTCGCTGTTGCCCCAGCCTCGAGACTTGCAGTTCTCTATGCTCTTCTCACCTCCGTTGCACAGAACATTGTCCAGCCAGATTTTCCCTGCAGAGTCAGCAGAGAGTCAGCGTGGCTCCAACTCCAACTGCAACTCCAACTGGAGTGAGTCCAGTTACTATGATTTACTATGGCAATAAAGACCACAGATTTGCATTAACTCATTGCAAAAGTACAGGCTCAACACACATACTACAGAGAAATGTAAGGCACAATGTACTAACAAAAAACATCATTTTATACAGGGAGGTCAAGTTTCGAAAAATGGTCTCATGAGAATGAAATGGCTACTATGGGAACTAACATCATCTCACATCAATAGAATTGGGCTCAATGAAACCACAAGAGTCTCAGCCTCCCTGTCATACCCAATTTATGCAATTCCAAGACTGTTTAGGGTCTCCAGTATGCAGATATTTTCTAATAGAAGCCAAAAATAACACATTTATACTGCATGCAAAAAACGTCTTGTTTTTGCCAAAAACTGCAGGGAATTAGCATAAAGTGGGCATGTCTGTAACAACCCGATCTCCAAAAAAATTGTAAAATAGCAACGTTTGTGGACAAACGTTGGTATTTTACGATGTCGGCTAAGAAATTGTAAAATGGGAACGTATGCGTCTACAGCGGTGGGCGGGGTTTGGGCGTGTTTTACGGAGATTTTCTGTTTCTAACCCCTCCCCCTACTCTAATCCTCACCCTAACCACTCAGAACGTTACTATTTTACATTTTTCGAGCCGAAATTGTAAAATAGCAACGTTGGTCCATATCGTTGGTATTATACAATTTTCTAAGAGACTGTGTTGGTCTGTAAAGGGGAGACACGTGGGTACCCATATAATCCATTCTCATTCAGATATCTTGAGGTGAGAGGTCAAGGGACCCCTTTGAAAATGGCCATGCCAGTTTTTCCCTCGCCAAAATGTAGTCTAACTTTGGAGCGTTGTAGCTAGCATGGCATGGTCATGCCTGTCACTGATCCTATCGAAGTGGCTCAGGTGGCCCTCACCTTGGCCCTTGCCATATTTAGCGCTGTGGGTCCAGCCGGTGGCGGAGACGAAGCCCAGCTGGCGGCAGAGCACGTTGGCGTTGGCTATCGAGAAGTCGTCATCACAGATGGTTCCCCACTCTCCCTTGTAGAAGATCTCCACTCGCCCCTCGTTGTGTTTTCGGGGGTATCCGGTCAGCCGGAACTTTAGCCGTTCAGTCTGGGGCTGTGGGGACGGGGACGGGGATGGGGACGGGGAGGGGGAAGGGGAGGGGGAGGGGGAGGGGGAGGGGGAGGGTGAGGGGGTGCGTGAGGGCGTGGCTGCGGGCGAGGGCGTGGTGGTCTGGGCAAAGCAGAAAGGCAGCCACACCCCCAACAGTAGGCTGAAGGATAACCGGTGCCTACGTCTGGACTTCTCCATCACTTCAGCTGCTGCACACAGAGGAAAAGCAGACAGGCAGTGTCAAGTCAAGCCCAGGGTTAAACAAGGAGGCTGTTTGCTGTTTCAGCTCTTCAGTAAATCAAAAGATATTGGCCACATCATTCACGCACATTTTTATGAGATGCCGTTATCAATTTAGGAGAGTGAGAAAGAGCCAAGCCTGCACACCATGAGTTTCAAATAGGCTACAAGAGTTTAATGGCTGCAGTTACACAAGTTGATGCGGGGCCACTGTGAAGAAGAAGAAGAGTGGTTTTATGTGTGAGGCAAAAGACAGGACAGACCGTGATGCCCGCAACTGAAAACGAATGTGGGCCAGGAGCATATGTGTGTGTGGGGGGGGGGGGAGTGGCTGGGGGAGGTACATAATGGCCTCTTGCTCGGACCACACCCATCTTGGAACTCTACCTTCATTTTAATGTGTATAAAAATGCTCAGAAACCCTTAAAATTTAAAATCGGCTTTGTCAATCCCTGCGCTGGTGCACAATGCATGATGTACAGGTTAGCCGAATTGTTGTGGAGATAAACAAATGGGGACAGACGGACAGCATTTATGTCAACTACACACCTGTAAAGTTTTGTGACTGCATCTTGCATGGTTTTGATGCTATCACGCTAACAAAATCTGTCCACTCCACAGACAGACAGACAGACATAAACACCTGGCAAAGTACTCAAAACGGCTTCTCTGGTAGTTCCTGCTACAATAGGTGTCTCCTGGACCACATTTTGCCATGATGACACACAGAATCACTTAGGTGAAAACAATACCAGCCACATGCTGTTGTGGCTGGTAATAAACTGCTAATTAACATGTCATCCACTGGTGATCATGGCTGGTGGAATCAATGTTTAATAACTAGACCTTTAACAGAAAAATATGTCTTTAGAACAAAAAACAAGCATCAAAACATGGCTGGCATGTATCAAAGTGAACTAACTTACCAGCCACAGTGATAATGCTCTATAGCCATTTGGCAGGTAGTAACTTGCCCACTTTGGACTGCACCATCAGATTATCACAGATGTATAAAACAAATTGTGGTACACTCACAAACTCTGCTCCATATATTCTGCAAGCATCTGCAGCTTAAACCAAGAGCTCAAACCAAGAGGGCCCAAACAAAAGAGCTGAAAATATGCGCGGCACATGGGTGACTGAGTAAAGTAGAGAGTA
This sequence comes from Poromitra crassiceps, assembly GCF_964638095.1. Classification (NCBI taxonomy): domain Eukaryota; kingdom Metazoa; phylum Chordata; class Actinopteri; order Beryciformes; family Melamphaidae; genus Poromitra; species Poromitra crassiceps. Next base: position 34,124,249 of record NC_139625.1, on the reverse strand, counting down.
GAGTTGCTCCAGAAGTCTGATTCAAACCATATGGTCAATGTTTACTTGACTCCAATGGGTGGGAAGTATAACAGGGTACATTCAAAAATATACGAAATGACCACATAACCAAGATGATCACAAAGCAGAAGGATATTTGAATTATTGGGATATTGATGAAGTTGGCAGCTTAAGTCCTGTGTTTTTCTTTTTCTTTTCTGTTTTCTCCCATTTTCTCTCCAATTGTGCTTGGCCAATTCCCCCTGCTGTCCCAGTCGTTGCTCCACCCCCTCTGCCGATCTGGGGAGAGTGGTAGACTAGCACTTGCTTCCTCCGATACATGTGCAGTCGCCAGCCGCTTCTTTTCACCTAACAGCGAGGAGTTTCACCGGCAGGACGTAGCACATGGGAGGATCACGCTATTCCCCCCAGTTCCCCTCACCCCACAAACAGGCACCTGGACTGACCAGAGGAGGCACTACTGCAGTGACCAGGGCTCATGCCCCACTGGCTTCCCACTTGCAGACATGGCCAATTGTGTCTGTATAGGAACGTCTGACCAAGCCGGAAGTACCACTGCCGTGAATTTTGAACCTGGGTCTCTACGATGGTAGGTGAGTGCTTTTACCTCTACAGTCTACACTACCCAGTCCGGTGTTTCTCAATGTCTGTGTGCAAATACTCCATTACTTGGGACTTATTACTTAGGATTTATTGAGGAAGTTTCTCTCTATTGGGTTAATATTCCTTTAGAGGATACAAGACCTCTCAGCACATTGATGTTTAACAAAGATCAAGCTGGAACAAACTGTTAAGATTATGCACAATTTTCCAGGTAGGCCTAGAAAACACATTTATTTACAACTTCTGTGACAAATATGTGAGGATGCCAGTCCACTTCTTTCCAAAAGGCTCATTATCTGCACTGAGTAATCATTCTGGTATTTCTAATCTGCTTGACCCAACAAGACACCCTTACCCTGAAAAATTCATGAACTTTTCAATCAGCCTTTTCTTAAACCTTCCTGTACACACTCCATTAGGTCCTGAGAGCTGCATAGGCCTGCTATTGATATCCTGACAGCTACACTCCTTCTTCCAGGCTCCAGCCTTTCAGCGAGCGGGGGGTTTCTCCTGCAGAGACACACATACAGTAGTGTGGTGTGTTTGGACAGAGGCCGCAAACTCCAGTTCCTGCTTCCAAAACATGTCTGAGACTGACTGCGTTGTCTGAGTCCAATTTCACAGTGGATGGAAGGACACACACATTCACAGAGAGGTTTGACCCATATCAGGGTTTTTCCTGGCTCAGAATGGGCCTTTGCGAGGTGACTACACACGACAGTAGCCTCAAGCATGATCGCACAGATCATGCTTGGGGTCGACTTTTGGGTTAGTGTATAGTCAGGGTTATCCTGAACACAAATATATCAGTCATTGTCAGAAATTATGGAGCAATGTGTTTTCACAGCACCCCAAGTTTCAGACATAGTCATTTCATTGTACAAATGTAATACTTTAACTTTGAAATTCTCTTTATTGATACAGTAAAAATACTTGATTTTAAGGTAGTATGCAGTCATGGTTGTCCTCACCTCAAATATGTCAGTCATTGTCAGGATTTTTTTAACTGGATGGACAAACCTGTCTTCATTTGTCACACGACAACACACGAATGTGGCTGGCCACACATGCTGATGGTGGCCGGTGCAATATAGTCTCTGCATTTATCTCATTCAGGCTGCGTTCCGATCAGCTAGTAGTTCTCTGTGAAGTGGACTGCACAGAGTATTGAGCCATATTACTTAAAGGGACACTCCGTTGATTTTCAACCAGCTTTGTATCATTAGAACATTAGTAGTATATCAGAAAACTGTAAACAGGTTTGAAGTCGTTCATTTAAGTTGACAGTTATTGAGAGTTGATTTGAGTAAAGTTGTGGACCAGTGATGTCATTTGTGCATGAATGTCAGGTGATGATCTTCTGCATGTTTTTAGTGGGGGTCCATACCGATGTTGTATGGAGGAATCCCAGGGGAGCATAACATGCAAACTCCACACAGAAAGGCACTTTTGATGGGCTGGTCTCCATCAGAGACCTATACATAGATGGTCATTTTGCATCCTTTGAACTTCTGAAGGGGACATTTGAGTTGCCCAATACACATTGGTTCAGATACCTACAAGTTAGACATTATGTTCAATCCAAGATTCGTGGTTTTGAAGTTCTCCCAAATGAACATGCTTTTTTTTATGTTTTGCTGAGCCCCCCTCATTCCAAGCATATTATTTCTAGATTTGTGTACCTGTTTGATGGTTGTATCAGGGCCTCTACTGAGAGGATTAGAGAGGCATGGCAGGAGGAACTTGGTGTTGAGTTATCTGACATTATTTGGGACAGGAGTCTGTCTGTGGTCCAACTTTGCTCAAATAACAGCAGACACCAGCTGATTCAATTTAAAGTCACTCATCGACTAGATCGACATCTAGATTGCACAGGATCTACCCTTCTGTCTCACCACTATGAGTGATAGGTGTCAGTTGTTAGAGGGCACACTGTCACACGCTTTTTGGTTTTGTTCTTCATTATCCGGATTCTGGGCCAAAATATTTGACTGGTACTCTAAGGCCTATGGAATAACCCTTCAACCAGAGGCGGAACTTGCCATCTTCGGCTGTTCTGAATCTTCTTTACTCCTCCTTTTACTCCTCCGCTGATCGCTGTGCAGCAATCTTTGACGCAGGGGATGACTGTCGCCAAGAGACTCATTCTAAAGGAGTGGAAGTCCCACTCTCCACCATCTTTTCAGTTGTGGCTGACGGACATGGTTTCGGTTGTGCGCATGGAGAGACTCAGGTAGGGCGAACTCACTTGGGAAGTTCTCGACTATTTGGGACCCGTTCCTGGCCTACTTTAGTCTCTTAGAACAGACGAGTTGGCTTCCGCAATTTTCAAATGCTTCCGCCATACCGTCTGTACTTTGTGGGGGAGAATCATGCACCAACCGGAATGGGAAGTAGAAAGGCGGGTCTTCCGCTCATTAGTCCAATCAGAATCCAATATGCCGCATTTTTCGTGGACACACGTGTCGTGATTGGTCGGATTCCGTCGAACTTCTTTCCTGTCTGAAGGTTTTTTTCCCAACTTCCTTGTGCATGTTCTGGGGGTGTAACGTACAGACTGTGTATAGCTGCATTCGCCGGATGTAGATGAGACAGTCTGTTTTAAGAGACTAGGCCTACTTTGACGAGGTTAGAAATGAGTGACTCGTCCAGCTACTCCAATGGACTCCTTAATTTTCTATTATTATTTTTTACAAGGCCTAAGCACCTTACACGTCTGGTAGCACTGTGTTGTAATGTTTTTTGTGTGTGTGTGTGTGTGTGTGTGTGTGTGTGTGTGTGTGTGTGTGTGTGTGTGTGTGTGTGTGTGTATATCTGAGTTTGTTTCACAATTGTTCTGAAAATTGAAAAATAAAATATTGAAAAAAAAAAGAGAAAGGCCCTTTTGACGAGATAGCCCACCTGGGCAGTAGGCGCTGAGGACATGGGGACACACCCTCAGTGCCCACAAATCGAACCAAGGACTTCTAGCTGTGAGGCGACAGTGCTACCACACTGGACCACCAAGCCCCCTCTTGGGGCTTTTGGAGGTGGATCAAACCTCTTTGGGGGTGCCAAACATTCCTCCGGCTCCATGCAGGAAAACCCTGTGAAGCAGCTGGATTCGCGCAAGATCATAATATAACAATTACATGACAAAAATCTATCTTGCCATGTTGCAATCTATTGGTTTGAATCTGAACCACCAGTGGTTTGCACCAATCAGCGTCCAGAGGCAGCTACTGGTGTGATGGTGTGATGATGACAGCGAGAAGCAACTCCATGATAGACAGATGGTTCATCCAATCATCTGCCAGCAGTTCCAGGTATTTTTTGAAAGTGCCTTCCCTTTGAAGAATAGCGTGACTCTCCCACATGTTACGTCCTGCCAGGAAATTAAAAAAAGAAGCATTCCTGGGCTACATTTCGTTATTTGGTGGTGTGGATAACAGTCTGGTGAAATATAGACAATGTGACATCACATTTCAGGAAGTGTAAAGAGCACCCCTGCAGTTGACCAGATTTTTGAATTAGGTCATTAGAGCCAACTAAATGGGCAAAAATGGCTAATTAGTGGCCAAAATGCCTCACCACAGGTTCAGCACCATGGAGAGCTCCAGAATGGAGCAGCACATGGGTGAGCAGAGTTTGAATCAGCCAGTGAACTCTGGAGCAGCACACAGGTGAGCTGAGTTACAACAATCAGTCAGTGAAGACTACTGTATGAAAACCCTCTGGGGAGAGAGAGGAGAGACTGCATGCCAACTCTGTGAGCGAGACCTGACTAAATGGCCAGTCATACACTAGTAAAAAAAAAACAGATCAGTGGTAAAGGTTAGGTTTTAGTGTCAGTACCTCAGAATCAAAGAGCGAGGACTTCTTTCTACAGCTGCCATCAAACAGGGAGAAATCCATCGTAGAAGGGGAGAGAGACCGGTTTCTCCACCCACAGCAGCAGAAAATAGAACGCAAAGCAACCAAAAGACATGTTGCAATTTGAGTAAGACCCCAATGGCCACAAACTAGTTGGCTATATTTATATGACCATACGCTCATCTTTGATTGAAAGCAACAAGTTCATGCCCCTTATTTGTGGGTTTTTGAAAGGAATTCTGTGAGACGTACTAACTGAAGTAGACGAAGAGGCACATCATCACAAAATAACTCCTGCAATACATTGAACATCAAAGATGAATGATATCTAATTTAATAGTATAATGCTGTACTTTTTTTCTTAGAGGCGCTGGACGCTGATCAAACGGATATCCAATATCGGTAATAATAACCTTGGTCCAACTCCAGTTCATACTTCATACTGCACGCTCATTTCTAGCGTCCGTAGCCTATGCTTCATGGCATACTGGCATGCTTCATGCATGCCAGTTGAGCCCCTCTCCCTATTATAGTAGTAAGATGAATATATTTGAATATGGAATAACTTACGAATGTGCGACTGGCAGCAATTCTGCAGTGTGGCTGTTTGCTCCGACACACAGGACAGGTTCAGTCACTGTTGTCCATCACAGTATCTGCCATGCACATCCCCACCACACCACAGCACAGCACAGCACAGCACAGCACAGGATTATTGTTTTATCTGTGAAGCACTTTGGTCAGCTTTGTCATTATAAACGTGCTCTATAAATAAAGTTGACTTGACTTGAGACACACTGACCTCTGACAGTGTGTGCCGTGCACATTCCACCACAGCACAGCACACACTGACCTATGAACACATCTGCTAATCAATGAAAGCATCTCCCTTTGTTTGCTTTGGTAAACTGAAACCAGCCGGGAGTGAGAATTCCTCACCAACACACCAGCTTTGACTGCTTTGCTGCAGGATGCTTGTCTTGAAAGTCAACTCTCTGAAACCGCTGATGTCAAACAAAACTGACATTTCCAAATAATATTCCATAAAATTCATATTTTAAATCACAGTTGCTTGTTATCATCAATTTAGACAGCAGAATATCCCAGAATCATGATATGATTCCACTGAAAGACGATAACTATAATATTGAATTATCACCGAGCACAAGTTCAAATGGGAAACATGGGTAGCTGAATCTTTCAAGGAATTCTGAGAAAGTATGGTTTGGGATTTCTTGGATTTCTAGAGCGAGAAGTGAAGAACCCATTTCTAAAAGGGTTCAGATACACATCACAACACAGTGATGAAATCTTTGTTTCTTTTCCAGACACAACAGTGAAAAGTCAACACTTCTCATTTGCATGGCTGATTCCACTGATAGAGATGCATTTGGGATATTACAGCCAGACTCAGATCGCCAGATATTAGGCTATAAGGCACCAGCCGCCCACTGAAAGCCATTCATACTTTTTCCAGGTCACTATTTGGCAAAGGGAAGATATTTTGTTTCCTGTTGTAACATTCCATATTCTGCATCCTGAAATTGCCCAGAGAAAGTCTCTGTTTGTACTAGCTGGATAGGGGTATTACAGAAATATTGCTGCAGATGGAGTTTGATTTAATAAGCAATATTATAGCACAGAGTTGCCTAAGAGTTATGATAACATTATGCAGGGTTCCCACACATTTTCATGGTTAAAATTTCAAAACTTTTCCATGACTTTTCAAGGATATATAGCCTAATAGAATGTACAGTAATGTGAGGTGGTGATTCTGAATCTATACCAGAAATGACTAGCCTACAGTTTAGTGCTTTAGTCATCGCATTACATGGGCTATTGAAGTAAAACGTGCATTTTCCATAAACATATGAATATAAAATACAAGAAGCATTCATATTTGTCCAGCGTCATTACACACAACAAAATTCCATTACTTTTCCCACAACTGTCAAGGATTTTACTAATTCCATACTTTCCCAGGCCTTGAATGAAAATATCATTTTAATACCATGACTTTTCCAGGTTTCCCATGGCGTGGGAAGATAATTTATGCTACACAGTTGATTTAATAATAACCCAAACAGAATGTCAATTATATCGTATTGCTCTTTTCTTCCAAATAGGACAGTTAAGTGTCAAATCACACCGAAATCACGTGTAAAAAAAGAAAAAGAAAGTTCAGTCATTTCCCCACTGGCGACTCTCTCCTGACCTTTCAATTCACTTGGGCTAATCAAACTATTATCCACGTTCTTACCTTATGTTTCCAGTATCCGGAGGCTATAACGGTTCCAATGAGGGGGGTGGGGGGGCAAGATGTGTTTTTGTTATCCAGAGGTTCATAAACTGAAACCTCCAAGACAAAAGAAAAATAAGTATCCAAACCAGCGCTAATTCATCTCCCCCAATCAAAAAAGGATCCAATTTGCAGAGGGCAGAGGTCCACCTAACCAACAGCCAATTACGCCTTTCAGCCTTTTTTGTCCGTAAATTGCCAGCTGTACAGCCTTCAGAGGAGGAGACGGGAGGAAGGAGGACGTGACTGTATGGGGGCTGGATTTTCCCTGGAAAGACACTGCCTCTTTCATGAGGGGTTCTGCAACAGGTTTTCTCCTTGCAGCATAATAACGCAAAAAAGAATGAAAATGTAACTTATTTCACACACATACAGCGTACGTGTGAAATGCGGCGTGGCTAGTAGCCTACGTGTCTTGACGACGTACGCTACGTAGCCTACGTGCCTGTCAACACGTTCAACGTGTCTGTCCAAGATTATACGCGAATTAACTGAGAAGAAATTCATTAACGATCTAAATACATCTGATGTGAGAATGTCCAAAATGTAAAATAATTTGAATAGTGCTGTAATAGTCAAAGGACTGGTGATGTTTGTGTGGTACTAGGCTGACTATATTCTTATAATAGCCTACTCCTGTGGTGACTAGCTAGTGTGTCTTTGGTGCTTTAGTGTACATTTCCTAAGAGTCTGTTCTAGCCCCCTTTGAGACTTGTTTTGTGTTGGGGCTAGTTCTACTCTTGATAGCCTATTTAAATAGCATGTTCTAAAATGTAGTAAGTAGCCTAATGTAGTCATGAGATTACTAGTCTTTCAAATTTTCAGTGAATATTTAAACTCTTGCTAAACAAATTAACTGGCCACATGCAGTCACAAAGATAAGAAACATTTGCATTTAATAATACATGTCATAAGAAATTTGAAAAGTTACAAAAATGTGTTTTCTTTGCCATTGAACATGATGCAAACAGAGGGAAAAACCATGTGAGAATTACAAATCTGTCTCATTTTGGAGATGATCACATGAAGGTCTTCAGTACAAAAACATTACAGGCACTTCATTTAAATCAACAAACTGTAGAACCATTTGCCTTAATAACTCAAACTGTCCACCTAAACTGACTGATTGACAGATATGGTGCCTATAATAATCCCTCCCATGGATTAACAATTATAACAATGCTAAAACTCACTGTGCTTGCCTACAGTTTACTGAACAGAAAAATCTGGAAAACAACTGATAACACACACAAGAAACATGGGGTTGAATTTTTCACGGTATACCCGCTAAATGTCTTTCTGATAAGCCTGACGACAGTGGTTTGACTGACCAATAAGGAAGTACAATATCACTTTTCCACCATCAAAACTATTTAAGAATAGCCTACTTTTCCACCATCAAAACTATTTAAGAATAGCCTACTTTTCCACCATCAAAACCATTTAAGAATAGCTTACTAAACAGTCTGACAGAGTACCAACAACAATCCAGACTCAACTGGTTTGGGGTCAGGTGACAGATTCATCAAATGTTTTTGCATGAAAAGTTACATGAAAAGCTTTGATTTATGTCACATGTGACATGGCTCTTCGCATTGGATTTTAGTTTTGGGGAAATTTGTATTGATTTTGATCATTTTCAAAACCAGTAGCCTACCAGTAACAGTTACCGGTAATGTCTCTATTAAAGCATACGCCTGAAGTAACAGTGACTTTGGGGGGTGTTTTTATCGATTATGGTGATTAACAAAGAAAATCAACACCCAGTTTTGAAACCTCGCTGTTTGAAATTAACATATCAGTCATGCCGACTCTGATATTAGATAATGAGTATTTAATCACAGATATTAGCAGACCTAAGTGAGTTTTGTGTATTTGTTTTAGCATACTAAAGCCCATACTAAATATGCAGTGAACCCCTGAAGATATCCAGACATCACTCGGATGGGCTGTATGTACTGAAGACACAATTGTCCATTGTGAGCATGCTCCCACAAACACGGATCTTACCCACCCAATATATATAGAGGCATGTCTTACGGAGTTGGTGAGACGGGATACGGGATACACGCAAACGGCTCACTTTTTGACACATCGCCACCCCACGTTTTCTAATCTTTTATAGCCTGGTTAAAACCATACCGGTTCTGGATGGCTAGTTTCTATCCCTATCGCCAGAATAATGCATTGAAAGAGTTGTCATGGAGTGGAGAATTGCTTGCTAAAATATATATTGCTGACATAGTCTTCATTGAGAAATGTAATTAAGTCTGTCTCGCATACTGGTGGGAATAGCGTGACCCTCCCACGTGCTACATCCTGCCGGTGAAGCTCCCCACTCTCAGGTGAAAAGAAGCGGCCGGCAACTGCACATGTTGAAGTAGCATGGTGCTAGTCTACGGCTCTCCCCAGAACGGCAGAGGGGTTGGAGCAGCGACCAGGGCAGCAGGAGGAAATCGGCCAAGTAGAATTGGGGAGAAAATGGGGGAAGGATCAGAAAAAAAAAGTCTGTCTCACACTGTGATTCCCGCTGCACTACATCATGCCCCATCCTCCATCCCCCTACTCTCACCGGAGATTTTCCTTGTGTGGAAACATCTCGTCTGGAAGGGTAACTCCAGGGAATGCCTGGACCTGATTCAACAGACATAGTCCAGAGTTCATGTCTAGAAGTGGCTTAAGAGTACCAGATGTGTGGACTGACATTTTTCCTGACAATCACATAAAAAACAAACAAAAAACACTAGAAAGGCAGAGCGTTGTTGATTTTTCAACACTTTCTCTGTACAAACCAGTGTTAGTAGACTTTCAAAATCTTCAAGGGAACAGTAGTTCTATGTATGTTATTGTTCACCACCCTTTGATTGTCAGTTTGTGTCTTATCTCAACACCTCAAACTTTACTGGCCTTTCTGGTATTAAATCTTTCCCGTGATTGTCTTTTAAGTTCTGTCACTCAGTATCACTCAATTCAACAAAACCCTCCTCACCTGGCACCCAGGCAGGATCAAATAAACCACAGAAAGCATTTAGAAATACTACTTGTCCGAGGTCCCGATACCCACTGAAGGGTAACTCGTATAGTTGACAAGACAAGTGCTTTTTAGCCAAAGCATTTCAGGCAATTCTGGTGAATTTCCTTGAGATGTCTTAAACGAAACCTTGCCAACACTGCATTCCGCCTGGCTCAAGTCCCTAATGCGAAACGTTTGTCTAACAGATGTGACACATGGTGGTTTGGACCTAATGCAGTGACTCTGAATACAATCTTAGGGCAGGAAAACAACCTTCATCCGCTGACCGCACACCGTTTTTTACAAGAGAAGATTTCTGAGAATGGGACCTCCAAACAGGCTGGGAGAATAGACTAACTTTACCCACCACAGCCAAAAGTGACCAGTGTTTGGCTGGTGGCTGCTGTTAGATCTTCACCCTGGTTTGAATTTTGGACAGTTTAAAGTGCTAATCTGCAGCAGATAGAAAAGTGCTTCTTTGGATGTGCACTTAGGATGGATTCAAAAGCTCCAGCAGGGCTCCGACGGCTCCAAAGTAACCCTAAACAAGACACAAAAAAGAAAAAAGGTTTCACTTAGTTAAATATTGGTGATTAAAAGTATTTTATTTATGATGGCGCCCATCAGGGCAGTAAACAACATTTCTGGTCTACAGGCCGTGCGTGGTAAGAGAGGGCCAGAGTTCTTACCTCATGCCGGAGGAAGAGAGCCTTCAGCTGGCCTTTGGACCAGTAGTCCATGGCGTAGGCCAGCAGCTTCATGGAGAGGGTGTTCACCCTCAGGAAGTTGCCCACAAAGACCACTCGCTCTATGTTCTTCACAAAGAAACAAAACAGAGCAGGGTGCAAATAATTAGGGCACATGCTCTTCATCATCTTAAGATGGTGTAAACATACAGTAAATGCACAAGAAATAGCAATATTTTGTGGGTTTAACCAGCTACTTCCACCCCACTTAAAGGCAAATTTATAAAAGCAGTTTCACCCAAGCAATCTGATTGACCAAAGATGATTCCCAACTATCTCTGCTGATACTGTTAATCCCATACAGAATGGCTAGGCCTGTTTTGGCTGCTATGCTGCTAACTCTTGTGGTTTCCACAGGGATGGTAAATTATCCTTCTTGCAAAGAGCACCCTCTTCAGTACTATTATTATAACACAATCTCATCTCTATTTTGCCTAACATTAAAATTGCATTGTCTTGGCCATGTAAAAGAATACAGTGATTCCCTGTATTAGCACATGGAATAACACATTTGTGCAAGCATAAAAACGTCATCAACGTCAACGTCATCATCACAAGGACAGATTAACATGAAAAAGGCTGGTATAAAGTAGAAGACCCAACTATGAAATCAAATCATGTGAAACTTACTGATTAAGGCTGTAAACTCTGTTCACATGACTGCAGTGCTGATTGCTGAATAAAGACTTTTTTTTTTGTTGAAAATCACAATGGAAATAAACCCTCAGGTTTTCTTGTGTTTTTAATCCTCTGTCATTTTGAATCCTATATGGAGACTGATAGTATGTTCAGCCGATCATGTATGTTTTAAATTTTGTCAAATACAATTAACTAACTAACTGACTAACGGACACCTCTGGCTTGGACGTGTAAAAGAAGGCTGTATTGGTGTGGAAATGCAGCATACCTCCTCTACGCCTTCATAGCCCTGTACAATGCTGCTTGATCAAGATGCCACAAGGCAGCACCGTAAAGAGGCTGAACGCACAGAGGAAACAGACAGCATGGGGGACTGGAGGGAAGCCATTATTCCACAGAAAGCCTGTTGAAACCCTTCATGTGGTGGTGTCCTGATACCAACATTTTGACCGTGATACCAATACTAAGTAAGTTCAATATGATACGATGCGGCAAACAAGAACATCATCAACCGATGTGCTACCAGTACACATTTGACTTTTTTGGGATTGGATGTTGTTGTTTTTTTTGGTTGGGTGTCTGTCTTTGATAGCTCTCTAAGCTGAATGGTAGGGCTGTGGGATATGACGATATATACCATTTTCATGGCAGAAAATATCATTTCACATTCGTATATAATCATATCATGTTACAAACCACACTCTTTACGGCAATATTGTTCTCAATTTAGATAACGCTTTGCTTTCGTCAGTCTGTTTTTTTACTCACCTACACACACCACCAGTCCACACCCGGTTCTGTCAACCAGCCCCTTGCATCCCTTTATCAGCCAGCGAATAAAGGGCAAGGAGAAGTTATCTCCACTTCGTCAGCATCTCCAAGTATTTACGCCGTGTGCCAAAACATCATCTCTCATCATCCCAAGGAAATCCATTGAGGAGCCGACAGCAAAACGTCTCTGGAGACTTGACAACAGCTGTTGTAATCTTAGCTAACTAATTAGCCAACGAACTAATTAACTAACCCTAGCTGATAGCAGCTGTCACCAGCCTTGAGTTGGCAAAAGACGGGTGACCAATTGACAAAGCTTTGGGTTATGCTTCGGTTAGCTTTCGCTTATATATCTATAGTTTACTTGGCTTTGAGTTTTGTTGGATAACAAGGAAATTCCGGAGTGGAGTATTTTTGTTGAGTGAACTGAACTACATTGAACTGGTAACATGGAAATCCTGAGGTAGAGTATTTTTTCTTCCTTTATAAACTGAACTGGGGAATTGGACTGAACTATAATGAACTTTTCTTCTACCCGTTTTGCTCGAATATAATCTTTGAAAATTGAACTGGTGGTGTGGTTCAGTTTGTGTTTCATTCTACTGCCCTGCAATTAATTATCAATTAGTTTATGTTGTAAAGAAAATAACCAGGCTTCATCTGTATTCTGAATGCATGTATCCTGTGGGGTTTGACATTAACTGAAACTTTTGAATGGTTTAAACTTGGTCAAACCGCTACATAAATAAATGTCCATTTTATATAAACTATCCGTTAAATCTACAGAAAATATCCTATATCGTGATAATTAGGGCTGTCAATCAACTAAAATATTTAATCGCGATTAATCGCATGATTGTCCATAGTTAATCATGATTAATCGCAAATTAATCGCACAATTTTTTTTATCTGTTCTAAATCTACCTTAAACCGAGGTACCTTAAACATGGGAGCTTTGTGCAAAGATGCACTGTTGTATTAATATGGGTAGTAGCTATTATCATTAGTATGGGTAAGTATTTGGCCATTGGTATATTGTTATTATTGCTACTAGTTACTGGGAATACACATCTCTCAGGATGCTCTGTGTGAAATTAACCTGCTATCCAGGAGCAGCTGTGTGCCAGCTCTCTCTCCCCCTCTCGCTTTCTCTCTCGGCCTCTCTCTCTGACTCCGGTCTGGTCGCCCTCCCGTCTTTCTCACTGTCTGCCTCTCTCTCTAGTCTCTCCCTCTCTCCGCCCCCCGCTCTCCGTCTGTCTGTGTGTGTGTGTGTGTCTCTCTCTCTCCCTGCAACGGTCTGATCGCGCTAACGCGCTCTCTCTTTCTCTCCCTCACCCAAAATGCGGGACATCTTCTCAATTTTAAGCTGAACTTGCCATTATAACAATTTTCTTCCTCCTTTTCTGCTCACGGAGGTTTCTTTCTGCTTGATATCAACGTTACTGCTTCCTGATTTCCAAAACTACGGCGCGGACCAAGGCTCAAACATCACAGAATGTGCATGCGTTAATCGCGCGTTAAAAAGATTAGTGGCGTTAATAGGAATTTGAGTTAACGCGCGAATAAAGGGGTTAACGCTGACAGCCCTAGTGATAATATATTGATATTGGGATATGAAATTACCTATATTGGGATATGAGATTTTGGTCATATCGCCCAGCCCTACTGAATAGTTCGATTTTGCTCCTGGTATGAGTTTGTCAACCAGTCTAGGTGAACTGAGATTCTAGTGAAGCAAAGACAGCATGAAAACAATCTTCAGCAGATAGGGTGGGGGTGGGACTGACCTCATTGACCGCACACATCCTGGTGATAGAGCCGATGTTGTTGGTGATGCTGACCAGTGTGGCTCTGGCCAGGTCCTCTTTGGAGACAGACTCCCTTTTCTCTTTAGACACCATGTTGCCAAAACTACCAAAGCAAAAATATGATTCACTGTTACAGCAACAGCAGTGAACAATGGTCTGTTTTCTTAGGAGTAATGTGTACGTCACTTTGGATAAAAGCATCTGCCAAATGGGACATTGTAAATGGAGTATTATGTAATATTCTGCCTTCTGGAAGAGCACAAATCTTTTGTTTGGAATCAATCAAGAAAGCTAAATTTAGCATTATCCTGGAATTCATGGGATATTTGTGTGCCACTACTGACCTTTTCTGATTACTTTTATGCAAGGAAGCCATGCCTTTGTTCTTTATCAATATTATATGCACTTATTAGGTGTCAAGTAAAAAAATTTTTTTATCCAAAACAACAGTTTCCAGAAATCATTAAAAAACCCCGATGTTAATACAAATTTGTTTGGTTTAATAATTAGACTGAAAATAGACAAAAAATCAGTTGCCTCCTGGTTCATTAAAAAGGTTCCTCTGTGTGGATCTGCCACAAATAGATAAAAAAAACAACGCTGGTTTAAGTCCTACCTTGACGCCACAGCCCAGCCTGGCAGCCCAAACCTCTCGTAGTCTCCGCCATAGATGTCACGCACCAGTTTGTCCACGCGGGTGCTTTCCCCCTGAGAAGCCATTTCTAGGGCTTCCTCGAAAGTAGAGCAGCCAGTGAGAAGGCAACACAAACCCAGGAAGGTCCCACCGCCCAGGCTGCCAACACACGGATGAAAAGACGATGTTATAAGACAACCTCCAAATAAAAAAAACATGACATGCATCTGGAATATTAGCTGCCTGCTCCACTGGGCAGCAACTGTGACATCACATTAGTTGTCTGAAAATTAGGGGCAAAAAGCAGCATGTCTCTGCTACCAGTGGATACATTACAAATGAATAACTCCAACAAGGTTAGGCAGATTCTTCAGATTCTCGATGAAAATACGCTCATCTTGTGTTTCTCTCGCAGCACAAAGAACAGAGGGCCATTATGTCGAGGCAAAACCAAGTGTTCATGAGCCGGACAAGAGTCCCTTTCAAAGCCACCAGACAGAGAAACCACCAGTGAAGAGAATAGGAGCAGTGAAGAGAATAGGAGGAAAAAACACTGAGCTGACCAATAGCTAAACCTTCAGTTGAACAAACGTTATTCAAAATTCAACCTAAACCCAAATCAAAGTAATAAATAAATAAATAAATAAATAAAGCTTTGGCTTAAGCTCATGAGCAAACAGATGGTAAAGGAAGTGGTCTGGTCACTGGCAGCTTAAAAAATTCTGCTACTTTTAACACCATGGCAGGAGGGAGACATGGAGGGCAGGCATCATCAAACACCGACCACACACACACTGCCCACCCTGCACCCTCCTGTAACCACACACACTGCCCACCCTGCACCCTCCTGTAACCACACACACTGCCCACCCTGCACCCTCCTGTAAAAAACAACAACAACCCTACATCACCTTCAGTGATCAATTCAGTGGTTTGGAACCTATATATAAATGTGTCTCTTACTTATATCGGTATATATTTTTTGTGTGATCAGGAAAATAATTCCACCTGCTAAAGTCGATTAATTTCCACTGAGGTCAGTAAGTCAGTGTGTACTGAACAATTTGGACACTTTTGCAGGTATCCAAACAGTGTTTCTGGATTCTTCTCCATTCTAAATACCAGTAAACTGTTGAAAAGTGGCAGGAGTCCAACAGCCATCATGACCAGTGGACAGCAGATCTCCTACTGCTGATTATTACCTGGTCCCAGTGACTCGTTTGTAGTTATTCTCAGAGTAGACGGCCAGGATGCTGACCCCAGACCCGATGTTGACCAGCAGCAGAGGGTAGGGGTTCTCCAGTGTGTAGGGCCTCTGGACGCAGCGCTCGGGGTCCGTGGGGTTTTCAAAGTAGTAGCACTCTGAGGGCCCGCTGGACACCACCGAGTCGATGTACAGCACCCCACGGATCAAACAGTCCAGCTCATCCAGCTTGTGAAGCTGCAGGTCAGCCATCTTGTTTCAGGAAAGAGAACACGGAAAACATGATTGAGGGGATGTGGCCAGGAGAACACACAAAGAGGCAGGAAACAGGGGGAGGAAGAAAAGGGGTGAGCGGATTGAATAGAATGGGAGTTGTCTCAACATAGAATATGGTCACTGCTGGAGGAAATGTAACAACACCATGGCCGACCACTTTCATACTTTTTGGGACTGTGCTGTAATCCAACCATACTGGCTGGGAGTAGTAGCTGAGATAAATACAATAATGGGCCTAAGGCTTAATCATTTTTAGTACAATTTACTTATGCAATATACCACACAAGCTCAATTCACATGATAGATATATTCTCCACATACTGCTTGCAGCCAGTAAAAAAGCCATAACGAGGAAGTGGTTGAATGTAGAACCTCCAACAAAATCAGAGTGGATAGGGCTTGTAAAGGAAATTTACAACATGGAAAGTCTGACCTTTTCTTTGAGACTATGCATGGACAAATTTGTCAACCACTGGATGAGATGGTCTCTGTATCTGGGTAGATCAAGGGATCTCTGAGGGGTAACCTATAGTTGATCCATTCACTCTGTATACTGTGTTTCTCCCCCCCCCCCCTCCCGTTCTCTCCATGTGATAATCCCCATGGGATGTGATTGTTGAATGTCTCATATGCAACCCACAGCAATTCTGTCAACTAGATGTGAAGAAATGGAAGTGCTCCTTCAGGACCTATTATTATTGTATTTGAGTTTGTATTTGTTCCCTCCACTAATGTCTGTCTCTGTCATGTGTACTGTACTTGTATGTCTGTTCCTTTGCATTTAAAAATGGAAAAATTGAATAAAAACAAAGTATAAAAAAATAATGGGAGTTGTCTCAAGAAAAAAAGAAAAAAATCACAATCTCTGCATCCTCTCGCATTCAAAAATCCACAGTAAAGTTGCATTTTCTTTATTTACTAGGCAATTATAGCACATTCCCCCTTATTTTAGGAGAAATTGAATACAACAACCATGATCTAGCTCCCTACCATCCATCCCTCCCTCCCAATCAACCACTGCTGTCTAATAAGGTCAGGAATAAAAAAAAAGGGATGTTTAACAGTGTCAGAATATAAAGTTGCTTTGATATCTGACAGGGCTGGACAATATATCGATATTGTGATATGAGACTAGATATCATCTTAAGATTTTGGATATTGTAATATCGTGATATGCTCCAATTGTTGTCTTTTCCTCATTTTAAAGGCTGCTTTACAGTAAAGTGATGTCATTTTCTGAACTTACCAGACTGTTCTAGCTGTTCTATTATTTGCCTTTACCCCCTTAGTCATTATATCCACATTAATGATGATCAAAAATCTCATTGGTAAATATTTTGTGAAAGCACCAATAGTCACAATATCGATATTCAGGTATTTATTTGATCAAAAATATTGTCTTATGAGGTTCGTGGAATCGTAATTAATTATTATTGGTATTTCTTTTTTCCTTTATTGGGTAGGGCACAGCAGAGAGAGATGGGATCCCAGGCCAGATTCAAACCCAGGATGTCGTGGTTGCATGCTGCACGCCTGTCAGACTCCTAATGCAATTTCACAATTCTCACCCATTTTCCTTCCTGTTCGCCGCCTGTAAAAGCAGACACACATGAGCTGCGGACCCACCGTGCGGAAATCAGACTCGAACTTGTACGCCCCACCTCCGGTGGCACAGAGGGTGGTGTGCAGGCTGGAGAAATGCTTGCTGCGGCCCATGTGCAGGAAAGCGGGCAGGTCGTGGGTGGGGAAGCGGATGCAGTGCAGGCAGCCCGTGCGGCCGCACAGCGTCAGGTCCTGGAGCTCCAGGTGCACGTCCCTGACGCCCGTCTGGCCGTACGCCGTGTGCGACGTCAGGTACCTCCGGATGCTCTTCAGGTTCTCCACCTCCTCCTGCTCCTCCTCCGCTGTGATGTCTTTGGGCTCAAAGTACACCAGTTTCACCAGAGTGCCTCCAATATCCATGCCAAACCAGGGAAATGCTGCAGAATATGAAATATGAATACATACAAAAGACATTATTTCACTATTGATCTTGTAGAACAAAAATATTTTTTATAGGGAAAAATAAATGTATATCTTAAGTAAAATGCTTAGTGACACTGAAGACTAATGTACTGATTTCTCAGTGTTGGCCCTGATAATAGCATGCAGCTACATCCTCATATAAGCACCAGTACAGTGTGTACTATAAACGCCATCTTGTTGCAAAATAGGTCCTGGCTATTTAACGTTACTGCCATTGGTACTATGTAATACCAATATCAAATGATTTTTTTATAGTACTTCTAGCATACTTCTTACGTCATATCGATTTCATTTTGCGGCATTTGCGTCCCCCATTAGCTTACTGTAACGTATTTATATTTGCAAATCTCGACATTTTTAACCAGTGTCTTTTGTGGAACGCCTTCGATTTTTGTAAACATGCAACGGTACAACTCCAGCGAATACACCAAGCCCAAAGGCAAGCTAGTAACCGTAAGGTGAACACACATACGCGGCCTGCTTTTCTTCACCGAGTCGATGCGATGCCTCGTTGTGGAGTTGGAGGTCTTGCGGGCCGGGGTGGCGCTTCCCCCGGGCGTGGCTGGCTCATTGTCGGGGTCGTTTCTGAAAGAACCGCCGGCTGGCATCTCCTTCGTTGACCGAGGCTGCTTCGTGGGCGTTTCATCGTCGTCGTCGGAGGGTTCCTGGTCGCGCTGTTGGCCATTGAACGCCATTTAATTTTATGAACAATTGGCTACA
This sequence comes from Poromitra crassiceps, assembly GCF_964638095.1. Lineage (NCBI taxonomy): Eukaryota > Metazoa > Chordata > Actinopteri > Beryciformes > Melamphaidae > Poromitra > Poromitra crassiceps. The sequence goes on along the minus strand of NC_139625.1, from coordinate 34,105,659 downwards.
TATGCAGCACGTTATGATCAACTAAACCGTTAAAATGTTGATGGTGTATGTGGGCAATGCTGTATGTGCTGGCTAGCGCGATGAGAAGGCTAATTAGCTAAAATAGCTGTGTCGTTTTCTATGCAGACCAAGCTGAAGAGGGCGGAGCCAGTGTTTGATCGATGGAAGCCTGAACCAATCAAAGTACGAGTATGCCTAACCTCGCGTCACCTAGTCTGGGCACCTTCCACCCCGCTTTTTGTCATGGGGCGTAAACCACGGAACCAGAATGAACACCGGAAGGCAGTGCGCCAAAAAACATCTGTGTTGCTGTTAGCTTGATGTCTCTTCCCTCGTTTAATTGTCTGATGCAAAGCTTCTGTATTGGCTTAAAAGATGTGAGATTGTGAATCCGCAATGTTTCTAAAAGAACTTCGGTACGTCCATCTTTTGTTTTGTTGTTTGCCGTTCTGATACTTGGGTCAAATTGTCAAGTTAACATGAAAGTTGACGAGCTAGAAACGCTGCCATCCGGTCTAGGGCGGGCTCTAGGCCGGAACCAGTAGGGTGACAAAATCAATTGTGGGCGGGAGCCAGGCTCTTTCTCGCCGAGAAGAGCCTGGTGACGCGAGGTTACGCGTCACCAGGCTCTTCTCGGCGAGAAAGAGCCTGGCTCCCGCCCACAATTGATTTTGTCACCCTACTGGTTCCCGCCTAGAGCCCGCCCTAGACCGGATGGCAGCGTTTCTAGCTCGTCAACTTTCACGTTAACTTGACAATTTGACCCAAGTATCAGAATCCTCTTTCACCGTTTTGACCGGTGTGTCAGGCGGTGGTGGCGGAGATGCCATATTGCATAAACGTTTTGTTTTATGTAACGCTAGCTTTGTTTTGATCAGACTCTAGTTTAGGTAACATCACCGCGTCAAGCTAACGGCAACAAAGACGTTGTTAGGCGCATTGCCATCCGGTGTTAATTCTGGGTCCGGGGTTTACGCCCCCATGACAAAAAGCGGGGTGGAAGGTGCCCAGACTAGAGTATGCCAGGCAGTCAAACTCGGAGTAACCTAAACTCGGAGTGAGGTTTTTCCAGAGCTGTGTAGATGGAAGAGTCCCGACATCTCCATTCACTCCAATGGACCAGTTTTTTACATTGAGCTATATTAAATAATACTATTAAATGTATATAATGTTGATGGTTGATGGTGGTTATTTTTTACTCTCAAGAGTTCCAGGAAGTAAGGTCCTGGCAGCACTGTCGAGTTGCAGCAACATAGACAGTTTGTGTTGTCCTTTGGAGAAAAAAAATCCCCTTGAATCAAATTGTATGTTATCAGCTTTATTTTAGCATGCAAAAGTAGCGCGAGACTATTCCTGGCTGTTCATTGGCTAATGAGTCTCGCATCGCATTTTGTGGTCCTCTAGTCTGGGCACCTTCCACCCCGCTTTTTGTCATGGGGGCGTAAACCCCGGACCCAGAATTAACACCGGATGGCAATGCGCTTAACAACGTCTTTGTTGCCGTTAGCTCGACGCGGTGATGTTACCTAAACTAGAGTCTGATCAAAACAAAGCTAGCGTTACATAAAACAAAACGTTCATGCAATATGGCATCTCCGCCACCACCGCCTGACACACCGGTCAAAACGGTGAAAGAGGATTCTGATACTTGGGTCAAATTGTCAAGTTAACGTGAAAGTTGACGAGCTAGAAACGCTGCCATCCGGTCTAGGGCGGGCTCTAGGCCGGAGCCAGTAGGGTGACAAAATCAATTGTGGGCGGGAGCCAGGCTCTTTCTCGCCGAGAAGAGCCTGGTGACGCGAGGTTAGTGGTCCTCAGCTGACGCCACTCTCTAGCCTGGATGGAAAGAGTTTCCATCCAGGCTAACATTTCTGAGAGGCTGGTGTGTAGTGGAGATTTTGCATATTAAAGTGACAAACAACTTGACATAATAATTAACATGGTTTCTCTGCAGAGACATTCTTTTGTAATTTAAATTTTATTGATTTGATTGTCCAATGCATAGAAATAGATTTAGATGAAGAACAGATGGGGCTAAAACTTCAGTGCTTCCCACAATGACAAGGCTATGTGTCCACAAACATTCTAAATTAACTTATTATTTTCTGCCATCTCTTGCATTGACAATACTATATGACACATTAGAATTTGTTTTACTTGAACAATAAGAGAAACTGTGTAAGAGCAAAATTACATCTACATGTAGTTATCCAGGGCATGTTGGGGAGACAAATCCATAAACAAATAATTCAGCAAAATATGAAATTAAATTATATGTTATAGCTAATTGGTTCTGGTTGAAATTTGAATTAAAACATAAATGTGTCTATAACAATGCTTTAAAACATTTGTGATACATAACTTTCTTAAAATGCATGATCATGGATATATGTAAATATACACAAATAAATACAGATAGTGCATCTAACACATAAAAGGGCAAACCTGTATGTATGTATACGTATGTACACAGTATGAGACGGTGACAGGGCCAGATTTTCTAATTACGGTATGTCATTATGGCTGATTAAGCACTACCCACAGCAGCCAGTAGGTGTGACACACACACACACACACACATACACACACACACACACACACACAAAAATTAGTTATAGCATTACCCACAGCAGCCAATAGGTGACCCTCACTCAGACAGGCAGACAGACAGACAGTGACTGCTCCAACCACTGAGCTATAAGTATACGTCAATGGCTCCAACGGGTATCAGCAATTAGTGATAGCACTAACCACAGCATCCAGCAGGTCACTCTCTCTCTCTCTCTCTCTCTCCCTCTCTCACTCACTCACTCTCTCACACACACACACTCTCTCACACACACACACACACACACTCTCTCACACACACACACACACACACACACACACACACACACACACACACACACACACACACACACACACACACACACACACACACACACACACACACAGTGATTGCATCATGCTCCAACGGGTATCAGGACTAGTTACCTATTATTTAGTCTCGCTAGCCAGCCTCTCTTGGAAGGGAAGAGAGGCTGGCTAGCGAGACTACCTATTACTGTATTAGGCCTATTTCCAACTAAACACAGGAAAAGCAAAATCGCAGTGTGTTTTGGGAAAGCTTTCTTTCACATTACACATCCAGTGAACTTCATGTCCATGATGATACACTAGTTAATCAGCTGTCCTCGCTGGGCAGCAAGCAGCCTTATCAAGAAAGTGCTTATCAGACATTATATATATATATATATATATATATATATATATATATATATATATATATATATATATATATATATATATATATATATATATATAGTGCTATCATCAATACACAGTATCAGTGTACCTTTACAAACCTTAAATCACCTGAGATCTTAACCCAGCTTCAATAAGTCATCAACTAATAAAATGAATAAAGTAAAATGTGTAGATTATAGTATTTGGTCTTAGGTCAGTAGGGCTCTAACTCAATTCAACATTTACAACGCAAAACATGTTCCATCTTAACAGCAGACTGATTTAATTACATGTAGATGTTCAAAGTTCTGCCAGCTATTATTATGGGTAAATATTAAACAAGTTACATCACACTGTCACAGTCCAGAGACCACAATAAGGCACGGTGCCCTTAAAATCCTCTTTCAAAAGCCTTAAAGCCCTTGGAAACTAAAAATAAATACTGGAGTGTGTTTTGAGTTTGTCACTCCACAGAAAAAAAAATTATTAACCCCCCAGGCAAATTTGAACAATTAAAAATGTTGCCAAGTATATACATTTAGGCTTCAAAAGCTGCTCTGAAACTGTGGGGGTGTGTCCACCGAATTGTCCCCCGTGATCACCCCCCAAGTGGTGCTCAACTTGATGTGGATGAGATGTGCGCATGACATATAGCATTAAAAAAAAACTTAAATGACAATATTTCGAATTTGGATTTAAACAAATTAATTTCGAATACAGCTGTAGCTCAGGACGTAGAGCAGGTCATCCACTAATCGCTTTGGAAAAAAGAGGTCGGTGGTTCAATTCCCGCGTCCTCCAGTCTGCATGTCGAAGTGTCCTTGGGCAAGACACTGAAACCCAAATTGCTCCCGATGGTGTGCCAGCACCCTGAGTGGCAGCTTGCCGCCATCGGTGTGTGAATGGGTGAATTCATTGTAAAGCGCTTTGGATAAAAGCGCTACATAAATGCCATTTACCATTACATTTTGATGCAGATTAATATGTACATAAGACCCTAAATTACATAGAAGGTTATTGTGGATTTGGGTTTCCAGGGGCTTTAAAACATAATCTTTCCTTGCTTCAACCTCCACGCCACCATCAATGCACAGGCGCCGACTGCGGCAGCTGTCATAAAGTACTTTGCATTCGGCGACAGGTAGGCCTTCTTCTCTGGATCCTGCTGCTTTGGCGCAGACTCTGAGGGGGTGTTTGAATTCGATACGGGCTCAGCGGCGCTGGTGGGCGGTGCAGAAGCGGGCTCTTTGGCTGCTTGGCCATTCAGGATCTGAGCCTGCGCTCTCAAGTTTTGGCCGTCGTAGTTCTGGATAGACGCTTCCTCGGCCACTCGCACCACCATCTCCCGCACCTCTCCCAGGGAGCTCAGGCTGACGGATTCGTAGTGGTCCTCCTCTGGTTCGTTATTATTGGGAAGTTTGTCCGCGACAACACCGTTGGGCCGTCGTGGTGGCGGAGAGGTGGGGACAAGAACGTGGGCAGAAGGCTCAGGGTCACTTATTTCCAGACGCTCGCTGTCGCCTGAGTAGGGTTGCTGTTCTGCAGGGAGAGTAGGAGTGTCGTGATGCGGCTGTTGGATGCTGAGCAGTTGGCCAGGCTTGCTCAGACACACGGTGTCTGTGAGAGAAGCATCCAGCACGTCCATACCACGCACTGGGGAGGCTGTGTCTGTGCTTTGCTCCTGCTGACTGTCGTTCATCACCTGCAGGTGAAATAACTATCAGATGTCAGGTTTTTGACTTGGAGAGTTTAGAAAACACCTGTCTTACACACAGGAGGGTAGGAGACTTGTATTACCCATTCGGAATTTGTCAGCTGTAAGGAAGGATGTAGGGAGGATGTAACCTCAGAATTTTTGTTAACTTGGAATGAAATTTTACATGGTGATTTTTGTGCTTGTTTCATGACCCTTGGGTTCATGACCATGTTAAAAAATACCTTTTTTCAAGGGGGGAATTAACCTTTAAATGCTTGAATACGGTAAAAAAAATAGGATGTAGCTTGCATTTCTGGGCACATTTTGTTGATCTAAAACATTAGCGGTAAACGTCAGGTTTCGGTGTCAGTACATCACAATCAAAGAGGGCTTCTTTGTACATTACATTACATTATGTAATTTAGCAGACGCTTTTGTCCAAAGCGACTTACAATATCACATTTTGTCAAGACTACAGAAAACAACTATGCAACACAATCAATGGCAGCTAAGACATTTTGATGGACTAGAGTAGCATTATGTAGAAAGTAGTTTGAGAAGGACTAAGTAACATTAGTTTTTTAATGAAAAGATGTTAGTTCAAGAAGGGCCCAGGTATAGCCTGAAAAGGTGATTATAGATTATAGAGACACCATTTTGCACTGCTGTTTAACAATCATACAGGGAGAAATCCAGAAGAGGAGAGAGACCTATTTCTCTACTGACAGAAGCTTCAATAATAGACCAGAATGCAATACAGCTACTGTGCAAGACGGGGTGCATTTTGAGGAAGGAGCACAGTCCATTCTGGGAAATGTAAATCACTGACTAAAGTAGAAGTACACGAGGCAGGCTTTGGGAAAAGTGGGTACACACAAACAAACACACACACACACACACACACACACACACACACACACACACACACACACACACACACACACACACACAACCACAGTTTATATCTAACAGTGTAAGAGTATCTGAAGGTGGATTTCCCTTTAAGCTATAAAAATACATCTTTCTTAATCAGAAAAATAACTACAGCCTTTTCTGAATTCCTTTTCAAATGTGTGGTTCTCACCTGCCAACAGTTACTTGTTACCTCCGCCAAGGAGGCTATGTTTTCGGTGCTGTTTGTCTGTCTGTCCATTATCAGGTTTATTGAAAAACTACTGGGCTGATTTTCCTGAAACTTGGTGGAATGGTGGAATGGTGTAGCGTGGGCCAAGGAAGAACCCATTACATTTTGGAGCGGAGCCGATCCGACTCACACAATTTGCATATCATAGCAGACTGGACTATTGGCCTTGGCAGAGGTCTGTTCTCTCCCAGTGCCCTTCTAGTTCATTATATTATCTTGAGCTAATTTGAGGTTTACCTGTGTGGCGATGGGTTCAGAGCTTTCTTCAGCAGCTACTAGGTCTACTGGTGTTTCTTGTACGGGGGGCTTCTCTGGGGTGGTTAAGAGACTCTGCGCTGTGCTGCTCTCCTGGGCTGGTGCTTGGCGAGCGTGTGGTGAGGACGGAGCAGCTGCATTGCTCTGGTCCACAGCAGGTCCTGGGTCAGCGGTCGGCTCGGAGTCGAGTGAAACCTGGCCGTCTCCCGCGCTCACTCTATCAGGAATCAGACTCTTGTCACTGGAGTCATCCTGATCCATGTCCTGGGAGTCCATTTCAGAGTTTTCCTCCGGCTCCTGCTGAACTTGGCGTGAGGGTTCGGGAGAAGGAGGAGGCGTTGATGGAGGGGGTGTCACTCTCGCCTGGGGGGACTGTGGAAGCTGGGGGGCAGGCTCTGAAGAGGGTGCAGCCTGTGGAGCTGGTGGAGTGTCTGGGTTTGGGGGCGCTTCTGGCTGCAGGGGGGCTTCTGGAGGGGGTGAGTCTGGGGCGGCTGCCTCAGGCGGGGGGGAAACAGCGGACACAGGCCCACTGGCAGATGGAGCCGGGTGGATGTGTGCCGTGACCACAGTGGTAGGAGGGGAGGGTGGACTGGGATCTAGGGCAAAGCAAACAGCGTTATCACTTCATTCAGTTTTGACTGCGCACATCTAGAGGTTATCCAAATCTGTTAAGGGATAGTTCACCCAGAAATTAAAATTCAGTGATTATCTAGTCTACACACCCTGATGTCAGTTAGTTCATAGGACCATCAAACACACAGGGAGTAGTTAGCCTCTATAGTTCCATCTCAGCCTTCTATCAAACTATTGAAGTTAATGGGGCCATCTTTTTACAGCTAAGAAATAAAATAATAATAAAATGCATAGGATTGCACTGTGGGTCCATAATCCAATGTTTGCTTCCTTATTACCCATATTTTCCTGACTGACTGACTGACTGACTGACTGACTGTGCTTTTGCTGTATGAGCTCTTTGTAGAATTTTTTTGTTTTTTGCTGTTTTTGGAATAGTTAACTTCATAGTCTGGGAGAAGGCTGAGATGGAACTACAGGGGCTAACGCACTGTGTGTTTCAATTGGGGGTGAATTGTCCCTTTAATACAATCTATGTCACTAGATCATAAGGAACCTGAAGGACATTTTGATCAAACTAGTTTTCACAGCTAGCGCTAAATAATCTTGACTCGTATACAAAAGTGCAACTTTTGCAAATGCATATTCACTGATTCAGCAGTTTTGATCTCTTCTGTATACTAGTTAATCCGTGCTGACTTACTGTTGGGGCCTCTCAGAGAGTCGTACTCTGATCTGATCTCAGCTGCCATCGTTCTCTGCTCGCACGCCTCCAGCGCTGCGATGAACTCGTCCGGCCAGTTCTCTCTCCTCCTCAGACAGTCCAGGAGATGCTGCATGGCAGCGTAATTCCCGTTAACCTCTCTTTTTGCCTCTATTTCTTCCTGAAGATAATGTGTTATGAAAGAATATGTAAGGAATACACACATCAATCAATAAAGGTGGTCTTTATGACACCTAAACATAAGATGATAAGTAGCTTCTGCCAAGCAATCTGCTCTGTGAAGAACCCCGTAACCACACTGATAATCAGTCTTTCTAGGAGTCTGGGTAGCGTAGAGGTAAAAGCACTCGCCTACCACCGTAGAGTAAAGACCCGGGTTCCATTCCCGGTAGCGGTACTTAAGGCTTGGTCAGATGTTCCGAAAGGCACAACTAGCAGTCTCTGTGGGTGGGAAGCTGGATTATGGGTATAGTACAGTACATGTCCTGGTCGCTGCACTAGTGCCTCCTCTGGTCGGTCGAGGCGCCTGTTGGGCAGGAGGGGAATTGGGGGGTCCGGGTGTGGGTCCGGCGTGATCCTCCCACACGTTACGTCCTGCCGGTGAAACTCACATGTATCGGAGGAATCATGTGCTAGTCTACAACTCTCCCCAAATCAGCAGAGGGGGTAGAGCAACGACCGACAGCAGGGATAATATAGCACTGCAGGAATGAGCCCGGAAGTAGCATGTTGGATCTTACGGGGAAAAGTCAATGGGGTTTTAGAATGGGGATTATAAGGTCTGTGGTTAACAAACATATGGGAGCGGTAACTTGGGGTCAGCAGGATAATCTTCACAAACGTGAATGACTTTTATGACTTTTGAAACGTAAATGCGTTTTTTAAATGCAATTTTTAGAAAACGCTTCAAAAGACATAAAAGCGATTCATATTCATGAAGATTATCCTGCTGAACACAAATTACCACTCTCATAAACTTTTGTGAACCACAGACCTTATGACCTTAAGTGAAATCCCCCATAGACTTTTCCCCGTAAAATCCAACATGTCCGGGATTTCCGACTTCCGACTACAAAAATACATCATCCCTGCGGTACTCTATTGGCCAAGGACAATCAGGGAGAAAACGGGGGGGGGGGGGGGGTTTATAAAAATAAAACACTTTGAGTAACTGTCATGGAATGTTTTTTCTTCTTCGGATTTCCCCCCCATATTTTCTCCCCAATTGTACTTGACCAATTCCCCCTGCTGCCCCGGTCGCTGCCCCACCCCCTCTGCCGATCTGGGGAGAGCCGTAGACAGACACACACACATGCTCCCTCCGATACATGCGCAGTTGCTAACCGGTTCTTTTCACCTGCCAGCGGGGAGCTTCACAGGCAGGACGTAGCACGTGGGAGGATCACGCTATTCCCACCAGTTCCCTTCCGTCCTGAACAGGCGTCCCGACTGACCAGAGGAGGTGCTAGTGCAGCGACCAGGACACATATCCTCATTTCGGGCTTCCCACCTGCAGACAGCCAATCATGCCTGTATGGACGCCTGACCAAGCCGGAGGTAACGGAACCTATGACCCTCATGTTGGTAGGCAGGGAATCTACGGCTACACTACCCGGACGCCTGTCATGGAATGTTTTTAAAGTAATTGACCCATAGGCCACACCTTGTACCCTTTGCTGCACAATAGGTGCAAGGTGTGGCCTCATAATATCCATCATCACAGTGAAGAAGGGAAAGCCCTCTTCAGTATTCTTACTAGAATGTAACACAAAACTAATGCCATCCATTCTGTACATGTAAGCAATCATGGATGTGCTTTGGTGAAGAGCATCCACCAAATGTTCTATGACACAGGCAGCAAAGGCTAACAGGAGCAGTCATGTGTTGCTGCCAAAACAGGATCATGAATAACTACATTTAAGGTCCTCCTTCTCCCTAATGAACTGACCCTGTCAGAGGTGGTCAAGCAAGGCAGATGGGGCACGATTTCTCTCGCTTTCACATTGCTGGCGATGACAGCCATTTTCCGCCGCAAGTAGCCATTGTATAGTTTCTCCCTGGCGAACGCCATCTGTGAAATAAGAGAGGAGTCAATTTAAAACAGAGACAGTAAATTCTGCAATATTCCAAACTTCTTACTTCTGCTCGATGTATAGTTTATCTTTGTGAAATAATGGAGCGGACACTAAAACAAAGTGACAATACATTCTGTGATATATTCCAAACTTCTTTCTTCTGGCATCCAAACCAGGTGTCTACATCGGCTTTCTTTTCACACCCAAGGAATAGATAGAAACTACATACTGTATATAGATCCTGTGGTAAATGTTTCAATTAGGGATATGCCGATATATCGGTACCAGCCAATATCAGCTTTAAAAAGCAATATCATTATCAGCCAAATATTATTTTTTACCTTTTTTACCTAGAAGTGTTAACACCACATAGAATACAACTAGCTAAGGACGTCTCCCTTCTGACCAGCTTAACCTGTTTTACACGTGCATTATAGGTGGGAAAATATATTGCATAATCGCTATCAGTGCATGTCTCAAATTGAAACAGGATTCCTTGCTATTCGCTACATGTGAGACACCTTGATGGGAATTGAGCGCTTTACATGAAAGTACCCAGAAAAGACAATGATAACACATCTTGCTTGGCAAAAAAAAAGAAAGACCGGGGATTTTTAGATCTTGGTTTGTTCAAGAAACCAAAAGTGAAAGTGAAAAGCAGCTAGCATGATGACACATAGCAACAGGAAATAAGTGAATCACTCCCACTTCCACCCCATTAAAGGAGAGTTTGGGACTTAACCATTATTTCCAGACAAAGGCTCTGCAGACAGACCTCTTTTCTGACTACGCACAGCTGCACAATTGTTTTCACTTTGAGGAGAACACATTGCTGTATTTCAAGGTTGTGAATGCAACTGGTGTGGAGGAGGAGGAGGGTGAACAGGCCTTGACTAGTAACTGATTAATAACCTCCAGACTCTGGTTTAATATCTGCAACTGCTTGGCAGTGCAGCAGGGAATTTTCAAAGTGTCTTACACCCCTAGCCTAGCATATTTCATTGTCCTTCCAGGGTCAACAAATGTAAAAGCAAAAGGCAGGGCACTCGGTGGTGTGTTGAATACACTTTAAACCTGGCCTTCAGTCTGTTTATACCTACACAGACTGCTGAAATAATCTGTTGTCACATTCAGTCAGGCAGGGTGGACTTTCTGGCTGACTCCACCGGCCAGTCAAACTCAAAGACCTGTTCACATTTGCTATATGACGTGGGGACAGTAAGTAGCAGTCTGATATGGTGGCTCTAAAACTCCAATGCAATATCAGAGGCAGCAACCAAGGAGCAAAGTCTCCTTCTCAGGTCGAATTGACTTGACTGCCGTTTGGTAGAATGGAAAAGGTTGCATAATATATCAGAGCTGAACAATTAATTAGGATCATTTCCAAATGGCAGAGGCTGCAATTAATTGCTCAACAAACTGGATTTCTGAACCAGGTGTTTTAAAGCTCCAGGTCCATGAATCAAGTACAGTACAGGAGAAAGCCGTTCATTGTACTCAAAGAAGAAGTAAGCAAGTATTACTGTATTCCAACCAGCCTTGTAGATGAAAGTAAAGCAATGAGGGATAATTGCAGATTAACAGGACAGAGGAGGCAGTGTGTGTGTGTGTGTGTGTGTGTGTGTGTGTGTGTGTGTGTGTGTGTGTGTGTGTGTGTGTGTGTGTGTGTGTGTGTGTGTGTGTGTGTGGGGGGGGGGGGGTGGGGGGGGGGGGGGGGGGGGGGTAGCACCTTGACACAAGGGCGAATTATGCCGAGCTGTGCCAAAACTGTGACCTCCAACTAACTGGCAGGTCAAGAAAGCCTTTCCTTGGCAGACACCTGGCTGGATCCCATTTCATTTCATAGCATAGCAGCAGACTCTTAATTTCGACTTGAAAGAGCTTGCAGGAAAGAGCAAAAGTTGACAAGTTTGGTAGCAAGAAGATAAAACAAGATGGTAGGTAACAAGATGGAAATTGATGTGATGGTATGAGGAAATTAAGTTCTCAAGCCTGTAACCTATTTAAAACCTATGACAGTTAAAGTTGGCAAGAAATTACACAATTACAATTACACACCAAAAGGGGCGTTTGTCACTGAGAAAAGTAAAAAAGGATAATAAAAATACACTATAATCCAAAAATGTATTATCAATATAAATAACATTACAAAGCTGCGTAGCCTACATGCTATTTTAAACCGAGTCATATGCAAAGTAGGCAATGATGTCACCTCTTGTTTCCCGCGTTGTTTACTTTAATGCTGAGTACTTAGATTAAAACAAATGTTCTGTCATTAGCCTACATACGCTTTCATTTAGCTACAATATAAGCACAGATCTCACCTTTCGTGTGTTGGCTTGGCTTCAGCAGTTCTTCTGACTGAGCTGTTCGTGACTCTCCCCTCAAACGCTATTCCTGCTTCAGCTTTTGGGGGCGTGACCTCCGCGCACACACATCTGCGCAGACGGTCCGGATTCTCCATCGCCATTGGACGACAGCGCCGTCTGTTAAATAAAGAGGACCAATAGTACGAGCTTCTTAATCCTGAACCCCAAGCGTGACCTTTGGATCTGGACTTCTGCTTTTAATAAATCTGTCTCTAAATCCTTTCAGGTAGGGAGGGAGAGAGAGACAGAGGGAGACTACTACCCACAACAAGCATGCATGCCCACGTCACCACCCTTTGCACGCAGACACACACGATATTGACAGCACTTTCCCCCTCATCACCTTTGATCGTCTTCGTTTTATAGCTGCTACTTAATTGTTTGTGATTGTGTTGTTTTAATCTCAATATACTTACCTTGAATTAATTTAATCTCAATATACTTACCTTAAGTTAAGTTATCCTTTATTTATCCCATGGGGAAATGTATCCTCTGCATTTGACCCATCCTCTACTAGGAACCTTCCTAGAACTAGGAGCAGTGGGCAGCCGCAGTGGGCAGCCGCAGTGCAGCGCCCGGTGACCAACTCCAGTTATTTTGTCATTGCCTTGGTCAGGGTCACTGACAGGGGAGAAGATGCAAACTCCACACAGAAAGGACCTGGGACGGACTGGGGTTCGAACCTGAGACCTTCTTACTGTGAGGCAATAGTGCTAACCACTGAGCCACAGAGCCCCAATACTGATAGTCATGGAATTTTGGACAAAATCATATCAGACTATAAAAATATCCTCAGATTTGGGTCAGAGAGAACATCTCATCAGATGGTGGTCCATGGTTGTAATGTGGACTAAATTAGGGGTCCTCAATGTGAAAAAGGTTGAGGATCATTTCTGTGCTGACAGTGCTGCATAATGTGGTCTCATTGAATTCTGAGAGTCCTATGCTTATTTCTAACCAGAAGATGGGGCTATTTACTCATTCAGTGAGTCAGTCAGCTCAGCAGCTACAATAAACTGAACGTGGCTCCAGTGATGTGTGTGGCTGCGTGCTTGCGTGCATACGTGCTTGCGTGCGTGCGTGCGTGCGTGCGTGTGTGTGTGTGTGTGTGTGTGTGTGTGTGTGTGAGTAAGTGAGTGTGAAGAGGACTCAGTCTTTGTATGACACTGATCTAATTTGATGCACAGCCCTGCTAACCAGCTGTAACTAGATGAACAGCATCCCAGTCAACTGAATGGCTTATGTGAGGATAATGGCATCCGGCAGGATCAGTCTTGTTGGAAAGAATGGCAAATATTATAAGAAATGAAGTAAAGATTTCTAAGAATAAAGAATTACCGTAATAGTACCGGTATAGTTCAAATATATAATTGCAAACCGTTTAGACATTGTGAGGCAAACGTTCCATAACACGCAGGAGGAGCCATCAAATAAAGCCACAGCAGAGCCTCAGGGTCGAGTGGGGAGAAAAAACACCAGCCAAAACTCAACAAAAGCGCAGGACATGTACTCTTTTCATCGCCCTTTAGCTTTAAAACGACAGCAGATTGGTCAAAGTAGTATGGAACACTGCATGCACATGCAAATCCTTCTCAATGTCGCCTTCATCTGTGAATTATATCAGTCTAGTTGATCACATTTTGAACCTAGCTCTTACATCTTAACCAAGCTCTGAACTCACAGCTCACACAGTTCAGTATGAAAAGGAATCAGCCTTTATTAGCAGAAGGAAGCAAAAAATGGGGAGGAGTGATATGATGAGAGGAGTGATATGATGGAGAGATGTGATATGATGAGTGGAGTGATATGATGAGTGGAGTGATTCAAGATTCAAGATTCAAGATTTTTATTGTCACTCCGTAGTACAAGTATCACATGTGAAATTCTTGTGCTGTAGACTCCGTTTACAACATAGTGCAAAATAACAGGGCATATAGGTGCAGGAAAACAAGAGAAACAACAAGCAATAAGGCAGTAAAGTGATAAGACAAGTCAAAGACAGTGACATATTCACTGCACATAGGTGCAAATGGCATGTACATACTTTAAACATACAATAAACATAATTGACATTCTGTTTGCACAGGTGCAAATAGCATATACCTAATTAAACATACAGTTAAACATTAGACATGCATAATGGTAGCACCTACAGTACAGTACAGTACAGCTACTACACTATTTGTGTATGTTAAGGAGTCACGTGGCCTGCGGGAAGAAACTGTCCCTCAAGCGATTTGCGCGTGCTTTTGGGACCCTGTATCTCCTCCCTGAGGGTAACAGGGAGAAGAGGCTGTTGTGGGGGTGGTGATATGATGAGAGGAGTGATATGATGAGTGGAGTGATATGATGAGTGGAGTGATATGATGGAGAGGAGTGATATGATGAGTGGAGTGATATGATGAGTGGAGTGATATAATGGAGAGGAGTGGGATGATGAGTAGAGTGATATGATGAGAGGAGTGATATGATGAGTGGAGTGATATGATGAGAGGAGTGATATGATGGAGAGGAGTGATATGAGTGGAGTGATATGATGAGTGGAGTGATATGATGAGAGGAGGGATATGATGTAGAGGAGTGGGATGATGAGTGGAGTGATATGATGGAGAGGAGTGATATTATGAGAGGAGTGATATGATGAGAGGAGTGGGATGATGAGTAGAGTGATATGATGAGTGGAGTGATATGATGGAGAGGAGTGATATGATGGAGAGGAGTGATGTGATGAGAGGAGTGTTATGATGAGTGGAGTGATATGATGAGAGAAGTGATATGATGGAGAGTGATATGATGGAGGAGTGATATGAGAGGAGTGATATGATGAGTTGAGTGATATGAGTGGAGTGATATGATGAGAGGAGTGATATGATGAATGAGAGGAGTGATATGATGGAGAGGAGTGGGATGATGAGTAGAGTGATATGATGGAGAGGAGTGATATGGGAGTGATATTATGGCTGACATCAGCTCATATACTGGAAGAGATTACTTGTTGTGATCCCACAAGCTGCAGATGTTGCTATTGGCGAATACATATAGGCTACATGCAGGACTTAAAGGGTTAATCTTCATGGGCCCCACACTGGATTGGGAAATAAACAAACAATACAAACATACATACATACATACATACATACATATATACAGCCAGCAGTAATGGTTTCAAAATATACTCAGATTAGCAAACATGGAAACATTATTACTGTTTTGAACGAGTAACAACGCACACTTCAATATTATACAGGTACAATCCATTTGTCGAAAATGTACAGGGATGACAGGCCGAAACTACTCCAATACTGACGGCTGGGTTAAAGGCAGGGGGGGATGCGAGGTAAGGCATCGGGAGATGACAGAGACGGTCGGACATGGTGGGGGATGGTGGAGGACGGGGTGGGGGCTGGGGGAGGGGTGAAAAATGT
Source organism: Poromitra crassiceps (assembly GCF_964638095.1). Taxonomy (NCBI): domain Eukaryota; kingdom Metazoa; phylum Chordata; class Actinopteri; order Beryciformes; family Melamphaidae; genus Poromitra; species Poromitra crassiceps. The sequence continues at coordinate 34,090,152 of NC_139625.1, read as the reverse complement.
CCAGTGTGTGTGTGCGTGCATGTCCTTGTGTGTGCGTTGTACGTGCATGTCATGTCCTTGTGTGTGCGTTGTGTAGACTGGTGAGCGCTGTTGCAGACAAAAATTAACAGGAGAAAGAATTGCTGCAGTGTCCTTGGCGTCCTTGGCAGGTGGGGGAATCCAGATTAGAATAGAAATGTTTGGGTTACGGGGGGGTGCGGCGTTCAGCTGAATCAACTGCTCAAGTCTCTGGATTCTCAACTTAGTCCATTTCTGTTTTGCAGAGCAGTGAAAATGTCCATGATATAATCCAAGATATAATCCATTTTGCACAGTTCAAACTCACTGACCACCCATCTCAATTTTCATGACGTCGCAGCCTAGGGTCAATCGCTGTTGTCTTCCCGTACCCCGCGGCGAAAGATCCGTCTGGGCAGAGGGGGGGGGGGGGGGGGGGGGGGGGTGTTCCCCGGACCCTGCATTCCTCGTGGGGAAAAGTTTAGTCGATTTGCGTTGAGAGACCAGCTTAGTAAATCCAATAAATCCATATTTGTCATTTCGAATAGACGAATGCAAGTTTGCTCCGGTTAGGATGTCCGTGTAGGTGGTGTTGCAAGCAGAGGGAAAGGTGGAGGAGAGGAGATACTTGGTGTCAGTGGCGTGCCGTCCATTAGGCGAACTAGGCAAATGCTAGGGGCGCTTGAGCCGTTAGGGGCGCCAGAGAGGGTAAAAAAAATATATATATATATATATTTTTTTACAAATACTTTTTCATGATAATAGGCCTACTATTATTTTACAATAGTAGACAAAAAATAAGCAGAACAACGTCTTAAGTCTTTAAATAATAGTGAAATCATTTTTCTAATTCTGGCTTTCTGGCTGCCTGGGCTGCAGCACTTTCACCATGGTCCCTAATCCATACCACCCCACCCCCTGCACGGCCACGCCCCCTTCTACCTGCTCGGAGCTTTTTCCCAGAGTGGGGGAAGGGAGCTGGAAGCTGGGTGCTGAGGGTGCTGCAGCACCCCTGGTGGCAAGAAATGGGATTTTCGAAATTGTTGGATTTGGCTGTCTTGTGTTTATACCACCAACAAGATGCATTAAAAAACAGTTTGTGCTTCCCAGCTCTAATCTTATTTCATACGCTCTCTCTTCAAAAGTGTTTGATTTTCATCATAATCTGGTTTTCCATAATAATAATAATAAGTTCAGTGTTTATGCCTGTGTTGCTGTCTGTTGTAGTGTAAAACAACTAAAGGGAGAGCAGGTGCTTACATGAAAGTGAGTGAGAAAAGGAGAAGATACTGAATAATGACATCACAGCAGTATAATCCTAATGTTAATTTAAAATTAAATATTCTTCTAAATATGGATGAAAGTCCAAAAAACGTCAAATTTTCTTGACGTTTTAAGGAAGAGTCCCTTCCATACAGCACCCCCTACCTAAAAGTACTTCCAGCACCACTGGGGAAGGGCCATTCTGAGCCTGCACTGCAGTGGTGGAATTAGCTGCGATATAATTTTTATTATATTTTCTTTGGCGGGGGGGCACCAGCAAAAATCTTGCCTAGGGCACCAACTTGGTCAGGAACGCCACTGCTTGGTGTTCTCAGCAGCATGGCAACATCAATGATGGCAGTTTCTAACAGCCATTTACTGTAATGTAGCATCTTATCTAATGCAGCTACAATGCTTTGATACATTCTGCTTCACTTGGCCATATGAACATAATGCTGGCATCAAAGTAATCAAGTTGCCTTGGGCGATAAACTCCATAAGGTCCCATTTCCAATCTATTCAGTCTGACTGGGGCCTTAAGGTGAATGCCAGCCAAGTCAAGTCAAGTCAATTTTATTTGTATTGCATATTTCATACACAAGTAAGTTCAATGTGCTTCACATATAAAGGCAAAATAGTAACAATAAACTGATAAGGACACAGTTGTAGCAGTTCTCAGGTCATCGGGTAGTTTGTTCCAGAGAACATGCAAGCAGCCTTATCAAGAAAGTGCTTATCAGACATTATATATATATATATATATATAGTGCTACCATCAATACACAGTATCAGTGTACCTTTACAAACCACAAGTACTTAAATCACCTGAGATCTTAACCCAGCTTCAATAAGTCATCAACTAATAAAATGAATAAAGTAAAATGTGTAGATTATAGTATTTGGTCTTAGGTCAGTAGGGCTCTAACTCAATTCAACATTTACAACACAAAACATGTTCCATCTTAACAGCAGACTGATTTAATTACATGTAGATGTTCAAAGTTCTGCCAGCTATTATTATGGGTAATATTAAACAAGTTACATCACACTGTCACAGTCCAGAGACCACAATAAGGCACGGTGCCCTTAAAATCCTCTTTCAAAAGCCTTAAAGCCCTTGGAAACTAAAAATAAATACTGGAGTGTGTTTTGAGTTTGTCACGCCACAGAAAAAAATGTTATTAACCCCCCAGGCAAATTTGAACGATTAAAAATGTTGCCAAGTATGTACATTTAGGCTTCAAAAGCTGCTCTGAAACTGTGGGGGTGTGTCCACCGAATTGTCCCCGTGATCACCCCCCCCCCCCCCCCCACCCCCCAAGTGGTGCTCAACTTGATGTGGGTGAGATGTGCGCATGACATATAGCATTAAAAAAAAACTTAAATGACAATATTTCGAATTTGGATTTAAACAAATTAATTTCTAATACAGCTGTAGCTCAGGAGGTAGAGCAGGTCGTCCACTAATCGCTTTGGAAAAAAGAGGTCGGTGGTTCAATTCCCGCGTCCTCCAGTCTGCATGTCGAAGTGTCCTTGGGCAAGACACTGAAACCCAAATTGCTCCCAATGGTGTGCCAGCACCCTGAGTGGCAGCTTGCCGCCATCGGTGTGTGAATGGGTGAATTCATTGTAAAGCGCTTTGGATAAAAGCGCTACATAAATGCCATTTACCATTACATTTTGATGCATATTAATATGTACATAAGACCCTAAATTACATAGAAGGTTATTGTGGATTTGGGTTTCCAGGGGCTTTAAAACATAATCTTTCCTTGCTTCAACCTCCACGCCACCATCAATGCACAGGCGCCGACTGCGGCAGCTGTCATAAAGTACTTTGCATTCGGCGACAGGTAGGCCTTCTTCTCTGGATCCTGCTGCTTTGGCGCAGACTCTGAGGGGGTGTTTGAATTCGATACGGGCTCAGCGGCGCTGGTGGGCGGTGCAGAAGCGGGCTCTTTGGCTGCTTGGCCATTCAGGATCTGAGCCTGCGCTCTCAAGTTTTGGCCGTCGTAGTTCTGGATAGACGCTTCCTCGGCCACTCGCACCACCATCTCCCGCACCTCTCCCAGGGAGCTCAGGCTGATGGATTCGTAGTGGTCCTCCTCTGGTTCGTTATTATTGGGAAGTTGGACGGCGACAACACCGTTGGGCCGTCGTGGTGGCGGAGAGGTGGGGACAAGAACGTGGGCAGAAGGCTCAGGGTCACTTATTTCCAGACGCTCGCTGTCGCCTGAGTAGGGTTGCTGTTCTGCAGGGAGAGTAGGAGTGTCGTGATGCGGCTGTTGGATGCTGAGCAGTTGGCCAGGCTTGCTCAGACACACTGTGTCTGTGAGAGAAGCATCCAGCACGTCCATACCACGCACTGGGGAGGCTGTGTCTGTGCTTTGCTCCTGCTGACTGTCGTTCATCACCTGCAGGTGAAATAACTATCAGATGTCAGGTTTTTGACTTGGAGAGTTTAGAAAACACCTGTCTTACACACAGGAGGGTAGGAGACTTGTATTACCCATTCGGAATTTGTCAGCTGTCAGGAAGGATGTAGGGAGGATGCAACCTCAGGATTTTTGTTAACTTGGAATGAAATTTACATGGTGATTTTTGTGCTTGTTTCATGACCCTTGGGTTCATGACCATGTTAAAAAAATACCTTTTTTCAAGGGGGGAATTCACCTTTAAATGCTTGAATACGGTAAAACAAAAATAGGATGTAGCTTGCATTTCTGGGCACATTTTGTTGATCTAAAACATTAGCGGTAAACGTCAGGTTTCGGTGTCAGTACATCACAATCAAAGAGGGCTTCTTTATACATTACATTACATTATGTCATTTAGCAGACGCTTTTGTCCAAAGCGACTTACAATATCACATTTTGTCAACAGTACAGAAAACAACTATGCAACACAATCAATGGCAGCTAAGACATTTTGATGGACTAGAGTAGTATTATGTAGAAAGTAGTTTGAGAAGGACTAAGTAACATTAGTTTTTTAATGAAAAGATGTTAGTTCAACAAGGGCCCAGGTATAGCCTGAGAAGGTGATTATAGATTATAGAGACACCATTTTGCACTGCTGTTTAACAATCATACAGGGAGAAATCCAGAAGAGGAGAGAGACCTATTTCTCTACTGACAGAAGCTTCAATAATAGACCAGAATGCAATACAGCTACTGTGCAAGACGGGGTGCATTTTGAGGAAGGAGCACAGTCCATTCTGGGAAATGTAAATCACTGACTAAAGTAGAAGTACACGAGGCAGGCTTTGGGAAAAGTGGGTACACACAAACACACACAAAAACACACACACACACACACACACACACACACAAACAAACACACACACACACACACACACACACACACACACACACAACCACACAGTTTATATCTAACAGTGTAAGAGTATCTGAAGGTGGATTTCCCTTTAAGCTATAAAAATACATCTTTCTTAATCAGAAAAATAACTACAGCCTTTTCTGAATTCCTTTTCAAACGTGTGGTTCTCACCTGCCAACAGTTACTTGTTACCTCCGCCAAGGAGGCTATGTTTTCGGTGCTGTTTGTCTGTCTGTCCATTATCAGGTTTATTGAAAAACTACTGGGCTGATTTTCCTGAAACTTGGTGGAATGGTGGAATGGTGTAGCGTGGGCCAAGGAAGAACCCATTACATTTTGGAGCGGATCCGATCCGACTCACACAATTTGCATATCATAGCAGACTGGACTATTGGCCTTGGCAGAGGTCTGTTCTCTCCCAGTGCCCTTCTAGTTCATTATATTATCTTGACCTAATTTGAGGTTTACCTGTGTGGCGATGGGTTCAGAGCTTTCTTCAGCAGCTACTAGGTCTACTGGTGTTTCTTGTACGGGGGGCTTCTCTGGGGTGGTTAAGAGACTCTGCGCTGTGCTGCTCTCCTGGGCTGGTGCTTGGCGAGCGTGTGGTGAGGACGGAGCAGCTGCATTGCTCTGGTCCACAGCAGGTCCTGGGTCAGCGGTTGGCTCGGAGTCGAGTGAAACCTGGCCGTCTCCCGCGCTCACTCTATCAGGAATCAGACTCTTGTCACTGGAGTCATCCTGATCCATGTCCTGGGAGTCCATTTCAGAGTTTTCCTCCGGCTCCTGCTGAACTTGGCGTGAGGGTTCGGGAGAAGGAGGAGGCGTTGATGGAGGGGGTGTCACTCTCGCCTGGGGGGACTGTGGAAGCTGGGGGGCAGGCTCTGAAGAGGGTGCAGCCTGTGGAGCTGGTGGAGTGTCTGGGTTTGGGGGCGCTTCTGGCTGCAGGGGGGCTTCTGGAGGGGGTGAGTCTGGGGCGGCTGCCTCAGGCGGGGGGGAAACAACGGACACAGGCCCACTGGCAGATGGAGCCGGGTGGATGTGTGCCGTGACCACAGTGGTAGGAGGGGAGGTTGGACTGGGATCTAGGGCAAAGCAAACAGCGTTATCACTTCATTCAGTTTTGACTGCGCACATCTAGAGGTTATCCAAATCTGCCCACATGGAAAGAATCTATATGAACATATATGCAACTATATGCAACCTATATGCAACCTATATGCAGCATATAGGCCATATATATGCCGCATATAGGTTGCATATAGGCCAGATTTAGGTGCATATATGCGCATATAGGAGCATATAGGCCATATATATGCCGCATATAGGTTGCATATAGGCCAGATTTAGGTGCATATATGCGCATATAGGAGCATATAGGCCATATATATGCCGCATATAGGTTGCATATAGGCCAGATTTAGGTGCATATATGCGCATATAGGAGCATATAGGCCATATATATGCCGCATATAGGTTGCATATAGGCCAGATTTAGGTGCATATATGCGCATATAGGCCACATTTATGCCGCATATAGGTTGCATATAGGCCAGATTCAGGTGCATATAAGTGCATATACCGGGCATATAGGTCTCCTATAGCTTCTTTATATCCACATATAGGTACTATATGTGCACATACAGGGCATATATGTCTCCTATATAGCTTCTTTATATACACATAAAGGCCCTATATGTTCATAATACAGGTCATAATAGGTCTCACTTCTTTATATCCACATATAGGCCATATATGTACACAATACAAGGTATATGCCTCCTATATAGGTAATTTACAAATCTGTTTGTATACACTGTGTCATAATCCATATATACCCAGCGAGCACAAAACGTTTTTTCAACGTTGATTTTTAGTTTAAATCTGGGTGATATTGGGTTTGAACGTCTAAGACCTAATTTCACCCTCTTTTCAACCGGCTAAAATGCGGTTACAACGTAAACGTGTAAAAAAACACAATTTGGTTCATCATATTGTTAAAACATTTGTTGTAGTTTGGAATAGAGACAATATTGATAGTGTGTGAATTGGCATTTTATTGTCTTTTATTGTGTAACTGAGAGTTGAAATCTGATCTACACGAAAACTACATTTCAACGCATTTTATGTCACATGAAATATCATAAATATGGGACTATAGGCTATGTGGTGCCAGCAAAAATCTTCCAGGACACAACTATGGTTAATAGTTTAGCGCAATACTATAAAATAATGAATTCAGTTCCTGCAGCAACGAGCATGCGCAAGTACTTACTAGCTGTGACTGACTAGACCAAAGCAAGTCTGCACCGGTCTGCACCAAGTGCGGAACGAGGTGCTCTGGGCACACTATGTTATTGTAACAGACTATACGAGGCTCTGTGTAGGCCTACCTCCTGAGTCTCTGGTGTTAAATGAAGTTAACCTCTGAAGCCGTACAGCCTACAGACTATAGATGCACACACACACACAACATCATTTTAGTCTGTTACGATCGTACGCATCACATAAAATAACTTCCCGATCGCTGACAATTGTGGTCTACGTTGTGTGCGAGAGAGTATATAATGTGCCCGGCTCTCTGGTTAGTATAAGAAAATGTATAGCTCAGCACTAGAGCGCACGGCTTGAACCTTGGAGAACGGGGTTCGAATCCTGTGTGCGCTGCTATTTTTTTTTTTTTTTTATCCTACATATAGGTACATATATGTACATATAGGTTTCCCATATATGGTGCATACATAAAATTGGCCGATTTCCTATATTATATGTACATATAGGTACATATATGTACCTATACATATAGGCAGGGTTCGAGTTATGGGGGGACCTATGGGGTCTTGGACCCCATAGCTAGAGTCTGGGACCCCATAGTCCAGAACACCTGTGGGACCCCCACAAATATAACTTTTTTATTTTTATTTATTTTTTCCTTTTTTGTGTTCCAAATAACACATTTTTCGATGGAAGAATTATTATTATTTATGTTAACTAGATAAATAGGCTAAATAAGAAACATGTTTTCAGTTTTCCCAAAACAACCGTTTGAATTGTTGTGTGAAATAGGCTGCATTTCACCTCCAAGCCACCATGTGCTGCCCATGAGCGCGTGTTCTACTGCTACAACCGAGTTGCAGGGAGAAGAAGCCACAACATGCAACCATCACGTGATGTAAACAGCCGCCTGAGCCAACAAGATCTTATTAATCTTTAGTATAGCGTTATCATGCCACTGAAGAAAAGGCTGAAGCTGCCAACGGGGTGTACAAGCCTGGATAGCTTCGGTTTCAGAAAGAAACAAAGAACGACTTCAGACAAGGGACAACGACCTGTTAGTGCAACAGCTAGGTTGCTACTAGCTAGTAGGTAAGCTAACGTTATGGTCTGATGATGAGAGGAGAGGAGAGGAGTCTGAGATTTTTCATTTTGTAAGTATTACGCCTACAGTTGTTTTTGTTCTAACAAGATGCTGCTACTGTATCTGCTGAAATATGCTGCTGTTTGTTGCAATTTGTTTTTCATTCACAAGTTCTTGATTACCTGTGCACAAGGGGTTTGTTCGTAAGGTTAGCCTACTCTGGTAACTTCCGGTCTGTTGTTGCTATGCAACGGTAGCGTAGGGGATGGCTGCCCCATTCATCTGTTTTCTTCTTGTTGTTGTTTTTAGATAGCGTTTCTTGCTGAGTGCAGAGAACTGCTCGGAAAGCAAATTGTATGAGCATTATGTATTTATTTTTGTAGTTTTTGATTTATAAGTGCAGAGACAGAGTTAAATAAATGTTAATTTAAGTTAAGCAATTTTGTCTCATTTGTAAAATTAAATTGTTGTATTTTATCAGATGCAAGTGTAAGACTGAATAATAACATCATACAACAGTCTAAACCGAATGTTAATTTAAAATTAGATATTCCTCTAAATCTGGCTTCAAACGGCCACAATTTGAGGAAAAAACGGCCCAATTTTTTTTCGGCGACCCCCTCCGGGGGCCGCCGATTTAGGGGGACCCCATAGCTATCTGACTATAACTCGAACCCTGCATATAGGTACATATATGTACATATAATATAGGAAAACGGCCAATTTTATGTATGCACCATATATGGGAAAACTATATGTGGCCCTATATTAAAACATATAGGGTACATATAGATTCTTTCCATGTGGGTGTTAAGGGATAGTTCACCCAGAAATTAAAATTCAGTGATTATCTAGTCTACACACCCTGATGTCACTCAGTTCGTAGGACCATCAAACACACAGGCTGAGATGGAACTACAGGGGCTAACTCACTGTGTGTTTCAATTGGGGGTGAATTGTCCCTTTAATACAATCTAATATGTCACTAGATCATAAGGAACCTGAAGGATATTTTGATCAAACTAGTTTTCACAGCTAGCGCTAAATAATCTTGACTCGTATACAAAAGTGCAACTTTTGCAAATGCATATTCACTGATTCAGCAGTTTTGATCTCTTCTGTATACTAGTTAATCCGTGCTGACTTACTGTTGGGGCCTCTCAGAGAGTCATACTCTGATCTGATCTCAGCTGCCATCGTTCTCTGCTCGCACGCCTCCAGCGCTGCGATGAACTCGTCCGGCCAGTTCTCTCTCCTCCTCAGACAGTCCATGAGATGTGGCATGGCAGCTTTATTCCCGCTAACCTCTCTTTTTGCCTCTATTTCTTCCTGAAGATAATGTGTTATGAAAGAATATGTAAGGAATACACACATCAATCAATAAAGGTGGTCTTTATGACACCTAAACATAAGATGATAAGTAGCTTCTGCCAAGCAATCTGTTCGGTGAAGAACCCCGTAACCACACTGATAATCAGTCTTTCTAGGAGTCTGGGTAGCGTAGAGGTAAAAGCACTCGCCTACCACCGTAGAGTAAAGACCCGGGTTCCATTCCCGGTAGCGGTACTTAAGGCTTGGTCAGATGTTCCAAAAGGCACAACTAGCAGTCTCTGTGGGTGGGAAGCTGGATTATGGGTATAGTACAGTATATGTCCTGGTCGCTGCACTAGTGCCTCCTCTGGTCGGTCGAGGCGCCTGTTGGGCGGGAGGGGAATTGGGGGGTCCGGGTGTGGGTCCGGCGTGATCCTCCCACACGTTACGTCCTGCCGGTGAAACTCACATGTATCGGAGGAATCATGTGCTAGTCTACAACTCTCCCCGAATCGACAGAGGGGGTGGAGCAACGACCGACAGCAGGGATAATATAGCACTGCAGGAATGAGCCCGGAAGTAGCCAATAGAGTAATAGAGTAAAAGTGTGTGGGGGGGGGAGGTTTATAAAAATAAAACACTTTGAGTAACTGTCATGGAATGTTTTTTCTTCTTCGGATTTCCCCCCCATATTTTCTCCCCAATTGTACTTGACCAATTCCCTCTGCTGCCCCGGTCGCTGCCCCACCCCCTCTGCCGATCTGGGGAGAGCCGTAGACAGACACACACACATGCTCCCTCCGATACATGCGCAGTTGCTAAGCGGTTCTTTTCACCTGCCAGCGGGGAGCTTCACAGGCAGGACGTAGCACGTGGGAGGATCACGCTATTCCCACCAGTTCCCTTCCGTCCTGAACAGGCGTCCCGACTGACCAGAGGAGGCGCTAGTGCAGCGACCAGGACACATATCCTCATTTCGGGCTTCACACCTGCAGACAGCCAATCATGCCTGTATGGACGCCTGACCAAGCCGGAGGTAACGGGGGGGGGGGGGGGGGGGGCGCAAACCTATGACCCTCATGTTGGTAGGCAGGGAATCTACGGCTACACTACCCGGACGCCTGTCATGGAATGTTTTTAAAGTAATTGACCCATAGGCCACACCTTGTACCCTTTGCTGCACAATAGGTGCAAGGTGTGGCCTCATAATATCCATCATCACAGTGAAGAAGGGAAAGCCCTCTTCAGTATTCTTACTAGAATGTAACACAAAACTAATGCCATCCATTCTGTACATGTAAGCAATCATGGATGTGCTTTGGTGAAGAGCATCCACCAAATGTTCTATGACACAGGCAGCAAAGGCTAACAGGAGCAGTCATGTGTTGCTGCCAAAACAGGATCATGAATAACTACATTTAAGGTCCTCCTTCTCCCTAATGAACTGACCCTGTCAGAGGTGGTCAAGCAAGGCAGATGGGGCACGATTTCTCTCGCCTTCACATCGTTGGCGATGACAGCCATTTTCTGCCGCACGTAGCCATTGTATAGTTTCTCCCTGGCGAACGCCATCTGTGAAATAAGAGAGGAGTCAATTTAAAACAAAGAGACAGTAAATTCTGCAATATTCCAAACTTCTTACTTCTGCTTGATGTATAGTTTATCTTTGTGAAATAATGGAGCGGACACTAAAACAAAGTGACAATACATTCTGTGATATATTCCAAACTTCTTTCTTCTGGCATCCAAACCAGGTGTCTACATCGGCTTTCTTTTCACACCCAAGGAATAGATAGACACTACATACTGTATATAGATCCTGTGGTAAATGTTTCAATTAGGGATATGCCGATATATCGGTACCAGCCAATATCAGCTTTAAAAAGCAATATCATTATCAGCCAAATATTATTTTTTACCTTTTTTACCTAGAAGTGTTAACACCACATAGAATACAACTAGCTAAGGACGTCTCCCTTCTGACCAGCTTAACCTGTTTTATTACACGTGCATTATAGGTGGGAAAATATATTGCATAATCGCTATCAGTGCATGTCTCAAATTGAAACAGGATTCCTTGCTATTCGCTACATGTGAGACACCTTGATGGGAATTGAGCGCTTTACATGAAAGTACCCAGAAAAGACAATGATAACACATCTTGCTTGGCAAAAAAGAAAGAAAGACTGGGGATTTTTAGATCTTGGTTTGTTCAAGAAACCAAAAGTGAAAGTGAAAAGCAGCTAGCATGATGACACATAGCAACAGGAAATAAGTGAATCACTCCCACTTCCACCCCATTAAAGAGGAGTTTGGGACTTAACCATTATTTCCAGACAAAGGCTCTGCAGACAGACCTCTTTTCTGACTACGCACAGCTGCACAATTGTTTTCACTTTGAGGAGAACACATTGCTGTATTTCAAGGTTGTGAATGCAACTGGTGTGGAGGAGGAGGAGGAGGGTGAACAGGCCTTGACTAGTAACTGATTAATAACCTCCAGACTCTAGTTTAATATCTGCAACTGCTTGGCAGTGCAGCAGGGAATTTTCAAAGCGTCTTACACCCCTAGCCTAGCATATTTCATTGTCCTTCCAGGGTCAACAAATGTAAAAGCAAAAGGCAGGGCACTCGGTGGTGTGTTGAATACACTTTAAACCTGGCCTTCAGTCTGTTTATACCTACACAGACTGCTGAAATAATCTGTTGTCACATTCAGTCAGGCAGGTGACTTTCTGGCTGACTCCACCGGCCAGTCAAACTCAAAGACCTGTTCACATTTGCTATATGACGTGGGGACAGTAAGTCGCAGTCTGATATGGTGGCTCTAAAACTCCAATGCAATATCAGAGGCAGCAACCAAGTAGCAAAGTCTCCTTCTCAGGTCGAATTGACTTGACTGCCGTTTGGTAGAATGGAAAAGGTTGCATAATATATCAGAGCTGAACAATTAATTAGGATCATTTCCAAATGGCAGAGGCTGCAATTAATTGCTCAACAAACTGGATTTGTGAACGTGTTTTAGGGCTCCAGGTCCATGAATCAAGCACAGTACAGGGGGGGGGGGGGTAGCACCTTGACACAAGGGCGAATTATGCCGAGCTGTGCCAAAACTGTGACCTCCAACTAACTGGCAGGTCAAGAAAGCCTTTCCTTGGCAGACACCTGGCTGGATCCCATTTCATTTCATAGCATAGCAGCAGCTCTGCCTGGGTGGGTGACGACATCTTACAACTCAGACTCTTAATTTCGACTTGAAAGAGCTTGCAGGAAAGAGCAAAAGTTGACAAGTTTGGTAGCAAGAAGATAAAACAAGATGGTAGGTAACAAGATGGAAATTGATGTGATGGTATGAGGAAATTAAGTTCTCAAGCCTGTAACCTATTTAAAACCGATGACAGTTAAAGTTGGCAAGAAATGACACAATTACAATTACACACCAAAAGGGGCGTTTGTCACTGAATTAAAGTGAGAAAAGTAAAAAAGGATAATAAAAATACCAAAAATGTATTATCAATATAAATAACGTTACAAAGCTGCATAGGCCTACATGCTATTTTAAACCGAGTCATATGCAAAGTAGGCAATGATGTCACCTCTTGTTTCCCGCGTTGTTTACTTTAATGCTGAGTACTTAGATTAAAACAAATTTTCTGTCATTAGCCTACATACGCTTTCATTTAGCTACAATATAAGCACAGATCTCACCTTTCGTGTGTTGGCTTGGCTTCAGCAGTTCTTCTGACTGAGCTGTTCGTGACTCTCCCCTCAAACCCTATTCCTGCTTCAGCTTTTGGGGGCGTGACCTCCGCGCACACACATCTGCGCAGAGGGTCCGGATTCTCCATCGCCATTGGACGACAGCGCCGTCTGTTAAATAAAGAGGACCAATAGTAGGCTACGAGCTTCTTAATCCTGAACCCCAAGCGTGACCTTTTCCTTTTGTAATGTGGACTAAATTAGGGGTCCTCAATGTGAAAAAGGTTGAGGATCATTTCTGTGCTGACAGTGCTGCATAATGTGGTCTCATTGAATTCTGAGAGTCCTATGCTTATTTCTAACCAGAAGATGGGGCTATTTACTCATTCAGTGAGTCAGTCAGCTCAGCAGCTACAATAAACTGAACGTGGCTCCAGTGATGTGTGGCTGCGTGCTTGCGTGCGTGCGTGCATGTGTGCTTGCGTGCGTGCGTGCGTGCGTGTGTGTGTGTGTGTGTGTGTGTGTGTGTGTGTGTGTGTGTGCGTGCGTGTGTGCGTGCGTGTGTGCGTGTGTGTGTGCGTGCGTGCGTGCGTGCGTGTGTGTGTGCGTGTGTGTGTGTGTGTGTGTGTGTGTGTGTGTGTGTGTGTGTGTGTGTGTGTGTGAGTAAGTGAGTGTGAAGAGGACTCAGTCTTTGTATGACACTGATCTAATTTGATGCACAGCCCTGCTAACCAGCTGTAACTAGATGAACAGCATCCCAGTCAACTGAATGGCTTATGTGAGGATAATGGCATCCGGCAGGATCAGTCTTGTTGGAAAGAATGGCAAATATTATAAGAAATGAAGTAAAGATTTCTAAGAATAAAGAATTACCGTAATAGTACCGGTATAGTTCAAATATATAATTGCAAACCGTTTAGACATTGTGAGGCAAACGTTCCATAACACGCAGGAGGAGCCATCAAATAAAGCCACAGCAGAGCCTCAGGGTCGAGTGGGGAGAAAAAACACCAGCCAAAACTCAACAAAAGCGCAGGACATGTACTCTTTTCATCGCCCTTTAGCTTTAAAACGACAGCAGATTGGTCAAAGTAGTATGGAACACTGCATGCACATGCAAATCCTTCTCAATGTCGCCTTCATCTGTGAATTATATCAGTCTAGTTGATCACATTTTGAACCTAGCTCTTACATCTTAACCAAGCTCTGAACTCACAGCTCACACAGTTCAGTATGAAAAGGAATCAGCCTTTATTAGCAGAAGGAAGCAAAAAATGGGGAGGAGTGATATGATGAGAGGAGTGATATGATGGAGAGATGTGATATGATGAGTGGAGTGATATGATGAGTGGAGTGATTCAAGATTCAAGATTCAAGATTTTTATTGTCACTCCGTAGTACAAGTATCACATGTGAAATTCTTGTGCTGTAGACTCCGTTTACAACATAGTGCAAAATAACAGGGCATATAGGTGCAGGAAAACAAGAGAAACAACAAACAATAAGGCAGTAAAGTGATAAGACAAGTCAAAGACAGTGACATATTCACTGTACATAGGTGCACATGGCATGTACATACTTTAAACATACAATAAACAATTGACATTCTGTTTGCACAGGTGCAAATAGCATAATTAAACATACAATTAAACATTAGACATACATAATGGTAGCATCTACAGTGCGGTACAGTACAGCTACTACACTATTTGTGTATGTTAAGGAGTCTCGTGGCCTGTGGGAAGAAACTGTCCCTCAAGCGATTTGTGCGTGCTTTTGGGACCCTGTATCTCCTCCCTGAGGGTAACAGGGAGAAGAGGCTGTTGTGGGGGTGGTGATATGATGAGAGGAGTGATATGATGAGTGGAGTGATATGATGAGTGGAGTGATATGATGGAGAGGAGTGATATGATGAGTGGAGTGATATGATGGAGAGGAGTGATATTATGAGAGGAGTGATATGATGGAGAGGAGTGATATTATGAGAGGAGTGATATGATGGAGAGGAGTGATATGATGGAGAGGAGTGATATGATGGAGAGGAGTGATATGATGAGAGGAGTGATATGATGGAGAGGAGTGATATGATGAGTGGAGCGATATGATGGAGAGGAGTGATATGATGAGTGGAGTGATATGATGAGTGGAGTGATATGATGAGTGGAGTGATATGATGGAGAGGAGTGGGATGATGAGTAGAGTGATATGATGAGTGGAGTGATGTGATGGAGAGGAGTGGGATGATGAGTAGAGTGATATGATGAGAGGAGTGATGTGATGAGAGGAGTGATATGATGAGTGGAGTGATATTATGGCTGACATCAGCTCATATACTGGAAGAGATTACTTGTTGTGATCCCACGAGCTGCAGATGTTGCTATTGGCGAATACATATAGGCTACATGCAGGACTTAAAGGGTTAATCTTCATGGGCCCCACACTGGATTGGGAAATAAACAAACAATACAAAGCAGAAGCAAGTAGGCTACATACATTTGTGACCTCATGGTTAGTATATCCACTGTCTTTACAGGCTTAAAGGCAGTGGGCCGCAGTTTGCCCCAGGGCCGGACTTTGGACATGCCTGCCCTAACCCCACTGGTGTTAGCAGCATCGCTCACGGCTGAGCTATCCACACCAAAGATCAAATGCACTTATTGTAAAGCTTCCAGCAGACTCTTCTCTCGGGCACTCAGCGGTGGATTGGATCGAGGCCAAGAAAGTCTCTTGTAACCCACAGCGATCTGTGACAAGTCAACCATCCCAGCTCTCTCCCAGTAGATTCCTCGCCCCTCTCACTAGAAGATACGGCCCAGGGCTCCTGCAACAAACACAAAATGAAAAAAATGAAAAGAAGAAAAGAATCCATCCAAACATCCAGCATCCAAACATCTTCCAATATATCATGAAAGCAAATTGTATGCAACATTTTTATGAGATACTTGGTGTTCTCAGCAGCATATGGCAACATCAATGATGGCAGTTTCTAACAGCCATTTACTGTAATGTAGCATCTTATCTAATGCAGCTACAATGCTTTGATACATTCTGCTTCACTTGGCCATATGAACATAATGCTGGCATCAAAGTAATCAAGTTGCCTTGGGCGATAAACTCCATAAGGTCCCATTTCCAATCTATTCAGTCTGACTGGGGCCTTAAGGTGAATGCCAGCCAAGTCAAGTCAAGTCAATTTTATTTGTATTGCATATTTCATACACAAGTAAGTTCAATGTGCTTCACATATAAAGGCAAAATAGTAACAATAAACTGATATGGACACAGTTGTAGTTCTCAGGTCATCAGGTAGTTTGTTCCAGAGAACAGACTAAATACCTAAATGTACCTAGGGTTAAATGTGTATTAAATACACATTTAACCCTAGGTACATTTAGGAGACACATGGCTGATAATCTCAGGGATCTCATTGGTTTATAGCCAGTGAGCAGGTCAGAAATGTATTTAGGAGCTACCGTTTAGGGCCTGGTGAGTAGCTGGCCAGGGGCAGGCGGGTTGGACACATATTTAAATGTCTAATTTTGTATACTTGTACTTGCTTTGTGTTTCATGGTTCCCAGTGGGACCCTGTTTTTGGAGGGGGGTGTGGCGACCCTCCCACTCTCGTTAGGCTGATTGAGTGCACCTGGGCCTGCCTTGGCTTTAAATGCATGCAGGCCATTCAGTGTCACTCTCCCTCCTCACCTGTGTGCACCTCCTCACCTATGTGCACCTTTTGTTCTGTTCTTTTGGTTTGAAGTAGTTTGTGTTGTTTAGTCCTTTAGTTTTAGATATGACATTATTATTATAACTTTTACATTGATGTATGACTCCCACCTTTTGTTAGCCTATCTTTGAGCCCCCATACAACCCAGCTCAAGGAAGTAGCTAATGAGGGAGTCATACACTGAAGTAAGTTATAAACAATAATGTATTAACTAAAACTAAGGGAAAAATAATGTAACAACACAAAATACATAAAACAAAGAAGAGCTGAACAATGGACTGCAACAAAAAGTGTATCGGTGAGGAGGGGGAGAGAGATATTAGCCCTGTCGAAATCTGCCATATTACAGAAATAGTGGACTATATAGTGTTGGCCATTCTGTATTAATGTCCAAATACTCAACTGTTAATTTGATTCACTATATAGTCCACTATAAAATACCCACAATCCACTGCATTTTCTAGTGAACTGAGAATGTACCCTACATTACAGTAAATGAGTGAACCATTGTGAATACAGCTATTGGTGGAAGGCTTTTAAATCTCAGGGAGAACACTGGGCCCACATGCACCCAATTACCCTCAAGACCACAGTGCTGGTGCCCTCTAATAAACAGAACATCCAATGTGTCTATTGTATTTTGGTTTACAGCACGATAAAAAGGTGGAGTAGGAATGAAGAAGTACTTTTATAGATTTGTCGATTTAAATAGACTTTAATTGGCCATGATTTAATTTAGGTATAGGCATTTGAAGCAATGGTCCATTGTCAATAAATAACTGATGTGCAGGAGCCTAATCATGCTGAAAAGCTTTAGATGTTTTCTTCTTCCCTTCAACATCTAACCTTTCTTTTCACACCAGCAAATGTCAAATGTGACAGGCGTCAGAGCTGCAGGAGGCCGCTGCTTCAAACACACTGACAACTAAACGACTGAAAGGTTAGATCATTAACCCAGTTAATATGTTGGTCACCTCACCTGACCATCCAGTGTACAATGCATGCACTGTAAAAATACTAACCAAACTATTATAGCTATCAACAAATCTTTTAAAGCCCTGATATTGAGATTAATGTAACCTTTATTTATGCAGGAGGAGTCTCACTGAGAGTAATGCTCTCTCTCTTTTTCAGGAGCGCCCTGCATTCACTCACACATTCACACCTGGACGCTGACCAGTACAACCACAGTCTGATCTGCTGGCCACTGAGCAGCTCCACTGGAGCAGTTGGGATTAAGGGCCTTGCTCAAGGGAACCTCAGTGATGTTAATGAGGGAGGGGCAAGTGCTGCTTATTCACTTTCCCCACCCAGATTGATCCTGCCAGTCCGGGGGATTGAACCAAGGACCTTCCGGTCACAAGCTCGCTTCTCTAAACTTTAGGCCACCACTGCACCTGTAACTGCTTCATTAGTGTGAACAAACACATTCACTACATTAAAGAAATAACTTGACATGACTAAGCCACACTCAGTCTTTTTTGTGACGAATAAACATTTATACTGGGTCATTTCTCATCCATTTGACTTCATTGACAACATGTTATAACCAACTTGATTTGGAAATAAATGCATTAAAAGTAGAAAATAACTTGAAACACTATTTGGCTAGAACCTATTGTGACTGATTTTGATGATGATGTAACCTAAACTGTGTATGGCCTCTCATGCAGTTGGCCATGCCTGTAGCAATCAATACCAGCATCTTGTCTTTCATGGTGTCATTGTGTAAATAGCTTAAAGCTGCATTCAGCGATGTTTTTGTGTTCAAATAAGTGTTAAATGGCTCTATATTCTGACAGCAATCACTGTATATAGAGTGTTTGGTCAGTGATTTGAAACCCCCAACCCCCCACTGTCCTCTATCTCTCCCCTGTAGTCCTGCATGAAGGGCGGACGTACTGTATCTCCACAACCATAACTCGTAGAGACTCACGGATGGCGGAGTCCTGTAAAGGACCATATGTATTTTTTCACCCCGAATCCAATGCCACCAACACACACACGGGCGGCTTTAGCTCAGGAGGTAGAGCGGGTCGACCAATGACGCAAGGGTTGGCGGTTTGATCCCCACTCCCTCCCAGCTGCTGTCGTTGTGTCCTTGGGCAAGACACTTAACCCTCCTTGCTCCTGATGGTGTGTAGGCACCCTGCGTGGCAGCCTGCCGCCATCAGTGTATGAATGGGTGAATGTAGACTACCTACTGATTGTAAAGCGCTTTGGATAAAAGCGCTATATAAATGCAGGCCATTTACCATTTACTGTATATAAATGCAGGCCATTACACACACACACACACACACACACACACACACACACACACACACACACACACACACACATACTGTACATACATACATACATACATACATACATACAGTATGTTGACCAGATACAGTACAATCTGCTAAACTGGTGCCATGCTACTTTCTCTGAAATATGATGATTGACTTGACCTAAAATAGCCAGCTGGATTAGTTGTGAATGTAATATGGAAAAATGGTTTCTGTTTTGACAGTGCATGCCATCTCATAACCTTTTGAATTAAATTGAGAGCTTTGCTTGTTGAACTAATCTGTGATTAAGGTAGGTTAAGTGTTTTTATAACCTTTGGGGAAAAAGGAGAGCAGTCCATATTTGAGAATGTTTTAATATCCATATTATGCATAAGCTATACACAATCACAACAAACCCTCCGAAGCTCAAGTGGCCTGAATATTTATATAGCGTACTTTCACATAATACAAATGGTTACAAAATCATTACTTACAGTGCTGCAAAATACTATAGGCTAAAACTAATATTCACAATTGATAGAAATGGACATATATCTGCAGTAAACAACTAAACAGAATAGGCTATACTGTACAAGTTTATTTTATATCAAACTCAGGACAGCAAATAGGCCACTACAGCCTTTCACCAAGGGTCAAAAATAAGAGAAGCAACTGAGAACGAGTTGAATTCAAAAGACATTCACATCAAAAGACACACCAGTTTATAACAGTAATTCTCAAACCTTTTCAAATCAAGGACCCCTAATTTAATCCAGATTAGCCGCCCCCCATCCAAATTTGGTGAGATGTCTCTCAAACCCAAAGGTGGCAATATTTGTATTGACTGATATGATTTTGTCTAGAATTCCATGACTATTTATAGCCTATTGTAGGTGGAGAGTAAACAACGATGACCAGTCAGTCTTCTACATTTTCTAATTCTTGTATGAAATAATTCTGGTTTAACAATCACCAATTTGCTGGGGACCCCCTAGAACCCACTCAAGGACCCCTGGTTGTCCCCAGACCCCACATTGACAACCACAGTATTATAACATCTTCTCTTCTCTTTCCCATGGAACTGGATCCTGCGCTTCCTCGACGTGCGTATTCCTGCGCCCTGTCCAAAAGTGCTCCACATCTGGGAAGGTATTCTCCTTGTCTTGCGCGTCGGCGTTGGAGGAGATGGCATTGTCACCGACCTCCGCCCCATTCCCCTCCGTTTTCGGACACTTGTTGTTGGGAACGTGCAGCTTCGAGCCTCTGCAAGTCGTAATGAACCAGAGAGCGATGAGACCGTGGCGCACGTCGTCGTACATGGTCATCAGAATGACCGGGGAGAGGGCGCTGCATGCGTAAAGAAGCACCTGCGCAAAGATGACCGAGCCCACGGGGGGCTTGTTGTAGCCGAGCCTGACCCAGGTGAACGTGCCCCACTCCGGCAGCAGCATGAGTGCATTGGCCCCGCTCAGACACAGCAGAACCAGGGTGACTTTGCTCTGCTGCTGGGGGCCGGGCGCATGGTTCACTGCGGTGTGCAGGGTTTTGGTGTAGTAGGCAAGTGTGAAGATGATGGGCAGCGCAAAGGTCGCAGTCGGGTAGATTTTGTAGAACAACTTCATGAAGTCAGACGCGCACACTGGCATCTCAGAGACGCAAATGGCTTCCATACCAAACTGTTGCAAAGATGCGAACAACATCTGGGGGGTCGGGAACAGCATGGACACTATCCAGATGAACGCCAGCGCGCCGTGGATCAACGTCGGGCTGAACAGACGTCCACTGGCTGTGGTGCTGGAGACCAAGTTATGCTTCGCCCCGGTGCTGGCTGCGAGGGTTAACGTTTTTGCAACGACACAAGAATGCTGGAGCCAGTCCGCGGTGCTGCAGACGAAGCTGCCCAGCGTCCAGCTCTGCTTGTAGTAGGTGACTGCGCGCACGGGAGCGCACAGCAGCAAGATGGCCAAGTCTGTGGAGGCGAGAGAGGCGAGGAGCGCCTTCACCTCCGAGCCCCGGCCGGTCCGAAAGTCACGGATGAAAATCAGGAAGACGAGCAAATTCCCAACTGCCCCGGACACACAAATCCCTATGAGGATGACAGGCAGCGCTGTTCTGGTTTCTTCCCCCTGGAGAAGCTGCACTCCCCCGACAAAATCCAAAAATGAGACATTTTTCGGTCGAGCAATATTCATTTTCCCTGTGACTTTCAACTTGGAGCGTCTTGAAATGATTCGTATTGAAAACTTTTGAAATCAACAAGCAATGTAAATATCGCTCCCTTCTTTTTCCACTTCTCCCCACAGCTGGCTGTCCTGGAGGAGAGGAGCTGTCCGGTGCTGAAACGCTGCTAATGGGATGTGATCGCATCAGCAAGTGGGTGAGCGCGCGCTGGCAGGTAGTTCTATTTCAAGTGCTGCCATTGAGCGTCGTCAACCGTCACGTCATTTTACCATGCAGATGCAGGGAGAGCGCTGCGGGCTACAGCCAGTCCAACAGGCAGCAATGTGACAGCCTGAGCCTACACTGGAAAACAGAGGAACATCAAAACACTTTGAATGATACCTGTTCCAACATTGGGTTCCAACCTATGGTTCCAACAGACTGAGCACAGGCTGCAGCATGCATAACCAACTAGAACGAACTGGGGTCAGCGGTGTAAAGGAACACTCCGCCGATTTTCAACCTTTGTATCATTACCTACAAAGAAAACTCAAAACTGTAAACAGTTTTGCAGGCATTCATCTAGTTTGACAGTTATTGAGAGTTGATTGGAGTTCAGGTGTGGACCAGTGAGGTCATTAATGCACAAATAACATCACTGGTCCACATCTTAACTCCAATCAACTCTCAATAATTGTCAAACTGACAAAATGAGTGCAAAACTGTTTACAGTTTTCTCATATATTACTGATTTTTGTAATTATACAAAGCTGGTTGAAAATTGGCAGACTGTTCCTTTAAGTAATACCTGTACAACTTGGAATTCCATAAATAATGAACTTTTACTGTAATTATGAGTCCTGAAAACCTAAAAACATACATGTATAGTGTCTAAAATGCATTTAACTATTCAAGATTTTTTTAACTGAGAAAATGAACCTTTTTTTATTGCAGTTTGCAGATGCAGTTTTGTTCTCTTCATGACTGTTGCACCACCTCACATTTTTTAACTTTGGAGCAATAGAACTACAAAAAATAATTTTCATTTCAACAAAAGGAAAGTGGTTTCTCCTGAAGCAGATATTGCAGGATAGTATAATAGGAAGAATACTCATCCGAAGCACCTAATTATGCTCCCCTCGAACCTAATTTGAAACCTCTGACAGAGTGCATGGAGAAAATTGCAACACAAAATGAGATGTGTTGGTTTAAAGAGCATCCACAGGGGCGGTGGTGTGTGTGTGTGTGTGTGTGTGTGTGTGTGTGTGTGTGTGTGTGTGTGGGGGGGGTGGGGGGGGGTGGGGAGTTGAGGGTACCCACTCAGATATGTCACCTCCACTAAGTGGGCTGGTTGCTAGGAGACCAGAGCCACCAACACAGTATGGGGTTAGGAAGATGTGAGGTACCTTGAAGTAGTGTGAGATATGGAGACATGCTTTAAAAGACTCAGGCTTCTGATCTAATGAAGAAATAGTAAACATAGTCACACTCATAGAGGGGGAAAATGACATCAAAAGTATGTAGATATTACAGTCAGGAGTGCTTTTATACTCGCAGTAATCAGGAATAATTGATGAGTTGTGAGAGCGTATTTCTGCTTCCAGTGCCTATTCCACTCAATATAATTGTTGAGTTGCAATAGGATCAAATAACATAATAATGACGGTGGGATGGCTTTGTCCAAGCTTTGTCTGAGGGGAGGCCCACAGTCTCAGACTTTGAAAATGACTAAATGAACTCTGGTAATGTTCCCTTTGGAGACAAGAAACTCACCGGTAGCGAGCACACTCAAAATAGATTAAAAACTCACTGGGTGCAGGGCAGGCAAAGAGTTCAGTAGTGAGAGAAAAAGCCAGCACTCCAAATGTCCTTTCACAGGTTTTAATAGTTCCTCAAAACCGGGCAGCAGCAACAACCAACATTTCAGCCAAAGGCCTTCCTCAGCGTTGTGGCGTGTGTGGGAGGGTGAGCGGGTGGAGATGTAAGGCTTTTAATAATCATAAGCAAATAAAAAGCCAGCCAACCCTGGGACTGTGTGACACTGCGTGGTGACATGGCATTAGAAGGCATACAGTGTGGGATTAAAGATAGTACTGCCATAACCTTTTGAAAATGACTGTTTGTCTTTCTTGTTTTGCAGATGAATGTTGCCATAAGCACAGCCTACGCTTTGGAATCTAAAGTTCATCCTGTGGGCGAGAAGAAAAAGACAAGATAAGATGGTCTACTGCCTATTCTGTCTTCCTACTGTCTGACCTGCTTGCTGATGGCTTGGAGAGGGGCAGAACACTTTTTCACATTTTGCATTTTACTGATGCTTTTCCAAAGTGATTTAAAACAAGTGTAACAGACTGTTACAGTTGTTAGTAATCTAACATTCCAAGAGTGTCAGTATTGCAATTAACCAATAATAGGGAGGGAGTATAAATCATATTCCTAACCAGTATTGGGCAGGAAAGTCACATCAAGTCAAGTCAAGTCAAGTAATGCATTACTGTAATTAAACTAAAGATACTAATCCAAGTAACTTCAAAGTTACATTAGTTAAATGACTTTCTCCAGTGCTGGCACAGTGCTGGAGTCTGCTCTGGCTATGCGAGACTACTGCGTTGCCAGAACATATTTTTTCTTTTTCCTAGGTAGGCAAATAAAGAAAAAAATATGCAGTTTGGCTGATTGTTGACTCCTCCACTAAGGCTAATTATTGTTCCAATAAAGTGGATTCAGTTCTAAAAGGAGCTGGCTAAACACGTTGTATGTCACTTTTTCGGAAGGGGGGGGGGGGGGGGGGTGTAGTGATAGTATAGTAATATACAAAGTAATGTAACCAATTACTTTTTATACCAAGTAATAAGTAAACTAATTGTATTACTTTTTATAGGAGTGATTTCTTGAGTAACTTGTCCAACACTGCACATGGTGTGCAATTGTTCAGCTGTTGATACTGTTACACTGAACTACAGTAATACATCTCTTTCTGGCTGTGGTTTGCAATATTCCAGTACTGGATAATATGAAACACTTAGCAGATTCTACAGTTCCAAGTTTTAATGAAGAAGACAGCATTCAATAATTCTATTGGTAATAGGTTTTCAAGTAACTTAATGTTACTAGCAAGCCATCCTGAGGCTGGGACGCCTGATAGGAGACAGCAGCCAAGAGGGCTTTGTGCCAAAATTAATTTCAAATACAGTATAATAAGTGGTAATACTTATAGAAGACTGCCACCTTCTGACAGAGGAGGGAAGAACATCTCCAATGCACAACCCAGTGACAAGTGGATCACAAACATCAAGATCTTGATATAGTGCACTATTTTGCCACTCACTGAGAAATGAAAGATGAAATGCTTGTACAAGTCAACTTTATATGACCACCACTTTTTTCTTGTTTTTCCTCCTGACGT
Organism: Poromitra crassiceps; assembly: GCF_964638095.1. Classification (NCBI taxonomy): domain Eukaryota; kingdom Metazoa; phylum Chordata; class Actinopteri; order Beryciformes; family Melamphaidae; genus Poromitra; species Poromitra crassiceps. The sequence goes on along the minus strand of NC_139625.1, from coordinate 34,065,622 downwards.
TTCTTTACAGATGCTGGTGAGAGCATGGATAAGTGAGCAAAGCAAGGTGAAATTAATCAATTTGATGTATTGTGCCTTCATCTTTGTATGTTTAACACACTTTATATTTGGAAAAATATTTTTGTCATAGTTTGTCATTGTCCGGGGAAACCACTGATACCCTGATATGAGCAGTAGATGGCAGCAGAAGATTTGTATAATGAAATAGTCCAAAATGCCTTTCAGCCTTTCAGCCACTAGATGGGGAGTTTGCCCCATCTGTCGCCTAAGCTGTGGCTGGCTGGAGTGAATATTTCAGAACCTTTTGGGAAGACCACATGTCAGCCAGGTGTTTCAGGTGTGTGTGTTCAGCTGTGTGTCTTGTACAAAATAGTCCCTTGCCGATTTCTAGCGACAAGGGGAATTTATGGCCGAAACCCCTGCTTGCCGCACTCAGCTCACAACTCGCCCGCAACTCGGCTGCTGCGTGGCCTCGCCTGCTCTATTGGCATGCGCAGCACACAATCGCCTGCTCTATTGGCATGTGCAGTGCACAATTGCCCAACTTCGCATCACTGATGACATCACTGTCACTGATTATGTCACAATGCCTATGAAATCATCAGTGCCTATGACATTATCAGTGATGTCATAAGATGATTTTGGTCAATAATTATGTCACTGATGACATCACTGATGATGTCATAGTGGGACACAAATTGAAACAAACACTATTGCCCACTTGAAACAGATATTGCCCACTTGCTCCCTTTTATATAAAGGATTGATTGGGCAGCAGCTTGAATGAAAACCTCATAAAACAAGGGTTCATCAAGGACAATGTAAATAACCTTGGAGGAAAGCTTCAAAAGAAGCTTAAAAAAAGAAAAGAAAAAATAAGTGGATATTGGCGCATTGACAAGCAGATATCTCCTGATCTAACCTCACTTCTCATGATGTTGGACACATGATCTGTAATGTAACCTGGACTGTTTGACATCCTTGCCACCCTGACTCTGTCCTATACAAACATTCTGTTAGAATGTTACGGAAGGGTTGCCAGTATAGACCATTATTAGGCTTCTTTGGTGTGTGTGTGTGTGTGTGTGTGTGTGTGTGTGTGTGTGTGTGTGTGTGTGTGTGTGTGTGTGTGTGTGCTTGTACAGCTATCTTTGTGAGAACTAATTAGAGTTTTATAGGCTACCTGGGAAGTGAGGACATTTTTGGAAAGTGAGGACATTTTGGACTTTCTCACACACCTTCAAAGGGCTGTTTGAAGGTTAAGACTTCAGGGTTTGTTCTAGAATTCGGTTTAGGGTTAGGGTTACTGCCAATAAACACAAAGAAGAAGAAGAAGGGTTAAGGTTAGGGTAAGAGTTAGGTTTAGGCATTTAGAAAAGATGACTTGTGGGTGCCGGTTTTTTGTTCTGTCCGTTCATTGCTGCAACCGGGCACCCAACACTAGTGCTTCAAACTTGGAGTTGTGCTGAGCACACTGCAACCTTCTACTGCATGTCAGAAAGACATTAAACAAACACACACACACACACACACACACACACACACACACACACACACACACACACACGGTCAAACTGATTAAAGTTAAAGTTTTAATGCGATACAATAAGAAGCCAAATGTGTTTTGTTTATGGAAAAAGCCGTTTCAATTTAATCTAGATGACTTGTATGTTCTCGCCTTTATATGCACACAAGTCTGGGCTAATCGTGTTCTCCATCGGCCGCTGTGCATAATGAAAAGGGGCTTATCATGACGCTGGCCCCGGGGTGACGTCGACTTTCTCCATTTCCACTGAGAATAAGGTGAATGCCACTTCAACCACGTGACTGGACCCATAGGTGCTGCAATGGGAACAATAACTCAGGGAGAATAAAATGAAGAGTTCAATTGGGAAGCGATTAAAATGAATAGAAGCCTCGGCTAGATAAGACACACACCATTTCCTCACCTATTTAACATTCATTGAATTGAATAATCCGCTCTTATTATCGTAAATAGTCTGCATATTTACCCTGAATATGCTAATTTATGTTTGCTGCAAGCGCTCTGTGACTTAATAATTTTTTCATCAATATATGCATATCTCTCGCTTTCTCCTATAGCTATTTGTAAAGAGGAGTGGAGAGAGGGGGAGAGAGAGGAGAGAGAGAAGAAAACTGTTATATAGTGCTTATTGTTTCTGTAACTTCTTTTTTTTTTGCTCTTTGCCCAAGGCCAACCCAGTTACATTTCAATCAAAAGATTCATTGTAAAGTCATTATCCCAAACTAGGCCCCGATAATTGGCTGTCATTTTGCATAGTGGTGGCACTCTGGCTTCAGGGCAAATGACTGCCGCCTTATCTTTCACTTTTAAGGAAAAATAATGGACAATTTATCATGAATCTTCTCTGGGAAATAATAACAAGTTAAATGTCATTCCCCCTGTCGTGCCTTACAAATAAACTGCTGTTGCTGTGGGCCAGGGCTGCTCACTGACTGACCTATCCTCTTCACTGTGGAGGTACAGAAGTTGAATGCAGACAAACTAGGCTGTGTGAAGGCCTGCTGGATTGGGAAACACTAACACAGCTCTTGGTGTGGTGCAGGCCCTACATACAACACGTACACATGATTACCTTCATCATAAAAGGGAGTATCTTATATAAGTGAGTGACATCACTGATGATCTCATAGGCATCGTGACATCATCAGTGATGTCATCAGTGAGTGATGTCATCAGTGATGCAAAGTTGGGCAAATTGTGCAATGAGTGATGTCATTCGAGCACTCCATGATGTGATCAGTGATGGTCACTCGAGCATTTGTGATGTCATCAGTGATGCAAAGTTGTGCAATTGTGCGGTGCCCATGCCAATAGGAAGCAGCTCGGCTGCTGCATGGCTTATCATCACTGATGACATCACTCACTGTCACTGATGACATCGCAATTGCTCGAGTGACCATCACTGATCACATCATGGAGTGCTCTAGTGACATCACTCATTGTACAATTTGCCCAACTTTGCATCACTGATGACATCACTCACTGATGACATCACTGATGATGTCACAATGCCTATGAGATCATCAGTGATGTCACTCACTTATATAAGATACTCCCTTTTATGATGAAGGTAATCATGTGTACGTGTTGTATGTAGGGCCTGCACCACAGCAAGAGCTGTGTTAGTGTTTCCCAATCCAGCAGGCCTTCACTGATGACATCAGTGAGTGATCAGTAGTGAGAGAAAAGTAGTGCGGTTGCCTAACGCAGTGTTAGTCACGAGCGGTGCCGGTGCAGGACAACAGATAACAAAAGTAGAGTCCGCACACTGCCCTCATCAGAATGAAGCAGGAAGTGACAGAGCATAGGTGATGTGACCATCACTGATGACATCATCAAGTGCTCAAGTGACATCACTGATGATGTCATAGACATGATGACATCACAATTGCTCGAGTGACATCACTGATGATGTCATAGACATTGTGACATCATCAGTGACATCATTACTGACCAAAATCATCACAAATCATGTAAAATCATGGCAAATCTCACAATGTGGGACCAAAAACCCAGACAGACAGACAGACAGACAGGCAGACAGGCAGACAGACAGACAGACAGACAGACAGACAGACAGACAGACAGACAGACAGGCAGACAGACAGAGAGACAGACAGACAGACAGACAGACAGACAGGCAGGCAGGCAGACAGACAGACAGACAGACAGACAGACAGGCAGACAGGCAGACAGACAGACAGACAGAGAGACAGACAGACAGACCAGACGCCACTTGCAATTTTATGTATGAGATGAGATGTCATTTTGGGAGTCATTGGAAATCGACTTATTCTGTTGTTTTGAGATGAGGACGTGTTGGGTTTTGCTTGATAATTTTCTTATTTTCTCTAAGATACCGGTACAAAGTAACCCTGCAGGCCTTTGTCTAGTGACCCTGTTGATTTGGTGAGGCCGCGGCGGCCTCATCAGTAAACAATATGAGAGAAATGGGAGAGTGAAAGGGGGACATGAGCAGAGGACGACACTCATTCCCATTCGTTTATGGGATTAGGCTCGGGCGAAGGACAAGAGAGAATGACTCGCTTGTCATTCAAAGACAACGAGAGGACCTGTTTGAACAGGGATCAATTATCAATCAGTCTATAGGCGAGGGGCGGGGCCGAGGATACAGAGATGAACAAAGAGAGACGAGTCGTGTTGACAAATAAGCGCTGACTGAGATCCTGTCAATGAATGCACACGGACAAACGCCTTTGGCTTTGACACTGGCCACTGAAACAGCCCATTCAGATTAGATAGATCAGAGCTGTCGTGTCTGCGCGCTCACTCCACATCATTTCTGGCCCCAGTTGTCATTTCAGTGGTATTAAGTCCCATGAATGGCTGCAGGGCAATTATGCTAGAAGCTTATAGGACACTATATTACTTTGTCAATAAATCATTTTTAATGTAATTTCACATAAGCATAGAAAAGCATTTATCTATGGTATAAGCTTCTCCTAATTCCATGATAATATATCAACAGCACAAACTCATTGGAAAACAACCTCATTCCCAAAAGGAGTCTATGGGCAGCAAATTACCCACATAACACATCAATGTCTTCAGTGTTTTCAACATAAATGTGTGTTGTCCAAACCACAAGTGAAAATAACATAATTTGGCTCAAGCATGTGACCAAACAGAAATCATGTAACCATTTAAAGTTTGTATTGATATTCAGATAGATATATTATTGAATTGATTTGGGTGGAGAATGGCATTTCAGAGCTTTCCTAGCCCTCCATCATCATCATCATCAGTATATAAATGGGAGCTAGGGCTCTGTCTGTCTGTTTGTTTCTCTGTCCCACTGTGATGTCATAAATCCCACTGTGACATCATCAGTGATGTCATAAATCCCACTGTGACATCATCAGTGATCTCATAAATCCCAGTGATGTGATAAATCTCACTGTGACACCAGTGATGTCATAAATCCCACTGTGACATCATCAGTGATGTAATAAATCCCTCATGATTATGTCACAGTGGGATGGGTCCCATAAAGGAGCTACATGTGGCTCGAGAGCCTCGGGTTGAGTATCACTGGCTTAGAGTCTTTAACCCAAAGAAGCCATGGCAGTGTTTGAAGAGCAATGCTATACTGACTGAACTAAATCAAAAGTGGAGGCCAAAACCTAAATGGATAATGTAAAAAAATAAGCATTTTTATCAAGTTAAGAATAACATGTTTTTCTTAGTTGATGAAAAGTTGACATTTTGGAGATACAGGCAACAATAAACAATTAAGTGCTTTGCTATCTATTCATTAATGTTGAATATAAAATGGAGCTAATGACATTTGCGTCAATTGTGCTAGCACACAAGAAACTGCATGGATTTAGTTTGACAAAGTAGGCTATGACATATGAGGAATTCGACCAAATGCTCCTGTTTGCTAATGCTGATGTTAGCGTTACACTTCTCGTTTCTGGGGCGATGGATGAACAAGACCCTAATACTTCACACAATGGTTATGAAAAGACGTTGACAGTTCATGACTCCATCAATAGCAGCGGTCAGTGTGTGGTTTGGAGGTGGGTCAGCATGGCTTCTGTCTGTGAGGGCAGGTTGAAGGCCAAGATGGGGTGAAGAGGGGGTGTGTGGAGGGGTTAGAGGCCCGTGAGAACAAACAGCCCCTGGTAATCCTGACCTTCCCTCTCCACGGCGGGCAGCCAGCAGTTGACCGTGACAGTTAAGAAGCGGGGCGACTCGCCCGGCACGTCTGGACTGCGGCCTCAGGAGGAAGGCAGGGCGGACTCAGACACACAGGCTGACTGGAAGGATTTTATGACGTTAAATTATGGGATACTTCATACCTTATATCTTATCTCAAACTAACATGCCTTCACTTGTATAGGTTTCAGAGAGAGAGAGATACTTAAACGCCTGGAGAAGAGGGGATTATTTTGAAACACTTCACAAATATTGTATTAAAATGTTATTAGCTGTCTAAAAGTTTTGTCTCTTACAGTAATAATCAATGTTTTGATATAAATGAATGTGCATTGTGCTATCTATCCCTGGTTGATAGCCTATAACACAGTGATTCAACCTACTCAGTTTAAAGCCTTTCCATTTTCTGTTCTAAACTCCCGGTGTCTGGTAGGACTTTACTGCAAAAATCCTCTGCCGCACAGGAAGTGATGCGTTTGATGTTTCGAAAACACAGAGAAAAGGGCACCACCCACAGAAACTCAAACTCCAAGGAAAAGGATGCCATAGTCCTGCCAAAACTGTACGCCTGACTGACAGGTGATCTTTGGGAAGTGTAGTGCAGAAACACCACACATCAAAGACAAAAGAACATAAAAACAATAATCACACAGATTACCACTTCAAGCATTTTATTTCATATTTTTTTGCAATTTGGTGTCTGTTAGGAGGTGGGCATTCAGTATGAGGCAAATCAAATGCAATAGTAAGTGACATGTTGTAGGCCTAGCCGAGTAGCCGATGGTCACTGCAATCACATTTGCACTGGTTTTATGATCTCAGGGAAAACTATAGTGGCTTTGTTGTTTCACAGTCAAATATTTCTGACTAACATTCATTCTTCCCAGAAAATCAATTCTTCCACTTTCCACTCTCCCCCAAAACCTGCACCTATGGTCCCAACAATATGAGTTTATGAAGGCCATCATCAATACCATTATTTTTAACCATTCTTTTGATTGGCCGACCACGGGGGCTCGACCCTGCGACCCTTGTGTTGGTAGGCAGGGAATCTACCACTGTAGCTACAGTACCTGGATGCCCCCAGAATTATATTCTTGTCAGGATGGAAAAGTCTCTGAAAGTACAGATTATTATTATTATTATTATTATGCGCGCGCACACACACACAAGCGCGCGCGCGCACACACACACACACACACACACACACACACACACACACACACACACACACACACACAGGATCTTGAGGGAGAGCACGGTGCTTTCTGTCCCATTTGCAGGGGGTCAACGAGAGCAGCTTAACAAATCCTGACTTTATAAAAACAGTGGGAGCAGAGGCTCAGGGGAATTAGCCCTATACCCCGGCAACCCCACACAGTAAATTACAGGGGGCTTACATGATTTCTCTGTTCCCTGGGGATATCAAACAGACGCAGGGTCCCGCCGACGGCGTCCATTAAACTCAAACCACTCGGCCCACTTGGCTCTCCCTCTCTCTTTTGTTCCACTGTATTAGTTCAATCCCTTCAAGACTACAGGGAGGCTCGTCTGGCTCTCCTCTCTCCCTCTCCCCTTCTGTTTACCATGCAGCATTACACTGAGAGTCTCCGTTGGCAAAGAGACTGTTGAGGGCCACATCCACATGGACTAAATCAATGTTAAAGAAATGAAGGAAACAAATCAGAATCACTTGAATCGGCTGAGTAAAGCCTTCAACTAAGCCTTTGAGTGCTACTAGGGGAGACCAGAGCATGTTGTCACAGTTTTCTACTTATTGGTGTATTTGCATCCCAGTCTCATTTCCAACGTGTCCTATGTGTATAGTTGACGTTTTCTCAGGATCCTTGGTGTCCCAAGGCCAAAGGTCGCCTTTCTTGTCCGAAATCGACATTGCAAGCAGGCCCGGCTCCAGAACCAAATTACAGAGGGGGCCTGCCCCTAGCTTGGGGGGGCCAAGCTACCCAAGGGGGGTCCGGGGGGATTCTCCCCCGGAAGAAGATTTTGTACATTTTAAACTAAAATTCGTCAACCTGGTGCATTTGAGAGCAAAATGAAGAGGCTAAATCTATGAAGAACTACACACATCTCTAATGTGTTGTGACTTTACAAATAATTAGGCCTAAACAATTAATATTAAATGTATTTACACATTGTGCACAAATTGCATTCATTGTGACAAATTTACAATAGTTAATATCCAGCCAGAATCATTCCAAATGGAGGTTCAAAGTAACAGTTAGCAATAGCATTCAGTTAATCAATGCCTAATGACAGCCAGATTCCGTTTTAAACTTTAAAACAGAAAAACGGAAAAACGTTTTTAGCACACACACAAAAAAAAAAAAAAAATTAATGGGGGGGCCAGTTTAGGGAATGGGGGGGCCCAGCCCGGTCAGGCCCCCCTCCAACGCCGGGCCTGATTGCAAGTGAGGCGACTGCTAGTCTTTAACGTAACAGTGTCATGTTGAAGTAGGTCATAGCGTCCATGCCTTGCAAGAGATAGAGCGCATGTTCCCAAGTTGCTTTGTTGCCTAAACCTAACCATCAGTGTGTGTTTACTTTCGTTTTTGACAATGAAGGAAGGTAACCAGGCACATTTTAAAGTGGGCCAAGGGGTCCTGACAAAACATCAACATAGGACGTGATGGGAATGAGAATGTCCAATCTCCGGAGTGCCATACTATTTAGATACAATAAGTATATTCATAACCAGATTAAGATATTTTCTAAAAATGTTGTTACATTTTGAATATTGCGCGCTATGCACGCTCAATTCCTATGCTCGCCCGCCATGCGGACTTGCTAGCTTGGCCGCTGCGTGGCCTCACCCGCCCTGCAGCTCGCCCGCTGTGTGGGCCCACTTGCTCTTATGACATCACTGATGATGTCACCCATTGCTCTTATGTCATCACTGATGATGTCACCCTGCCTATGACATCATCAGTGATGTCACAATGCACAATGCTCAAGTGACATCACTTATGACATCACTTCCAGGACTTTATGACATCACTGATGACATCATCAGTGATGTCACAATGCCGGGACTTTATGAGATCACTGATGACATCATCAGTGGGACAGAAATTTTAACAAACAGAAACAAACATTGCCCACATGCTCCCTTTTATATACAAAAGTATAGATTTTCTAGAAGCAAAAGTGATATAGGCTACTGATAAAAGTATATATAGGCAACTTGTGACAACGTACCCCACGTTTTTGCATTCAACATAGGTAACATTGTATTAGGAAACATTTGTGTAATTGGACTTTTGCCTCTAAAATATTTAGTTTCCGAAATAAAGCCTCTGACACAACTTATCACTTGACCCATGTGACAACCTGCCCCGCTCTCCCCTATAGTATTTTTGGAAAAATCTCACTGTTGATCAAGAGGTCATGAGCCTGTATTGAGTCAGGGACACTAGCACACATGTCAGAGATTCTCCCTGTGACTGGATGTCTTCATTCAGACCAGATTAGCCTCTTCATGAGTGTGTGTGTGTGTGTGTGTGTGTGTGTGTGGTGTGTGTGTGTGTGTGTGTGTGTGTGTGTGTGTGTGTGTGTGTGTGTGTGTGTGTGTGTGTGTGTGTGTGTGTGTGTGTGTGTGTGTGTGTGTGTGTGTGTGTGCGTGTGCGCGCGCGAGAGAGGAAGTATCAGAGGAGGACAAACACAAGGACAAATCATCTGGCCGTTACTTAGTATTCATCACAAACAGCAGGAGAGGCTCTCCTTTGAGCTGGGAGCCGGTGAGAAATGCAGATTGTGTGAAGCATTTTGTGTCTGAGTGAGCTTTCCATTTGACTTTTTATGATCTGTTTTGTGCTGCTATAGTCTTGCTGGGGGACAGAAATGTTAAGTAAAAGTAATAAGTGAACGAAAGAGAGGGAGAGGGGATGAAATAAGTCGTTTGAATAAGACAAAAAAAAGTAGTTAATATCTAAAATGGTGTTGCTTTTAGAAATAAAAGTCATTACCTGAAATTAAGTAGTTAGTTCAATAGCTCTAAAATATGGAGGATCTAGTCTGTAAAAGTGTTTTATTATAGTGAACCAAGATCCTTAAATTAGCCTATATAATCCATTAAAAAGAGCAATCGTTTCTAATTCTAGCAGCTTTGGATGAGATTTTGAGAAGTGAAAAGGCAGATTTCCTCCTCCCCTGAATGAAAAACCTCCTTGAGAACATGCATCCCGCTGTTTGAGTGCAGACAGGGGCGTAGCCAGGGGGGGAAGTGTGGACGATTCCAAGGGCCCTTGACTGACAGGGGCCCCCAATTTTTTCTTTTTCTTTTACAGTGCACCTGAACGCAACATACAAGATACCTGCTGAATAAGTGTCCAAATGTTCATGTCATTCTGGCCAATACTCCACTTCTGTTATAACATTTCAGTCTGGAATATGGAATATCTTTCAATAATCTTTATGACTAAAAGGCTAAAAGTAATCTCATGTGTAAGAAATTACTGTTCTACATTGAAGTAAAAAATGTAAATAATTAACTTGTTGGTTTTGGATTTATTTAGCTTCAACAGTGCATTTTTGTTCATGTGACCCTCAACACAGGGTTTGAGAATCCCGGGCCACTTACTGATACTTATGCTTAAATTAACACACTCATATTCTGGTTTATTTCAAGAAAGACATTTTGGCTAGTGGAAATTCTAATTGGCTGGTAACTTCTAGCAGCCATATTGGCAGGTGGCCAAAAAAGGAAATGTCAAGCACTGCAGGGAGATTGTCACACTCATTGATACATATTTGAGGTTTGTTTATTAATTGGGAAAAGGACCACTGGAACAAACGCCGCAAACATGATCCGGCTACTTTTTCAATCTGACTGGCTACTCAAAAGTTTGGGGAACTCTCTGATTTAAAATTAGATATTCCTCTAAATTGGGCTTCAAATGGCCAAAATTTTCCGCCACTGCCCTTCGGACGGCGGCATCCGTGGGCCCGATGTGATATCCTTTCATGGGGCCCGAAATCCCTGGCTACGGCCCTGAGTGCAGACCACTGGGATGGATTACATCACCAACAGATGGCGTCAGATACAAACTTATTTTGATGGTACTGATACTGTAGCTTATAGACAGGACTATATTAGATCACCAATTGATGCTGGTTTGTAGGTATTTCCACAAGAAACCAAATAAACTCAATATTTTAGTAGAAGAAAATGCCTTATTAAGTATGTTGTTGAGTGTGGAATCGTCTAATTTTTGAGTTTAGTCCTTCTGCTCTCAGAAGGGAAATATGGGCCTTGACTGAATAATGCTATCTTTGAAATACTAAAACATATGATATTCCTTTATTTATGAGTCAAAACAATAATCAGTTATCCATACACCGCCGTTCAAGCTGCTGCAGATGACTTTAAAGGAACAATTCACCCAAAAATAAAAATTCTGAGAACTCAAGAGAAAACCAGTCACAGTAGCCTATACAGTACAACTGAAGTCAATAGTGACTGGTTTTCTCTCGCGGTGTGCTGGCAACCTCCCTGTGCGTTATATGGACAAACTTCACCAGTGTCTCAACTGGCATGAGGGAGAGTAGATGATTACAGAATTTTCATTTTTGGGTGAACTCTCCCTTTAAACATCCTCCTCTCCTCCTTACTGAATGATTGACAGGTCCTGAGGTCAGAGCGCGGCGCTTTCCCACACGGCCCTCCAGCGCAGTTTAGCAGATAATTAAAATATAAATGGGACAAAGAGCACTAAGCTCCTGGTTAAGCGTTACAAAGGGAGAGCCCACATCCCCAGAGCTGGTAAACCAACACCGTATTACTAAGCCCAGAAAGGAAAACACAACGCTTTCTGCCAGCTGTTCAGGACAAGTGTTGGCCGCGCCGTGGCGGCGCGCGTCCGGAGGACAGACGCTGCCTTCAGGTGCTGTCGGGAATCTGGGAATTTCGACTTCAGCGCACATGAAGGACCCAACGGGTGTGATGCTATTGCTTGGTAATCTCTGTCAATATAACCTGTGTTGTGTTGACAGTCTGCACACAGGGATACGATTTATTTTCACCCATCAAGTATAGCTATGTAAGATTTTTTACATAAAACAGAGATTGTCTTATCCGCCTATCACTAAGTGAGCTGCAATAGAGACGAGATCCATATCTAGCTGTCTTTCGAGGGACATGAGGGTGAGTTTGGAGTGAACTATTCCTTTAAAGCTAGAATGCATAACTTTTACTTAAAAAATGTACATCTGTTACATTCCAGCCATTGCCAAACGAGTTCCCACAATGCTGATTACGCCCAGTTAACTCTCTCTGTATTCCAGAGTGGAGCTTCCAATCTGTTGTCGTCTGGGGACAATCCAGCGCTACACACCAGACTTCCGCCCGGCCTAGCCTGTTCATTTCCGGTTAGCCTTCTGCTAACTTGAATAGGGTTAGCCTTCTGCTAACTTGAATAGGGGTAAATAATTCAGTTGTGTGGCTCTTCGAGACCTTCCAAATGTTATTGGGCTGAAAGTATAAAATTCTGAAGTGAAACAAGTCATTTCGCGGAGCTGTGTGATGCTCAAAACTATTTATCCACTCTTTTCTAGGGCAAAGGAGGAGGCATAGTAGCCTATGACAAATGCTGCATTCATGTGCTGCTCGGATTTCCTGAGTTGGGAAGTCGTTCTTCTTCTGCATGTGCTTTCATGTGTTTTTAAACGGTAATGTGGAAACAACATGGACACTACACATTTCATTGCGCAGAACATTTTAAAAACATGTTGATAGTTGTTTCCAGTTTTTATGTGACCAAAGGAAGTGAGGAAGTGAGCAAAGGAAACAGATTTTCCCAACAGCACTTGGATGGAGCGCACGTTTCTTCACTGCCAGAAGCGCCAGAAGGGGGAGACAAAGGTTCTGCACTACAAAGGTTTACATGCCGGCTTTAAAGGGATAGTTCGGTTTGTTTGAAGTGGGGTTGTATGAGGGTAGGCTACTTGCATACAGTCAGTCTCCCAGTTTGGAGAAATGGAGACCGGCCACGTCACACAAGTAGAGCTGTGTGCAGAGTGTGAAGGGGGCCATGACTTGAATGAAGAATGTAAAAAACAACAGAAAAAAATACATAAAATGCATCTATACTGCTCACCTGGCATAATCCAAGTCTCCACAAGCCCCGAGATGCCAAGTTGACATGAAAATACATAATTTTTACATCCTGTTTTGAGCTGAAATCTTCAATATAGCCAGGTGGTGCAGCAGCCCGACTTCTTGTACTAGCTACTGCCGCACCTGGCTACATGCAGTGAAGATTTCAGCTAAAAACAGGCTGTAAATTATATATTTTCAAGTCAACTTGTGGATACTTGGATTATGCCAGGTGAGCAGTATGGAAGCATTTTATGTATTCTTTCTGTTTTTGTTTTGTTTTTTTGTTTTACATTTTTGCTCATGGCCCCCTTTACACTCAGCAGACAGCTCTACTTTCCTGACAGAGCTGGTCTCCATTTCTCCAAACTGGGACCGCACCAGCTGCATTCTACTGCATGTAGTACACTAACTGTATGCAAGTACCTTCAAACAAACCGATCTATCCCTTTAAGAGTGAAATACAAAGTGTCTCCAAAGCAGTTCTATGGCACTAAAAGTACTTAAAAAAACAACTTGTGTTACCATTATGTTAACATTTCTGACCATTAGTAGACCTACTTGCATGTGGACAGCATCTCGGAACTGTCCGTTTTTATGAGGAGCGCTTGAATGCAGCAGGGGAGTGCGGGGCAGGCTGGGCTGCAGGCCCTGTGGTTTGGCGCTGAATTAATCTCCAGTCCTGTTTAGCTAGGATAACACAAAACACTCATGTACCGACTCACAAACACAAACACACACACTGACCCTCTCACACACATACGCACACGCATGCACGCGGCGCGCGCGCACACACACACACACACACACACACACACACACACACACACACACACACACACACACACACACACACACACACACACACACACACACACACACACACACACACACACACACAATTTGACAGACCTGCTTGGAATTTCAATACCTGCCCAAGCTGACATCATGGTTGGAGTGAAGATGTTATTGGAGAACCAAAGCTATTTGGATTTATAGTGACTGTCAAGCATGAATTGTCAATGTAGTGATGGATATCAAGGAAGGCATGGATTTTGATACTGCAAATATGGCAGCAAAAGTGTTGAACTGAAGAAATATGAGCTTGAATCTGAGTAGGTTGATCCCTGCTACTAAATGTGCATTGGAGTCAAAGATAGACCTATAGGCCTACAGTATCTTGGGAGAAGAGAGACTCCTGTGTAGAGTGCTTCCTCCCCTCTGCTAACACTTTAGCATAGGGTAGGCCTATGCTATGTTGAGTACGCGACTAGCATGATCTCAAAAGTGAGAAAATAAGAACTTGTAGCAGCTCTAAAGCTAAACTGTGAGTAATCTTAAATGACATGTGACTAATATAAGTCCAGCAGTTTTGAGAAGATTGATATTTACATATGAAAACAACATTCCATTTCAATTTACCAGGAACTACTTTTCCAATACTGTAGGAGGTGATGGTGGGCGCTCACTGCACAGTGTATGTTGCTCACCTGAAATAATTCAAAAAAATAAACCTGGCTACAGCAGCTAATTTGAGTTAACGATTTTTGTTTTTTTACTAATCGGACCATGTACAAATATACAGTATATAAAAAAAACATACTGGAACCTTTTTAACATCAGTATTCCTACTTTGAATAAGAAATATCTCTCAACAGTGTATAACTGTAAAGTGAGCACTGGAGCCAATGATCATCTACCATGCAGGAACACATGGATGATTTTGGTATCCATGTTCGTATCACTTTATCAGGTACTGTAAGTTAACCTATTTTGCCCAAACTTGGTTGGAGTCCCCTTCCCTCGGTTTTGTCAAGTTTTTGAGAGAGCACAGTGAATATTATTGCTTATTGAATATTTTATTAGGAAACATTTGGAGCCATTTGGGCTTTTCTGATTTCACTCTGGTCAGTTCACCCCTCTGTCCTGAGCCGAAGCCTCTGGCTCAGTCGTGTCCATCATGATCCTGTCCCCTCCTAATAAAAACTCATTATGGAGCTTCAGGCCCGGCCGATAGGTTACCTAATCTCCACACAGCCTAAATATTTGGATTCACATAAAGCCCAGTAACACCAGTATCACCAGTATTCACAGAACTACCCCCCCCATAGAGCTGCTACGCACATGGCTGTGAAATAAATCAGAAGATAATATTAGAGTATTTTAGAGGCTGATGCATACTCTATGGAAGGTAGAAACTTGAATTTACTAATGATTTCTCAAGTGCGCTAATTGTCTTCAAGTATCCTCGGAACACATGAAATGCTCCAATCAGCAGTTCCAATCAATCAACTCCAATCAACTTATTTATTCTGATCATTGGCCGGTTTGTTGTTTTAACCAAATTACATTGCTTTATGACCAGAATATAGCCTACAAATACTATTGGCCAAAAACATTTATTTGAAAATGTAAAACCTATTTTCAACAGTGTAAAAACTTTTCCTGTGCAGCATTGACACTCAGAATATATTTTAAATTAACATGTTACAAGTACAAGTGAATTGTTGTAGATTTTTAAACATATCAGTGAGAGACTGTACTCTAAGAAAAGTCCATTGATAAAGTATGTTAATCTCAGGTCCTTGGATTAAAATATAGGCAAAATCCAGTAAAAACATAAAGTGAAAATAAAAAGGAGGAAATCCCAACGAGGCCAACGTACAATGTTACAATTTAACTTAGCAGACGCTTTTATCCAAAGCGACGTACATCTGAGCTTTATACAACACAAGCAATGATCTAGTCAGAAGACAACAACATGAGTAAATGCCATGAGGCCAAGCTTGAGTCCGAATGGACCTAGGTGCCACCAGGCAGTGCACAGAGTGCATATGATTTTTTTTTTTTTATATATCATTCATGGTACAAAAACAACTGGTACAAAAGTGAACTTGTCACTATTTCTTGCATTAGCTGGCCTCTTTTGGACTCAGAACTTGCTAGATTCATATGGAATTGACACTGGAAACTCATCTCTTGACATGTTTGTATGTCTTGCAGTCTGGGCCGTCACAGCTGCAGTGCCTGACTCTGACTGTGGGTGTCACGTAGAAGGACAGGAGCCAGGCATTTCATTAGGTCCAGCAGGCCTGAGAATGTGAGCCCTGATTAGATATCTAATTACCCAGTTTAAACTCTAAGTAGGCCATTTGCACTCTGGTGCTTGAACAGGATCCATCTCAGGCCGGCTCTGTCTGTTTCTTTTGGCTCCATAGAAAGTGTCCTGTGGCAGCTGGTGTCCCTTATTGGTGTCCCCTCGTGTGTCTGTTCAATCACCGCGCTCCATCTTACAAGGTGGATTAGCTGTGGTTATGTAACAGCTGTCGGTGCCAGCTACAGGCCTCTGATATGAATCTGATGAGGAGATGATTGACAGCCCTGCTCCCAGAATAGATGAGGAATCTGCCTTTGATGAGGGGTTCATCTCGCTCTATAGAGATCTCTCTCTGTTCTGCTCTTGATTGGCAGGGATGATAACTTAATTAGACAGATTAGTTTGTCAAAGAAATATTGCTAAAGAGCTCAACCCCTCGTTTAGAGCCTCTAAAATGCCTTCATGAGTCTGGCATATCTTTTGTCCCCTCATGTGATTAGGGGACGTCAAGAGGTGTCAGGCAGCCTTGCTGTCCCATATAGGCACATGTTGCATTGGAAAATAATAGGCAATGTGGTGGCACCATATCAACCACCAAAGCATGGAGAAGGTCTTCAAGTCTCAGTGAGTCTGACATAAAGAGAGATGTCTGCCTGTAAGATGACTCAAGCAGGAGTGACCAGTCAAATTTCCAACTGCAGGAACCTGTGATGCCCAAGAGATGGTGCTGCAGGCTTCAGCTGGTGTCTGTAGCCCCATATTCACTGTTTCTGCAAGCATAGCAAACACGAAAATGGCTGAGTT
This sequence comes from Poromitra crassiceps, assembly GCF_964638095.1. Lineage (NCBI taxonomy): Eukaryota > Metazoa > Chordata > Actinopteri > Beryciformes > Melamphaidae > Poromitra > Poromitra crassiceps. The sequence goes on along the minus strand of NC_139625.1, from coordinate 34,048,882 downwards.
TCCCAACAAAGAAGCTTCTTAAGAGTTAAGAAGCTTCTTAAGGAGTTAAGAAGCTTCTTAAGGAGTTAAGAAGGCTCCAAAGAAGTGTTTCCCAAACGCCTTCTTAACAGTCGAGAAAAATAAAAAAAATAGAAGGCTCTTAAGAAGCATCTTAACTGGAGCGGCTCACTTGATGGCACTCTGAGCCCAGCAGTGGGCCACGACTCAGTGGTTGAGAAACACTGTTAACACCTAATCATGGTCATGTTAAACTTTATTAAACATTATTTATTTCAGACATGGACTGCAGTTCAAATTGCTTTATATACACAGCATACAACAAAACAGAGAAACACTACAGAATTTAAGCGACCTTGGGTTCTGTGAAAGGTGCTATATAAATCCACAACATTATAAAAGGAATCCATTCTGATTAGAGAAATATAGCCTACGGTAAAACATTTAAAACACAAGTAACCATACATACAGGGGAGATTTTCAAGTGTTCCCCAATTTTAAACACTAAAGGGTGCATGAAAGAAAGGAAAAAGGGAAAAACACAAGAGGAACAGTGGACACAAGTATCTCCTTTTGCCTGATGCGGCTGGATCTGCCAGTGTTTCGTCATTAAGAAGGTGTTAAGAAGGCTCCAGACCCTTCTTACAAAACCTTCTTAACGAAAGATCATCTTAGCGCTAAGAAGCTTTTGGGAAACGCAGCCTTCTTAACGGAGGATAATTGGAAGATAATTTTAGGCTAAGAAGCAATCGGGAAACGCGTTGGCTTCGTTGGCTTCTTACGGGAGCCTTAAGAAGTGTCAAAGAAGCTTCTTAGCGCTAAGAAGCTTTTGGGAAACGCATGCCTTCGTAAAGAAGCAATTGGGAAACGCGTTTGCTTCTTAAGGGGGCCTTAAGAAGGGTTGAATTAGCTTCTTAGCGCAAAGAAGCTTTTGGGAAACCCAGCCAATGTGTGTTTAGAGGATGGGAATTCAGAGAAGAGAAGATTAAATATTAACCTTGCAAGGCAGCTGGATTCGCGCGAGATTATGAGATCAGATCACACGACAACCATTTGGCAGCGTCATGTTAGAAAAGGGGTAAAAAGGGGTAAAAAAAATGCTTGTGTCTATCCGGGTGTTTTATCAAACGTCCATCATAACTCACTGCTGTGTGGGTGAAACGTCATTGAGCCCTGATAACATGATGTGCATACCAAGTCAGCCAACCATACACAGTCTCTGCACTTTGATTTGCATGGATGAAATGGATGCAGATATCATGGTCTACACATGATATCTGCCTCGCTATAAGTAGGAAAATAGTAGACCTGTCAATCAGGCCAGTTACCACTGACATAAGTACAGTGGTAGCATCAGTATGTGTACAGTATGTGTGCCGTGAAAATGTATTATGTGTACAATCAGGGCCGCTCCTGATGCCCGGAAACAAGATGATCTGAAAGCCACACACCCACCCTCCCCTTCCCGAAGAACTTGACAGAATTATCAACGTTCACTAAAACTTTTATTTCTCAGCATCTGCAGCAGATAGAAACATGAAATAAAAACCATTTGAGAGCTTAAACCTGTTGGCTTTCATTGTAAATTGTTACCTTTGCCCTGATGTGGATTAATATTGTTTTTAAACATCGATAAACAACAACACAATGAAAATATTTAATTTCTAATGGCTTTTATAATGTTAATGAACATTAAGGCAAAGGGAATTATTTCAAATGAAAGCCAAATGTTTCAGCTCTCAAATGGTTTTTATGGCGTGTTTCTATCTGCTGCAGAGGCTGAGAAATAAAGGTTTTTATCCTCAAAGTGATGACTAATTGGCATTAATTGCTCTGGTCATCCAGCATTTTCATTGTCTGAAATGCAGCTGGAAAACTGGAAGGGGGGGGGGGGGGGGGGGGGGTCAACTTTTGACCTTATGTGTAACAAATATTTTTGTTGTTGTTGCAGTAATTAAAGAGACAACATTCTCATTCCCACGATGTAAATTCTGACGCTTTGTCACGCTCCCTCGAAGGTGTATCTCTTTCTCTTCATACTTGGATGCACGGTTGAGGTTAGGCAGGGAAATCCACTTGGTTGGGGTTAGGGTTTGGACGTGGGTCAGGGTTAGAAACGCGAGCTGAACAGGAGGTGCGGGCGCGAGCATCGCCAGGGGAAGAAAGTAACCTATTATTGATGGTGGGAGTAGAAATGCCTTATTAATGGCGGCTGTAATTAGGCCTACCCGTCTGTTCAGCTACTTCTTCACTACTGATGTAAAAGCACTCACTGCACTTCAACTTTGATGGACATAAGGATTAGTTGAGTGGACCATGTGGCTGCTCTCTCTCCTTGGTCACCACTTCAGAGACGGTCTGTTTACTCAGTCTTTACCTGAGTGGAAAATCTCAAGTGCCTCTGTCAAAATACCACCAAGAAATCCACCAGAAAAAAAGATAAGCATTTGTCTGTCAACCCAAATCGTCCGATAAAATAGTAGCCTATTTCAGCCTGCATGTGGGTAGCAGCAGCCCAAATGTTAGAGACACTAACTGGAAGGCTGCTGGTTTGAATCCTTGGGGGGGATGGGGGATGTCTGGGCAGGGAACGTGAATGCACTCCTCTCCTTCCAGCCTGGTTGCCAGAATTGCATGTTTTTGCAATCCACGGATACGTATGTCAATGTTTCTGAACCAAAAATATGTTATTATCAAGATTTCTACAGTAGATAGGCTAGGTGTATAAATATTATAGAGTCTACATGGTGTGTAGGGGTGTTGTGGTCAGGGTGGATGGACGGCATAAACACTTGCCTTTCACACTGGTGAGCCGTGTTTGCATCCACGCAAGGTCTATATTTGAACCCTAAATCATATTTAACATTTTTGTTATTTATGCCAAACCCTTGCCTAAACATAACCAAAGTTATTATGTGGTTAGGTGGTGAGGTTTTCAAATTAACCACCGTTTTGTTTCAAATTTACGTTGAGATTGTATGTATCGCTGGTTTGCAGACACGCAAAATGTTTCATTCTGGCGATTGGGTTGCTCCTTCAACCACCACCCAGGTGCTCATGAGCAAAGTTACTCACTGACTTATAGAGAGGCAAAGTGACCGCCTACTTCCTGCTTCAGCACTGTACCAGAGATTTTCATCCGCCATTTATTTTCCCATAGACGTTTTGTAAAATGCTTAAAAAAATAATTTTTCTTCATCAAACCAAATAGTTCAGCTATACTTAGAATCCGGAGAGACCATAGAACATTTCACTCGGACCAAAACTTAAAAAAACTACATAAAAAAAACATTTTCTTTAAATGCGCAATTTTTTTGCGTTTTGGTCCGAGTGAAATGTTAGGTGGCGTCTCCTGTTTCTAAATATATCTGAACCGTTTGGTTTGAACAAGTACAACTCTTTTTATAAGCATTTTACGAAATGTCTATGGGAAAATAAATGGCGAACGAAAATCTCTGGTACAGTGCTGAAGCAGGGGTCACATTGCCTCTCTATAGGCAGCTCTCAGGTATGAAGATCTGTAATACATTTAACGCTTTATCACATGCAATATCGGGTATGAAGATCTGTAATATGTTTAACTCTTTATCACATGCAATATCTCAAAGGACATGAGGAAAAGCACAAGACACACATAAGCAGATTCTAGCAAGACATAACGGTTATGTCTTGCTAGAATCTGCTTTTGTGCATATCTACATAGCCTATACTCAGCTCCACTGCAGCCTTACAAGACCCTATACTGTATCTACATAGCCTATACTCAGCTCCACTGCAGCCTTACAAGACCCTATACTGTACATAGCCTATACTCAGCTCCACTGCAGCCTTACAAGACCCTATACTGTACATAGCCTATACTCAGCTCCACTGCAGCCTTACAATACCCTATACTGTACATAGCCTATACTCAGCTCCACTGCAGCCTTACAAGACCCTATACTGTACATAGCCTATACTCCGCTCCACTGCAGCCGTACAAGACCTTATACTGTACATAGCCTATACTCAGCTCCACTGCAGCCGTACAAGACCTTATACTGTACATAGCCTATACTCAGCTCCACTGCAGCCTTACAAGACCCTATACTGTATCTACATAGCCTATACTCAGCTCCACTGCAGCCTTACAATACCCTATACTGTACATAGCCTATACTCAGCTCCACTGCAGCCTTACAACACCCTATACTGTACATAGCCTATACTCAGCTCCACTGCAGCCTTACAAGACCCTATACTGTACATAGCCTATACTCAGCTCCACTGCACCCTTACAACACCCTATACTGTACATAGCCTATACTCAGCTCCACTGCAGCCTTACAAGACCCTATACTGTACATAGCCTATACTCAGCTCCACTGCACCCTTACAACACCCTATACTGTACAAAGCCTATACTCAGCTCCACTGCAGCCTTACAAGACCCTATACTGTACATAGCCTATACTCAGCTCCACTGCAGCCTTACAAGACCCTATACTGTACATAGCCTATACTCAGCTCCACTGCAGCCTTACAAGACCCTATACTGTACATAGCCTATACTCAGCTCCACTGCAGCCTTACAATACCCTAAACTGTACATAGCCTATACTCAGCTCCACTGCAGCCCTACAAGACCCTATACTGTACATAGCCTATACTCAGCACCACTGCAGCCTTACAACACCCTATACTGTATCTACATAGCCTATACTCAGCTCCACTGCAGCCTTACAACACCCTATACTGTATCTACATAGCCTATAATCAGCTCCACTGCAGCCTTACAAGACCCTATACTGTACATAGCCTATACTCAGCTCCACTGCAGCCTTACAAGACCCTATACTGTACATAGCCTATACTCAGCTCCACTGCAGCCTTACAAGACCCTATACTGTACATAGCCTATACTCAGCTCCACTGCAGCCTTACAAGACCCTATACTGTACATAGCCTATATTCAGCTCCACTGCAGCCTTACAAGACCCTATACTGTACATAGCCTATACTCAGCTCCACTGCAGCCTTACAAGACCCTATACTGTACATAGCCTATACTCAGCTCCACTGCAGCCTTACAATACCCTAAACTGTACATAGCCTACACTCAGCTCCACTGCAGCCTTACAAGACCCTATACTGTACATAGCCTATACTCAGCTCCACTGCAGCCTTACAATACCCTAAACTGTACATAGCCTATACTCAGCTCCACTGCAGCCTTACAAGACCCTATACTGTACATAGCCTATATTCAGCTCCACTGCAGCCTTACAATACCCTATACTGTACATAGCCTATACTCTCCACTGCAGCCTTACAAGACCCTACTGTACATAGCCTATACTCAGCTCCACTGCAGCCTTACAATACCCTAAACTGTACATAGCCTATATTCAGCTCCACTGCAGCCTTACAAGACCCTATACTGTACATAGCCTATACTCAGCTCCACTGCAGCCTTACAATACCCTAAACTGTACATAGCCTATACTCAGCTCCACTGCAGCCTTACAAGACCCTATACTGTACATAGCCTATACTCAGCTCCACTGCAGCCTTACAAGACCCTATACTGTACATAGCCTATACTCAGCTCCACTGCAGCCTTACAAAACCCTATACTGTACATAGCCTATACTCAGCTCCACTGCAGCCTTACAACACCCTAAACTGTACATAGCCTATATTCAGCTCCACTGCAGCCTTACAAGACCCTATACTGTACATAGCCTATACTCAGCTCCACTGCAGCCTTACAAGACCCTATACTGTACATAGCCTATACTCAGCTCCACTGCAGCCTTACAAGACCCTATACTGTACATAGCCTATACTCAGCTCCACTGCAGCCTTACAATACCATAAACTGTACATAGCCTATACTCAGCTCCACTGCAGCCTTACAAGACCATATACTGTACAAATAACGCTCGCAGCAATACAATTGGCAATTGGACCCGTGCTATTACTTACTTCAGTACTCCAAATTAACTATATTCTTACACACTCTAAACAAGTTTGGCATACCTTGTTTATTTTTTTATTTTCTTTGTTGTTGTTTTGTTTTGTCTGCTGTTGTTATGTCGTATTGTGCTCTATTGTTAGTTGTTGTCTGGGTTCCCTGTTGCTGTGCTGTAAATGTTCTGTTCCTGTACTTGTTTGTATTCGATTCTGTTTCTTGTCACCAACATGAAATCAAACTCAATAAATAATTGTTAAAAAAAAAAAAAAAACAATACCCTAAACTGTAGCTTATACTCAGCTCCACTGCAGCCTTACAAGACCCTATACTGTACATAGCCTATACTCAGCTCCAGTGCAGCCTTACAAGACTCTAAACTGTACATAGCCTATACTCAGCTCCACTGCAGCCTTACAAGACCCTACACTGTACAAAGCATACGGAAAAACTCCCAAGAACAAACTTGTTAGGGAAGAAAAATGGGCCAAGTGGAAGAAAACTGCTGGAAGAAAATAGTCCATCTGATGCAGTGGCCAGTAGGCTCACAAAGTAATTGGTTTGTCATATCATATGATAATGAGAGCCATTGTATTATCTGTAGAACATCTTCATATTATGAAGATGTTCTTAGGCTACAGGAGCAGATATCTCTGCTTTCCTCAAAATGTCAGCAAATTTGAATGAGCCGATCTGACAAGAAATCCTTTCAATCAAAATAAAAAATGGCCAGTGAAAAATCTCTCCCAGTTGCTTAATCATAGCTGATGTATTTCATAACAACAGGCAATGTTTTTCATGTGTACAGTTAGTAGGCCTAAGTGTATTTCATATCAACAGGCAATGTATGTAATGTGTACAGTTAGTAGGCCTAAGTGTATTTCATATCAACAGGCAATGTATGTAATGTGTACAGTTAGTAGGCCTAAGTGTATTTCATATCAACAGGCAATGTATTTCATGTGTACAGTTAGTATGCCTATGTGTATTTCATGTGTACAGTTAGTAGGCCTATGTGTATTTCATGTGTACAGTTAGTAGGCCTATGTGTATTTCATGTGTACAGTTAGTAGGCCTATGTGTATTTCATGTGTACAGTTAGTAGGCCTATGTGTATTTCATATTAAAGGGAGGATGTATTATACCTTGCCCAATCACAGTGCAAAAGTGCCATTGAGCAAGGCAGGTAGCCTCTTGCTGCTTCACTCGTAAACCTGCACTCTCGGTCTGCCTGAGGAAATGCAAATATAAGGGAAATGTATGTCTACTTCTATCATTGGAGGGATATGGAAAGACAAATTCCATTAAGTGTTAATGAATGCCAGCTTAATATTAAAGTGATAATCCCAAAGATGTTAATGTAAATGAATGTCTGTTTACTGGGTGTGTCTGTGGGGACACAGATGGTGCAACACTGCTTGGATCTCACCTTCAATTGCTGTTCACCGCCATAGGTGTCGCCAGAGGAAACAAAACTGAAATCTTCAAGATTATAACTTTAATTAATACTCATCTTAAAATGTGTATCAGTGAACAGACCTGGGATGTAAAGCCCCTAGATATTCATTGAAGGTGAGTGGGAAATACTTCACTATTGATTGATTTTTCTCTCATGTGAGTTGTTGCAGGATTCACTGCATCACATTAACCAGCTCTATTCCTTCCATCAGTGGCTCTGGAGGCAGACAGGTCCTCACTCTCTCCTGGTCATCTGACTTCTGTAGCAGGTTAGTAAGTTCAGGATCTGTAGAGATGTAAACAACTTAGGAATTCCACTTCAGGAGAACCCACATACTGCACTCCTGCTGTTCTATTTAGATCGCATTCATTTAACACAAGACAAACCACACATTCTTGGCAGGCCACCGTCGTAAAGAACAACCACACATTCTTCTTGAAAATGGCGGCCGCCTAAGCTGGATGGACACACATACTGTAAGGCAGCACTGTGGCTCCTCCTGCATTACATCACTGGCTCGCTGGCAGAAGCTACTGTAAGCAGGTCTGACTGTGGTCAGTCCTTGGCTGGGAGACTGGTGCTGGAAGTGGGGGTGCTCTTCCTTCTGGTCTCATGAATAATTTCCCCAATGCCCAGGGCAGAGACAGGGACTCTGTCCTGTGAGTCCTGTGACCGTCCTTCGGATGAGTCGTTAAACCGAGGTCCTGACTCTCTGTGGTCAATAAAGATCCCATCGGCACTCATCGCAAGAGTAGGGGTGTAACCCGGGTGCCCTGGGGGGGTGTAATCCCGGTGCCCTGGGGGGTGTAACCGCGGTGCCCAACTCTCCACCATGATAGCTGATCTGTGGTGAGCGTTCTGGTGCAAACTGGCTGCTGTGCATCACCCATGTGAGTGCTACACATCGGTGGTGGATGAGTTGAGTCCCCCCCCCCCCACACACACACACTGATACTGTATATAAAGGCGCACCGTTGCCTTCAAAATTTGCCAAAAGACTTTTCAGAGGTCTAGAATGAATTTTTAGAAGAAGAAAAAATAACACAGCGATATTTTACGTTTTTAGGCCTTCACACTCACAGACATTGTGACATCACAATCACAATGGTTTGAGTGATGTCATCAGTGGGCTATTATAGGACTTGGAGACAACAAACAGCATGCCAAAAAACATCAGCAAACAAAAAGGAGACAAGTAAAAGCAATTAAAACATGTGACAAACATATGGCAGCACCGACAGAGACGTTAGTTGTCATTTTGCTATGAAACAGTTGCATATGTTTCTATAAATGACTGAGTGTCTTGCAACATGTGATCATCAAGTCATGATATTTGATGGACATGATCTGGACAAAAGTATAATCTAAGTATAATCTAAACATCATATTGTCGCTGTCGGGCGGAAACCATGTGTAAAAAAACATTCACATTTGAACATAGTGTAATAGTACTAACAACATTAGTAACCAGTAATATAACTTATTTCGCTGGTCCAAAGTACCTGAAACTTTCAGGTTACTTTTGGGTACCCACTAAATCATTTATGAAATAAAACAAAAATGGCCAAATTTGGAGGTACAAGGTTTGTGTGATACAAGGGATACAAGGGTGTGTCAAATGCCATCAATTCATATCTAAAAAATTTGATTGGCTGAATGCCATGACATTTGGTAAATTTGGTTTAGAAACAGGAAAATCTTGCCTGCAGTGCTGCTGATGTTGCCTGGGTCCAGACCTTTGAATCCATCCACTCCACTGAGTTGGCTGCTTCTGTCTGAAGAAGGAAATGGAGTGTAATGAGTGAACGTTTCAGTCTGATATCAGGCTAGTCCTTAATATGCAGGATAGATGCAAATTGGCTGTCACTCTGTATTACCGAGTGGGCTGATCACAAACTCCTCTTCAACCCCCTGCACCATAATGTTCATAATCATCATCCTAAAATCGGTCTTTATTTGTTATTTATAGTAATACTTCTAAAAACAGTTTTAATTAAAAAAAAAAAAAAAAAAAAAATCTTCCCAATTGTACTTGGCCAATTCCCCCTGCTCCAAATGTAGACTACCACATGCTTCCTCCGATACATGTACAGTCACCAGCTGCTTCTTTTCACCTGACAGTGAGGAGTTTCACCGGCAGGACGTAGTACGTGGGACGATCATGCTACTCTAAAGCACCCTCTAGATTGGCGACAGCGAGAGGAAGTGCTCTATTGGCTGCCCTTCACACGGGGAAAAAATGATGATAGATAGATAGATAGATAGATAGATAGATAGATAGATAGATAGACATAAACATAGGAAACAGTAGCCTAAAACAGAGACATATGTTCACATTGCACACCACATAGTAACTAGAGTGTATGGTTACATATTTAAGGTTCTTATGGCTGTTGGGACAAAGCTTTTGCCAAAACGGGCCTTCTTGCACATAGGCTGTCTATACACCTACGGCCAGAAGGAAGGAGGGTGAAGTGCTGAAAGAGATGCAGTGCTGTAGGCTATAAGGGTATACATGTGTGAGAATGGGGAATTTTCCTAATGGATGCCCATCAGTGGAGAAAATGTGATGTGGTGCCATATAGGTGACCTTACAAAGGGATAAACTTGAGGTTTGAGGTGTCATTCTGATGGAAAAACTCATAAAGTGCCCTCTTACTGTACATGCCCTTCCGAGTGAGAAAACACAATCAAGTGCCCTTGCAATGGAGAGAGAAAAGAAACAGTGAAGACAATGAGATGCAGAGCACTACAGTCTCCCCTATAACGTGCCCTATAGACCTTATTCGCTAACCCCGGACGGCGCCATATTGTTGACATACCGTCCTGCAGCTGACAACTATAGTAACGGCCTTAAAGCTTTTGCACACCAAGTCCGTATTTTCGTCCGAAATTGACGCACGGAGAAAAAAAAAGAATACGACCTAATTTGTGTCAATCATCGTTGACACACCGAGTCCGACAGTTACGTCCGTCATTCAAGTTTTCGGACGAGGTTCGATTTTCTGCGTTTTTCGCATCAGTCAATAGATTTTTGCAAGCTGGGACCCGTCTGTGTTTTCAGATGACGGATTAAAAAACACGCATACGAAAACAATCGGACTGTGTGTGCAAAGACCTTTATTGTTGTTTCTGTTCCATTACAAAATAGCGATAGTGATGACAGCAATAAAAACCCCAGGGTTGTTGTTTGTATGCTGCCGTTAATGCCTGTAATAATAAACAAAAGAAAAAATGACGTGAACAGACTTTGCTGTGAGGAGCTGTCAGAAAGTTTCACCTGTCTCTCCCAACTATCCACACACCTCTCCTGTGCTGACGTATCCTCAGTCTCGCTCCCTTCACGTCTGTGGACGGTAGAGATAGAAATCGAATAAGGTCTATAGGGCAGGCTTTCCCAAAGTGGCTGCCGTGACAAAAGTCTAGGGGTGCTTTTTAATTTATCTCCTTTACAATAAATCACTATTATGTTACAATCAGGGATGCAAACTCATTAAAATGTGCAATAATTAAGACCAGTGCATGATGGAACATGGCATTAGAATGTGCAGAGGCCACCGAATTTGGGCTTTTACGGCCACATTTTTGCTTTCTCGGGGGGTGTGGGGGGTTTGGCTATACTTTTTCCCCACTGCCTGGCTACGCCGTATGCTTGTGGAAAGCCCTGCAACATTTATGATGCATCATAGCTCTTGGCATGCTGGTGGGGCCCCATGTTGTACAGTTGGTGCCCTTTCATGTTTTCGCCCCTGCCCTTCAAACAGTCTGCAGTCCGGCACTGCAGAGTGGAGACTGAGCCCAGCCACTGGAGACTGAGCCCAGCCACTGGAGACTGAGCCCAGCCACTGGAGACTGAGCCCAGCCATAGCAAGACTCCAAAAATGGCAGCCGATTACTCCGTCTGGACATTTGGCCCTATGACAGAGCTTCAGATTACACCTCCATATAGAATCAGGAGGGTTGGCTCCTAAAAGCCTGCTTGGGACAATAGCTACTCAGAGGGGACTGTGGTTGTACTGGGAAGCTTCCAGGTATGAATGTGTCTGTGTGAAGAAAGGCAGTTAAAAAAAAGTGTATGAGGTGCTCAGCAAAGTAAATAAAACGAAAATAAAACTACAGCATTTTACATCACGTTTATGTTTAAAATGTTATTTATTCCTACAGGAAAAGTTTGGATTTGAATTGTATATTGAACACCAATATTCCCCCATCCAGGCCATTCAATCCGTTTTCACAGCATTATTTTTGTTTGAAATGACACAGGCCTTCTTGTAGATGTGAGCTATATTTCATCCACCTCGACTGGAAATTTAAACCATATTCCTCTCAAAATGACATGCAAGCCATTCACATAACTACTTGAAAGGACTTATTCTGTATTTTGATGTTTGTGGGTTAAAGATTATCATCTATTTTACCTTCTCTTGTCTCACTGATCAAAATCCATACCAACATGCCTACTTTGATATTCTATCTTGTAGTAATTATGCCACTTGTAGTTTGATAGCCTACCTACACCTAAAGGGAAATACATAAGAGCGATGCAGATATAAAAGGCTCAGAGTCAGTGAGTCGCCTTAGGTTTCACACCATATTACATAACATTTAAAGTGCCTGTATGAGTGTGGAGAGTGGTGAGTGTGATTTCAAAGAATGGGCTTGCTTCAAGCCACTTTGTGTGGTTTTCATGTGATGTCCAACATGCATGTTTGAATAGTCTGTAATGGGCTTTTACACACAGGCCTTCCTAGTGAATCTGCAATGTCGACAGTCACCACAGAGCCACTGGAGAGGAGTTTACGCACTTTGAGAGAGGTGGGGCTGCTTTAATTGGAAACAGACGTAGCACCGAGCAGAAATATTACAAGCCACATTCCACTGACCGAGGCGTGTATTGCAATCCTTTTATATAAAGCACATGACATTTGAAACAGTTCTTTACAAACATTATTGGATGGTAAAATATTAAACACTTCTGTTCCAGACAACAGACAAGCCTTATGTACACCTACACATATCTATAAAAGGGCATACGTATGCAGTGGAATCCACTTATCGTGATCACAGTTATAGTGATCAGCTTATATTGATCAAAAAGCTTGGTCCCAAATCATTCCTATACACGTGCTGTTTAAATAATTCGCTTGTAGTGATCAATACTCCACTTACAGTGATCATTTTGGGCCTTGTCCCACCTGAGAACAATGGAAAAAATGTTTAAAACTACAGTAATTGTATGTTTTTTTTACTTACAAACCGCCAAAAACGAGCCACTGAGATACAGCAGCGATAGTCGTGCATGTCTGTCTGTATATGGAGAGATCTCTGTCTACGCGAGACTGCTGTGTTTGAAACAGCTGGAGGCCTAGCTTACTGTATGGATTTTTAAAGTCCATAACATTCCTTTACTTTATTTGTACTGTATTCATGTATTATACAAATGTCAATTAGATGGTAATCTGCATGAGAAATGAAGAAAAAGAAAAAAATGTTTTTATCATCCGCTTATAGTGATCAATTTGACCCATCCCAAGGTGATCACTATAAGAGTGCACTGTATGTATCATGTATAGGGATGCACCGATATGAAAATTTTGGCCGATGCCGATAACCGATATTAACATGGCTGTTATGGCCGATAACCGATATTTACCAATGTCGATATGATCTGTATAAAACAACATTTTTATGATCATCACATTTTGTACATACTGAAAAACACATGTTAACACTGAATTTGAAAAAGTTATGCATTTCTTTATTTGCAAAGCCTTTGGAAAAGCCCATAAATCATAGATTTACTGCATTATTTCATATCAATGTGAAGAATTTGGCTGATAATGATAACCGATATTAACATTACAACATCTGACCGATACCGATATGACCGATATGTTAAAAAATGACCAACATCGGCCGATACCGATATGATTGCCGATATATCGTGCATCCCTAATCATGTATCTTCTTGGTTTTATTTTCCTCTGACACTGTCGGCCTGACAGCATTCATATTTGGCATGGGTACCAGCAGAGGTCCCCAGCAGACGGTGACAGTGCCAGATTTTTGAATTAGTCAGTATGGCTGATTAAATGGCCAGAAACGGCCAATTAGCCATAGCACTATACCAACAGCAGCCAGCAGATCACAAACACACACCCACACACACACACACACACACACGCACGCACGCACACACAGCACAGCAGCAGGTGACCATCCCCACACACACAGACAGTGATTTTGTGATAGCACTACCCACAGCAGCCAGCAGGTAACGAACAAACAAACCACCCACACACATGCACACGTGCGCACACTACCCACAGCAGCCAGCATGTGACCCCCCACACAGACAGTGATTTGGTGATAGCACTACCCACATCAGCCAGCAGCAGCTGGTAACGAAAAACACACACACACACACACACACACACACACACACACACACACACACACACACACAGTCATTGTGATTGCATGCTCCAATGGGGGACACAAAATAAAAAAATAAAAAAGGGACAGGGGTCCTAGGCCTAGGGTTTCTCTGCAAATTTAAGACCAAGGCACATCAAAACATAATGGCTCAGCTCCTTGTGAAAAATTAAAGAAGAAGTTTGGTTGTTTTCAGGGAACTAATGTAAAAAGAATGTTCCAAGAATAACTGTTAATTGCAAAGTCATGTGTTCCATCTTTCATATAGCCTACCAAACATCACATTTCCTTTGTTAAATCAGAGAAATTTAAGAAATAACCAGTATCTTCCCCGAGAAGAGCCTGGTGACGCGAGGTTACCAGTATCTGAAGGCACTAGCAAATGTACGTCCAAGCAGCACATGTGTTGTGGTGCTGCTGCTCAACTTCCTAGTCCTGCAGAAAGAGGATAAAGGCGTGACGTCGCTGCCTGCAGAGGGGCCCCGGCAGAGAGGAGAGGAGAAAGCGAGGGGAGAGGGAGAGGGAGAGAGAGGCAGGGAACATACTGCAGCAGAGAGAGAGAGAGAGAGAGAGAGAGAGAGAGAGAGAGAGAGAGAGAGAGAGAGAGAGCACGCACGCACACGCACACTCTCACTCACACACACACGAACACACAGCGAACCAGACCTACCGGGGAACACAAAACAACCGACAAGACAGGCGGCAACTTCACGACAGAGACGACAGCCATAATGCGGCACCGCTCCGCCAGCTTGCAGCCCCGGAGCTAATAGCCTCGCCTCGGTGTGCCTCGGTCGGCCTGGATGTGGACATGTCCTCGCTAAGCCCAGAGGAGGACGACCAGAGATGGGCACCGACGCACGTCCAGGTGACGGTGCTGCGGGGCAGGGGCTTACGAGGCAAGGGCAAGCACGGCACCAGCGACGTGTACACCATCATCCAGGTGGGCAAGGAGAAGTACTCCACCTGCGTGGCGGAGAAGACCACCGCTCCAGACTGGAGGGAGGAGTGCTCCTTCGAGCTGCTGCCCGGCGTGCTGGAGCAGGGCGCCCGGGCAGCAGGCTGCTACCCGCCTGGGAGTTGCGACCTGGTGCTCACCGTCATGCACCGGGCTCTCATCGGCCTGGATGTGTTCCTGGGACAGGCGGTGATCCCCCTGGATGAGGCCTTTCGGTGCAATAGATGCGTGAGAAACGAGTAGGTTGATTTTTGCATTGCATTTTTGTATTCTGTGCTTCACTAGTTTACTGTGTTGGTGTGTGGTTTTTAGCGTGCCTGCATCCGTGTGCTTGCTGCTATCTGATCCCATTGCTTTTGTCTGCCTAGTACAGACTATGGACATGGACTTCCCATGCATTTAACTATAGGGTATTTCTACACTGTGTTTGGGTCCTTTTAGCGACTCCCTGGAGGGATGCACAGTTTTGCTTGAGGTATAAACACAGCTGTCAAATCTGTGCTGCTGCCTACTGCATCAGGGCTGCAGACACACCCTCCTGCCTTCCTACTAAACTAGTTGACTCTGAGGAGGAGACTAGGCCCACTACAGACCCATGTGACTGACTGAGGCTTCCCCCACCTCTCACCCCAAACCTTCTAGAAACCTCAGGTCCACCCCCCTGAGGTATCCACACACCATAGGGCCAGGAAATGTGTTCGTTTCCACTGCATTGTTGCAAATGTTTATCCCAATAGCTCAGGCATGACGTAGCAGGGAGGATTACTGGCCGTTCCAATTCCATCAGGATTATCTAACACTTTCATGATCTGGTTGCTCCAGACGTATTTTTAGCATAACATGTTGTTTTACGAGATCCCACCCACCCAGCTGGAGCGTAGGTTTAGGCTTTAAAGAAGTGCTGTGGCTGGATGTTGCAATGCATGATCGCCAAAATTGAAAGAAAAATTCCACTCACAGTCAGATACTCTGCTATATCATCAGTTTGTGTTGTTCTTGTCTTGTCTGCTTCTAGCCTCCTTCAGTTAGTGGTTTCCTACATTTCCCAGAATGCCTTTTGACAACTCCAGACAACAGGCCTCAACTTGTTCCATTCAGCAGTGATTCTAAACCCTTTTCATATCAAGGACCCCTAATTTAGTCCACATTAGAGCCACAGACTCTTGATGAGATTGTCTTTCAGACCAAATCTGCATTGATTCCATGATTATCCATATTGCAGAGAGATAACAGTGAAACTATGATCAAAATAGTCATTCTTCTGCATTGTACAGTATTTGGAAATAATGAAGTTAAACTTGAAAGCTTGGAGCCCACTCAAAGACCCCTGGTAGTCCCCAGACCCCAGATTGAGAACCACTGGCCTACAGTATCTATCTAACTACTATAATAAAGTGGCCGGGTGTTCCGCTCAGCACAGTGGTGCTCAGTTGCTCAGTTGCTGGGCGAGCAGCACATGAAGCGTGCGAGGAACACTAGAAATGAGCATGCAAAGCGCACCATATTTCTAGACATAGAAAGAGCAAGAGAGTGAGAGAAATAAAGTGAGAGTCCTTAGTCAAAATGCATCATGTCTGGGCATCCGGGTAGTGCAGCGGTAGATTCCCTGCCTACCAACACGAGGGTCGCAGGTTCGCACTAGTGCTGCACGATTAATCGAATCGCAATCGCGATGTCAGCACGTGCGATTACATAACCGCAAAAGTGTGCGATTTTTTTTTTTTTTTTTCACGTCTTTTTGAGTGTGTGTGTGTGTGTGAGCCTCCTCTAAACTAACGTTACACGCGACGCAGCAAACACATGTTTCTCTGCCATCACACTGGGCATCAACACTAGCGGGAGACTTCTCCCATGCACTCCCGCTAATAAGTAATGTTATGTGCAGCAAGGTTCACAAACATATAACATCTTACCAAGAGGGAGAGAGAGAACATCCATGATCGCTAACAGCTAGCTATGCTAATAACTAGCTAGCCGTTCAGAAAAGCATGTAATCAGCCGTGTGATTAGTGAGAACGTCAGTAAAATAAGGAGAGAGCTGCAGGTGCTTATGCAGAACTAGTGCACGATTAAGTGCACAGTGGGGATGATCCGCTGTGATGAAGAATATAGCGAGATTAACAAGGTTGATAGCAGCAAAACACTGTCGCAGCTGCCAGCACCAGGCCAGCACTGGCAGCATCACCTCCAGGCTAGCTAACTAGCCTGTCACATGACGCCTTCATGGTCCCTCGTTAAAGTCTGCAGATGCACGTTACCTCACCTCTCTCTCAAGAAGCGTCCCGTGAGTGTGGCGTTTAAGGCCATCTGTCGCTACAAAATAAATAAACGGGGTGTATCATTAGTATTACTGGACAAACATGTAATTAACTTTGCAACTTTGCTGAGCCATCTTCTATGTGCTGTAACACAGTGCAGTTTCTATTTGTCTGGTGTTTCTTTTTTACATGTTTGGGACAGGCAAATGTCTCAAAATGTTTTATTTTTTTGTAAAGATAATTTTATTTCAAATTGTTTTATTTTTTTAGTTTTAATATATTTTAAATTGTAACATATTTCATGTATTTTAGTCTGTGATATGTGAAACCGTGGTATTTTTGTCCAAGGTTATCATACCGTCAAAAACTCATGCCCGCACATCCCTAGATACCATTTGTTTATTATATCGCAATCACAATCGCAAATCGCAATATTGTCCACCCTAATCGCTAATTGCACCTTTCCCCCAAATCGTGCAGCACTAGTTCGCACCCCTGTGTTACCTCCAGCTTGGTCGGGCGTCCATACAGGCACGATTGGCTGCATCTGTGGGTGGGAAGCCGGATTAGGGCTATGTGTCCTGGTCACTGCACTACCGCCTACTCAGGAGGGAACCAGGGAACTGGTGGGAATAGTGTGATCCTCCCACGTGCTACATCCTGCCGGTGACTGAAGCTCCCCACTGTCAGGTGAAAAGAAGCAGCTGGCAACTGTGCATGTGTCGGAGGAAGCATGGTGCTGCTAGTCTATTGATCTCCCCAGATTGGCAGAGGATGGAGCAGTGACCAGGGCAGCAGGAGGAAATAGGCCAAGTACAATAGGGGGGAAATCATTAATAAAAAAGCATCATGTCTTGATGCTGCAATTGAGGCTCCTTTGGGTGAAGGCATTGGTGTCTCTCCTCTCCTACGATGGATTTCTCCCTGTATGAGTGTTGAACGTCTCTTAGTGCAAAATGGCGGCTGTAGAAAGAAGCCCACTTTTGTTTATGCTGAGGGAATAACACCAAAACCTGATGTTACTGTTGATGTTTTCAATAGTTGAGACTCTGCTATTAAACTGCATCGTAGCTGCTGGAGATATCTCAACTTGACGTTCCGTCGTCACCCTACATATTGG
This sequence comes from Poromitra crassiceps, assembly GCF_964638095.1. Lineage (NCBI taxonomy): Eukaryota > Metazoa > Chordata > Actinopteri > Beryciformes > Melamphaidae > Poromitra > Poromitra crassiceps. The sequence continues at coordinate 34,030,702 of NC_139625.1, read as the reverse complement.
AGCAAAAGCCCAGCGGTGGTTTGGTTGAGGCATGGGGTCACTGAGGTTGGGGTTAGAGTAAAGCTTCTGGGTCAAGGCTGTCAGAAGCTACGGTTGTGGATGGAGCCATGGAGGGACTATTAGACAACAAAATGCACCCAGAAATCCAAGGCACATCAGCAGTAGCTGTTTTTTAAATGTCCCTCCTGTACTAATCAGAAGTGGCACACTTCCTCGGGCATCCCCCTTCACCCTGACAGCCTGTCACAACAACCTGACACACAGTTGACAAAGCACAGATTGAATAGATTGACTGTATTATGAAGACAAACGTTCCTCCTCCCGCCCGCTTCCCCCTCCCCGGCCCTCACAGTATCTTGGTAGACGTGGGTAACATCTGACCCGGCCCGTGAGCAGGAGCTAAAAGGGGGAGCAGTTGAGGCTGCTCACTTGAAGGTTAGAGTCAGCCTGTGGTGGTGATGTGTCAGCAGTTTGGTGCCTTGGTGTATTATTCACTGTCTCCATGTGGCATTCGGTGAATCTGGGCTGGTCAATAACAACGACCCCCCCCCTTCCCCACACACTGAACGCTGCTTTCACATGTTAACCCTTCTCAAATACATCAGACCATGAGCCACAGTCTAGGAGAAGCTTTTATTTTATTTTGCTTTTTATTACGTTTTTATTATGGCATTCCTGATATCCGTGACTTTTTCCAAGTTTGCAACTATTTCCAATTTTCACAGCAAATATCCCAAGCATAGAAGGAAAACAAAAACAGGGGAATAACCTGATGTTCGGCTCTTTTCTACTATTCACCAACTGTTTTTCATGCTAGACTAGGATGCTAAAGACAAATGTCCTACACACACACACACACACACACACACACACACACACACACACACACACACACACACACACACACACACACACACACACACACACACACACATAAATGATTTATTTATGTCCACATGAATACAAGGTACAAAGGACATAACACTAATAATGCAATCAAATGGAGTTAGTTTCAAGAGTGCGTAATTGGTGACCAGATTAATGCATACACACAGAAAAAGATAACACCACACAGAGTGATGACAATGGCAGGTTGACAGATACAGTTATACTGTAAGACATGATAATGCTCAGTATCCACTTCATGGGTACAAAAAGCAGCGCCTCCATATTGAGCGGCTACCGATAATAGCAGATACTGAACAATACCTCGCTAACTGCTTGGGCCTTCTCTTAGGTAGACCAAGACCAGCCATCTGGAGTCCTCTCACAACCAGCTTATGAACAGGACCCAGGCTGCCAAATATGAAAACTAAAAGTTTGTATCATGATGCGTATCGTATCTTGAGGTCCTTGCCAATACCCAGCCCTATAGCTCCAGCTGTGAAATGGTCTGCTCCAGCTGTTGATATTTCAGCATCTTGGTTAGAAAGGCCTCCTCTAGGCTGTGGTCAAAGGTACAGCCAACCTCTACAACAAACACCTCTCTACGATTTTCAATGACAACAACAACATCAGGAGTGTTAGCTGGAATATTAGAGAACGCGTCTGAATCGTCACTACACAGACTGAGCATGCTCGGCTTCAGCGTGGAATGTTTATAAAGCAAAATAGAAGATCTGAAAATAGAGGTGATATATTTTGATATCAGATCCACTATTCTATCGTGCCTACAAATGTAAAGCCCTTTGTACTGTATGCATGACACCCATTTAAGATGTGAGACATGGTTTCAGTTATCTGTTCATGACCATGATGTACACAGTGAGGAGCATGATGTATACAGTGAAGAGCATGACTGTCAGGAAGCCAAATGGAAAGATTTGAGCTTGGTTGGTAAAACCTGTCGTCCCGCTTTTATAGTGAAGATAACAACACTCTCATGTATAGCTAGATTTTTAAATACTGCATGAGAGACAGACAGACAGACAGACAGACAGACAGACAGACAGACAGACACACACACACACACACACACACACACACACACACACACACACACACACACACACACACACACACACACAGTAATTTAGCAATTATGCTTTCAAACCTAGCTTGAGATAGGTCAACAGACTGAAATGTTGGCAAGTTAAATGATTATATTTTTGGATGATTTGAACTTATGGTCGTTTAGGCTACTCCCAAAGCACCATGATTTGGCGTCTCTTTTGTTGTCTGTGTCTCCTGACAGAGCAATAATAGGGCCTTAAAGGTTTTTGTTGTGTTCTTAAGTTTATGCATGGTGATAAAATGTAGAGCAGAGAGATAAATAACGGCAATAAACCTTTATGATAAAAAGCATATAGGAAGAAATCCAATCAATACGCTTTGTGTGAGGAAGAAAAACAAGGGCTTTTAAAACCATCTCACTTCAAAACAAACTAAGATCAAATCAAGATGACAACTTACGCATCATGAAACTCACTGTGCACATAAACGTCCATCTTGTCTTACAATTCAACTAAGAACAACACCTTACTTACAGAAGATGACAGAGAAGAACAACACAGTTACTTAGAAAGAGGACAGAGAAGAAAAGCAGTTACTTACAGAAGAGGACAGAGTAGAACAACCTAGTTACTTACAGAAGAGGACAGAGTAGAACAACCTAGTTACTTACAGAAGAGGACAGAGAAGAAAAACACAGTTACTTACAGAAGAGGACAGAAGAAAAACACAGTTAATACTTACAGAAGAGGACAGAGGAGAAAAACACAGTTAATACTTACAGAAGAGGACAGAGGAGAAAAACACAGTTAATACTTACAGAAGAGGACAGAGGAGAAAAACACAGTTAATACTTACAGAAGAGGACAGAGGCATGTTTGAGCCAACGCTCTGCCAACACCTTGTCACTGTAGCGGTTCTAATATTGATAAAGCCTTTTACAGGAGGTGGAGGCTACAGTGATACAGACTCCTACTGAATATTTCAGCACAAAGAGACATCGCAGCTTTTAAAAAGCCCCTTTCTTTCTGTCTTGTTTTCAGTCTCTCAAGGACTTGTGACATTTCACACAGTATACTGTGCCTTCTGAATCAGCATGTTCCATTCATGAACACTCACACAAAAGAGGTTTAAATCTGTGTGTAGATACAGTAGATGGTTAGTGGTTATCCTGGGGAAAAGTGGCATACAGTCATCATGACAAAGCCCAAGTTAGGTTGAGAGATCGATGATTAAACCAAATGATCCCAATGAAGCATCAATCCAGTATCATGCACGCAGTCAGGTATTTTGCATAATGCATGACCGTGATAATCGTATATTAGGAATATCAGCTTATTCCCAATGGCACTACAATATTTTCATGTTAGTTTATACCTAGACTTGTTAGGGCTGGGCAATATATCAATATTATTTATCATTGCACTCGTATCTTATCATGGGATTTTCTTAATATTGTGAATGAATTCATGAATATCGTGAATTCATGAATATCGTGAATACAAAGCATTGATTGCTAAATCACATTTCTCCCTGAATGATTTGTGAAATACTTCAGATATTGTGATATATTGCAAGTTCTTCTGGTTATCATGATATTTATTATTTAGCCCTACCTATACTGTCTGGTTAAATACGAGTCACTAATAGGGGTGGGAATTAATCACCAGATGCCGTAGCCCCACGATACGATATTATCATGATTAGGGATGCACGATAATTATCGGACCGATAAATTATCGGCCGATATGGCCATTTTGCGTTATTATTTATTATTCCGATAATGGCCTTTTTCCGATAAATTATCCGATAATAATCCTGTTTATTTTTTGCCTCGGAAGCGGAGCTTTTTGTTGTCGCACATTCGTGACATCACAGCTGCGACGCAAACATGGCTGCTGCCAGTGTGTAGTGTGTTGCTGTTTTTCAGTTTCACAATGATCAGAAAGCTACTGTAATTTGCAATCCATGTCCCACACAGGTTCCGAGAGGAGGGGAAACCTCTAAGCTGGCATTACGTTAAACCAAAGCTGGCGATGATGCAGCGGATATGTTTGTTGTTTGTGTTAGCGAGTTTTGTTAGCATTAGCTCAGTCGTAGCGGGCCTACCCTGCAGGCTCGTCCGCTTGGCAAACTGTGACATTTACAGTCTGTGGCTTGTGATCAAACAGCCACACAAAAGCACTTAATACACAGAGCTTGCGTAAACTTATAGAAACTAATGGAAACCCCTTTACCCGAAATGAAACATCCAGGGATTGTGTATTTAACTCCAAAAAACCACTCGCTAACGTTAAGCTAACCGTGCTAGTTAGCGTTAGCTGCGGGACAGAGCCAATAATGAAAACAAAGGAGCAATCACGCACATTAGGCTACATAAAAAGCATCAGTCAGTCAACATTACATAGTGCCTTTTATTTAATCTGGTGGCAGCATTTTTCAGTAAAAAGTGAAACGACACAGATGGTTTATAGTGCCTGCCCATGGACTGTATATATGCCTGCCCCATTAATTGGGCCCAGGCTACAATTCACTGAGAACTGGAACTAATGCAAAATTTGAACAGATCAGTATGACAATAAGAGTCTAAAATACTATGCCTTTTGTCATTGTGTTTTATCTGCAGACTAAGCAGCTTGGCTTTCCGTTCTATAAAAGCCTTTATTTTTGTATTGACTATAATTGAGTGATACACTTTATTAAAACAATCATATTATATCAGAAGTTTTCTTTGTTTTGCGTTCACAGTGATGTTAGTTAGATTTGGTTAGGTCAGAGCTATGCTCACTACATCCATACATCTACCCTAACCCTTTTTTAACCCCAGGTGTGCATAAAATACAGGTTAAAAACAAAAATGATATCTATATATTTTTATTATAATAATTATCGGTTATATCGTATCGGTTATCGGCCAAGAAGAATATATTTATCGGTTATCGTATCGGCTCTAAAAATCCATATCGTGCATCCCTAATAGGTATGTTCATTTTGAAAATTTTCCAAAATCGATAATCGGTGAAAATTAACGATCAATTATCGATTATCCATCAACTCATTCATGGCCAAATACGTCTTTAACGTCTTATCAGGAATGTGCCTCCCAGCCAAAGACGTGTTTTGACGTGTTTTTGTTTTTATTAGTGCAGCGCGTAGTTCAAAGACTTCCCCAGCCTGTGACATGGTATCAGGTCCCTGGCCTCAAAGTCAAGCCGACAACACGTGAATAAACAACTACCGCAGCTGTTGTTTTGAAATCGAGCAGGAGGAAAGAACAGAAAACGGAGAAACGCGCTTCCTTGTTGCAGAGAGGAGAAACGCCATTAGCGCCTCGGCGCGCTGCACGAGCTGGTCGCCTTGCTGCAGGGCAGAGCGAACATGGATGAGTTGTTCGCGGTAGTCAAACCCGTGACCAACATGATCGATCCTGGTCCCGGACCCCGTTCCTGTGTGCCAGCCCGAAAGAGACGAGACGGAGTCACACGCAGCGGGTCGGTCATGGAGGGGCGAAGCAGAAGGAGTCCAGGCAGTGAGAGGGAATGATAAATCCAACGGGAGAAAGTAATCCAGAGATGTGTTGATCAGCGGAGGAATGAGGAAATGATCGATCAGTTTGACGGGTAATCCAGAGGGTGGTGAGGACGTGTTGAATAGCCGAGGGGAAAACGGGAACGATCAAACAGCAGGGAGGATAGGACAGGGAGACATGGACGAGGACGGGTGGACCAGAACAAAACAAAATAAACACACGAACAGCTAACAATAACGAAAAGTAAGGACGCGGGCAGAAGCGGCAGTCACAGCAGCAGACGCCAGCAGTACTCAGACCCGGAAACAACGTAATGAAGATAAAAGGGGGATCGTGTGTGTGTGTGTGTGTGTGTGCGTGTGTGTGTGTGTGTGTGTGTGTGTGTGTGTGTGTGTGTGTGTGTCTGTCTGTCTGTCTGTCTGTCTGTCTGTCTGTCTGTCTGCACACTCACTCACACTGAGTAAACTGTATTGTTGAATGTAAAAAAAGCACTTCATGTATATATATATATATATATATATTTTTTTTTTGTCATTTGTGTCATAACGAATAATATTTACATGTCTGATGTCAATACAGTTCAAAATAAAAGAATTGAGAGCGAGTTCTGCCTGAGATTGTGTCCTTTACAAAAATGGCTTTTTCTCCTGTTTCTCTTCTCAGAGAGACCTTTTTGGTGAAAACAGGGTGTATATAAATGGCTATAAGTAGAGTACAGAACATGCTAAAAGCTCACTGAACCCAGAGACGTACATCTTCATTTTGAGGTATTGCAAATCACTTTGGTGCTAATAGATAATTTACTGTGGGTCTTGAAAGATGACCAACAATTATGAAAATCTTTGGCCTGAGCTAAATATTGGCAGTCCTAAACTGGCCATGAATGAGTTAATACTTAGAAAATTTTCAATATTTTCCATATTTTCCATATTTTTTTTTTACAAAATGAATGCCTATGGCAGAAAATACGAAAGACAACTTGTTCTCCTCAATTAACTCTTTATTTCAATGTGTCTCCTCTCCAACACTGCTGTCCCCGGCGCATGCCAGTGTGAATTCCCCATGTTTAAAACAGTTTTGTTGGCACAAAGGCCCGTGCCCAGCCAGAAAACTAGAGACTATATGAAGCTCCACCTCACGTTAGTCGGCTGTGCAATGGAGTGGGGCGAGGAGGAACGAATTCCACCCAAACCTAGTCCAATTTTTTTTTTTTTTTTTTTTTAATAATTAAAAAATCGATCCAAATGCCACAGGATCGATTCCAATCCTTAACGATCAATTATCGATTTTCGATAATTGATGAACATCCCTAATCCCTAATACAGATAGTTCTGTGTTATCTCTCTACCTACAATACAGATAGTTCTGTGTTATCTCTCTACCTACAATACAGATCGTTTCTGTGTTATCTCTCTACCTACAATACAGATAGTTCTGTGTTATCTCTCTACCTACAATACAGATAGTTCTGTGTTATTTCTCTACCTACAATACAGATAGTTCTGTGTTATTTCTCTACCTACAATACAGATAGTTCTGTGTTATCTCTCTACCTACAATACAGATAGTTCTGTGTTATTTCTCTACCTACAATACAGATAGTTCTGTGTTATTTCTCTACCTACAATACAGATAGTTCTGTGTTATCTCTCTACCTACAATACAGATAGTTCTGTGTTATTTCTCTACCTACAATACAGATAGTTCTGTGTTATTTCTCTACCTACAATACAGATAGTTCTGTGTTATCTCTCTACCTACAATACAGATAGTTCTGTGTTATCTCTCTACCTACAATACAGATCGTTTCTGTGTTATCTCTCTACCTACAATACAGATCGTTTCTGTGTTATCTCTCTACCTACAATACAGATAGTTCTGTGTTATCTCTCTACCTACAATACAGATAGTTCTGTGTTATCTCTCTACCTACAATACAGATAGTTCTGTGTTATCTCTCTACCTACAATACAGATAGTTCTGTGTTATCTCTCTACCTACAATACAGATAGTTCTGTGTTATCTCTCTACCTACAATACAGATAGTTCTGTTATCTCTATACCTACAATACAGGTCGTTTCTGTGTTATCTCTCTACCTACAATACAGATAGTTCTGTTATCTCTCTACCTACAATACAGATAGTTCTGTGTTATCTCTCTACCTACAATACAGATAGTTCTGTGTTATCTCTCTACCTACAATACAGATAGTTCTGTTATCTCTCTACCTACAATACAGATAGTTCTGTGTTATCTCTCTACCTACAATACAGATAGTTCTGTGTTATCTCTCTACCTACAATACAGATAGTTGTGTGTTATCTCTCTACCTACAATACAGATAGTTCTGTGTTATCTCTCTACCTACAATACAGATAGTTCTGTGTTATCTCTCTACCTACAATACAGATAGTTCTGTTATCTCTATACCTACAATACAGGTCGTTTCTGTGTTATCTCTCTACCTACAATACAGATAGTTCTGTTATCTCTCTACCTACAATACAGATAGTTCTGTTATCTCTCTACCTACAATACAGATAGTTCTGTGTTATCTCTCTACCTACAATACAGATAGTTCTGTGTTATCTCTCTACCTACAATACAGATAGTTCTGTGTTATCTCTCTACCTACAATACAGATAGTTGTGTGTTATCTCTCTACCTACAATACAGATAGTTCTGTGTTATCTCTCTACCTACAATACAGATACAGTATTTCTGTGTTATCTCTCTACCTACAATACAGATCGTTCTGTGTTATCTCTCTACCTACAATACAGATAGTTATGTGTTATCTCTCTACCTACAATACAGATAGTTCTGTGTTATCTCTCCTCCTTTCACCGACTCTCTCACTAATCTCACCGCTGTTTACATGCTTTTCAGATCAGCTATTAGCTAACACGCTAGTTATAGCCTACTTAGCTCAGCTGTTAGTTACTTAGCTTAGCTCTCTGCCTCTCGGTAAGATGTTTATGTTCCTTACGCATAACATTCATGTATATTTGCTGGAAGGGGAGACGTCTCCCGCTACTGTTGATGTCCAGTGTGATGGCAGAGACACTGGGAAATGTGTGTTTGTTTATTAGTTGCGTCGCGTGTAACGTTAATTAGACAAGGAATCCCGCAACTTCATTTCAAAAGCACAACAATGACCAGTTAGTGATGGTACCGAACTTTGGCAACTTCCAATACCGAACTGTTTATACAGTACACTGTAAACACATTTAGATATTTTTACAGAATCGATATTTCGAGGCCAATTGGCTGGAAAACCAGGATAGCCTCGATTTCTATTTTTCTGCGTGGACCATGATGTGCGCGGACCCTCTGCGGCCGTGAGCGACTCTGTCAAGCTGAACAAGATCAGATCAGGGCAGACAGGAAGTGCGAAACCGGACATTCGTCAAATAAAACCAATTTCAAAGTAAAAGCCCATCTTGATGAAAGTGTGCCAGGAGTCGTGTATGCAGCGATTGGGACACACATGGTTATATAGGCCAGTGAAAGCACCGGCCTAAAAATATATATATGAAAACATTCTGATGTTCAGTCTGTCTCTCTCTGGGATGCAGCTCCAAACCTTCAGACAGCTGCTTTGCTTATCGTTAAAACTCTGACGCTGGGACGCTGCTGACTTGATTGTTGCAGCTTGCGCATTTCTCGTTAACGACGAGGAAATGCCAGCTGCAACAATACGCCCTGTCATTCACACCTGAAGCGCTCTGTTTCTGCATCCCTGCCACTGATCCAATCCCTCCACGAGGCATTGGCTTGTTTGCAGTGTTGCCAGATACCGGTATATGGTGAGTTTCAACCCCCATTTGGTGTTCCAAAGGTCCACAAACCTGGCAACCACGCAGTTTGTTTGACACCGCAGTGAGGGAATGGTTTTGACACTAATTGTATTATTTATATCAGCCGCGAGCTGCCAATTAAAGTGTCTAGAGCCGCCATCGTCTCGCGAGCCACGCAACGAGGAACTAGGGGCTAGACAAAGAGATCTGAAACAGATTGTTGTGATTTGGGTGTAGGCCATTTCATTACTGTTTAAACTGAATAGTGTGACAAGGTGGATTTGTTTCCAAATGTAGGTTACTGTGACACAGAGTATGTCTTGTCTTTCTTTAGCTCTAGCCTCTACTCCAACACACTGGAGCTTGAGAACTGAGAAGAGTCAGCTCAGTTAACCTGAACAAACTGTTAGCTGCGAGTTAACTAGCCAGCAGGCTCATTTAATAAAGCTTCTAGTAACTAGCTTCTGCTAGCTAGCCTGCAAATCAGATAGATGTCTTGACAACAGCACAGTCTTAGCTAACCTCATATTGTCATTATCTAAACAGAAAATAGATCAGATGTATCACTGGCATAATGGTCAGTTCCCAGTCCAAAACAGTACATAAATTAACTGTGTCTGTTGGATTCTGTCAAGATGGTCAAACAACTTATGAAACACAATCAGCTTTTCACAGCCTCTGTTGCCCACCAACCTCCAATATGGCGACCAGAGAATGTGTTGTCATCTGCAAGTTAATGTTGAGTAACAGTAGGTGATATAGAACATTTTAATCACATTAGCCTCTTTATTCAGATATGAACTGAAGAATGTGGGTCAGAGGCTGTCCTTAACGTGTGTGTGTGTGTGTGTGTGTGTGTGTGTGTGTGTGTGTGTGTGTCTGTCTGTCTGTCTGTCTGTCGTCTAAGTTTGACTCTACAATATACTATTATACTATTAGTATTAATAACTGTCTTAACTGAAATGAAAATGTTTGAGTCTATTAAACTATTGATTGTCTGAATAAAGAGGCTAATGTGATTAAAATGTTCTACCTGAATATTTCACTCTATTGTTTAATTTTTCCTCTTGTTGCTTTTCACACGGCATTCTCTTAGCGATGCGCTAAAAGAATGCTAAGGGGTGTGTATCCCTAACAGCTCACTAGGATTCCATTAGCCCCCGGCGGAATCCCTTAGCCTGAGGCTACGTGCAGCGCACCTATTCTAATGTGATTCTGCCCTAGTGCTGCCAGCTAAATGTTTGCTGTGGAGGCTTTCAGGACTTGAATGGGCCTAGCACTGATCGTTTGACATAACATTCCTTCAGGCAGAAGACTTGAAGACTAGAGGAATCCAGAGGACGCTCTGTTCATGAGCTGCAGTATCAACAAACCCACATGGCCTGACAGTGACACTAACATCTGGAAGCATTAACACTGTCTACAGGAATTGACCTTGAGCTGTACATAAGATGCTCATGTATGAGAGCACAATCCAATAGAAGTCATTTGAAAGTTGGTGACACTGTATGTTTTTGTGGTGGTAGACTCTTAATGTAAGCAAAGACAACACTAGTAGCCTTGTTCTCAGAAGACACAATGCTTTATTCACCATGGTGGCTGCCTCTATGTGATGGGATCTACGTTAGCATATTGGCTGCTTTACCATAGCTTAATACATGGGTGAACAACTTCTACTAAATACATTTTGGACTGCATTTAATAGGGATGCTTTTTCTTTAAAACTACCATTTTTTTCTAACAAGAGATAACACTTTCCCCCCTTGTCCCTTCTTCTCATTCACTGATTTGAAGACACAATGCTTGATTGTATAAGGTATTGTAAGGGAAGTCCGTGGTGAGGGAAGTACTCATCACATCCAGATGTGGAATGTGGTTTTCCTTCTTGTCATCTCTAAGCCTGTTAGCAGCCAACTGCTGACGAGGCAGGACTGAGTCCAGGCCGCACTCTGGCCGCGCTCAAGCTCCACGCTACCAACATGACCAAAGTGTTGCCATTTCAGGGGTCTAATAAGATCTGTGGTAACACCAGTTGACTTGACATACCTCCACTTACCCACCCTGTGTCCCCTCTAACATCCAAGCTGCTTTCTTCATTGGTGTTCATTGTAAGTTAAAAAAAAATGGCAGTCACCACGTATTATAGGGTTCTTCAGATTCAGAGAAGCATATTTTGAATGGATGGGGGTGATTGTAGTAAGATTTTCCTACTAGATATTTCTGCCACTATCCAATTGAAGTGAAAGATTAGGCTAGGTAGCCTAGGGCGTGCGGATAGTGCTGCGGTAGATTCCCTGCCTACTGTACCAACATGAGGGTCGCAGGTTTGTGCCCCGTTTTGCCTCCTCCGGCTTGGTCGATTGTCTATACAGGCACAATTGGCCATGTCTGTGGGTGCGAAGGGAAGCGTGTTTAGGGTATCTGTCCTGGTCGCTGCGCCTCCTCTGGTTGGTCGGGTGCTGTTCAGGGGGGAAGGGAACTTGGGGGAATAATGTGATCCTCCCACGTGCTATGTCCTGCCAGTGAAACTGCTCGCTGTCAGGTGAAAAGAATCGGCTGGCGACTGCACATGTATCACAGGAAGCAGGCACTAGTCTACTACTCTCCCCAGAGGGGGGGTGGAGGGTGGAGCAACAGCCGTGGAGCCCGTTGCCCTTGCCAAGCCGGCAGTGCTCAGGTAGCATTGGATGGTGATAAAGTCCTTCGTTCATTCGCCCAGGCTTTCGGGTCTCGTTGAAGAGGTTCTGATTCTGCCAGACCTCAGTCTTCTGCCAAGGGGGAGTGCCTCAAAGAGTTTATGGCCTGGGTGGGAGGGGTCGGCCATGATTTTCCGAGGCTGCTTCAGTATCCTGACGGTGTGCAGGTCCTGAGGGTGGTGAGGTGAATGCATGTTCAGTGTCCTGGTGGTGTGCAGGTCCTGAGGGTGGTGAGGTGAATGCATGTTCAGTGTCCTGGTGGTGTGCAGGTCCTGAGGGTAGTGAGGTGAATGCATGTTCAGTGTCCTGGTGGTGTGCAGGTCCTGAGGGTGGTGAGGTGAATGCATGTTCAGTGTCCTGGTAGGGCTGGGCGATATATCGAATATACTCGATGTATCGCGGCTTGTGCCACGTGAGATGTAGAAATGACTATATCGCAAACATTCGAGTATAGTTGTCACGCATTGTTTATAACTTAAGCCGCCGGCATGACTCACTTCACGTTTCCTCTTGTCAGCTCTCTCTCTCAAGGGAGAGCTCTGTCACACTCAAAAAGGAGGGGGAATCACATGGATGCGTCAAACCGCGTCAGACACACCCGTCCTTAACCTATGTGCGATTCGAAATCACGCGTCCGCACCATAGACTGGCGAAACATGGCCGCCCCCAGTGTGGCTGTTGACAGTTTCAAATTATAACAAAACAACCACTATTGCAATTTGCAATACATGTTCCGCAAGGTTTCTGAGATTAGGGGAAAGTCTGAGCTGGCGTTACGCTAAACCAAACGTGGGGAGGAGGCAGCGGATTTGTTTTGGCATTAACGTTAGCTGTTGTGATGATGGCTAACGGGGCTAACGTTAGCTAGCTGGTTAGGCTACCTAGTTGCAGGGCAGCGCTCCACAAGCGCGACCAAAACCCCTGCATTTAAAGCATTTCATACTCCCAGAGCTGCCGTAAACCATAGAGAACCTCATGCATTAGCCTACTCAAAATGAAACGTCCAGGGTTTGTGTCTCCAAAAGGAACTAACGCTAACGTTACATGCAAGCTAACGTAGCTAGCTGCGGAGCAGTCATGATCTATTAAGGAAAACGAATGCGCAAGTGAACATCACATACGTGTATTTTCTTTAATCTAGACTAGAGGCATAATTTTTCAGTCAAAAGTGAAACGACACAGATATGATGGCGTATAGTGAGGCTTTCCATGCCTCACTATAGAACTGGCCCCACAAAATTCAGACAGCATGTTGCCGTCATGCCAATAAGAGTCTAAATTAAATTTTTTATGTTTTATCTGCAGACTAAGCAGCTAGGCTTTCGGTTCTATAAAAGCCATTATTTTTTGTATTGACTATTGAGTGATACACTTTACTAAAACAATCATATTATATCAGAAGTGTTGTTTGTGTTCACAGTGATGTCAGATTTGCTTAGGTCAGAGCTATGGAATATTAAATCATCCATCTTTGCTCACTACATCTGCCCTTTCTTCTTTTTTACCCCAGGTGTGCATAAAATACAGGTTAAGAACTTATGGAAAAGTCATGGAAATCCATTGGTCAAAATGTGTATGAACCCTGAAGGGTTAAATTGAGCATTTATGAGAGATTTCAAAAATATCGAGATATATATCGTGTATCGCGATATAGCCAAAAAATATCGCGATATTCTTTAGAGGCCATATCGCCCAGCCCTATGTCCTGGTGGTGTGCAGGTCCTGAGGGTGGTGAGGTGAATGCATGTTCAGTGTCCTGGTGGTGTGCAGGTCCTGAAGGTGCTGAGGTGAATCCTGTTCAGTGTCCTGGTGGTGTGCAGGTCCTGAAGGTGGTGAGGTGCATCTTGTTCAGTGTCCTGTCCTTTTAGTGGGCAGGTCCTGAAGGTGGTGAGGTGAATGTTCAGTGTCCTGGCAGTGTGTGCAGGTCCTGAAGATGAGGTGAATCTTGTTCAGTGTCCTGGCGGTGAGCAGGTCCTGAAGGTGGTGAGGTGAATCTTGTACAGTGTCCTGGCGGTGTGCAGGTCCTGAAGGTGGTGAGGTGAAACTTGTTCAGTGTCCTGGCGGTGTGCAGGTCATGAAGGTGATGAGGAGAATCTTGTTGAGTGTCCTGGCAGTGTGCAGGTCCTGAAGGTGGTGAGGTGAATCTTGTTCAGTGTCCTGGCGGTGTGCAGGTCATGAAGGTGATGAGGAGAATCTTGTTCAGTGTCCTGGAGGTGTGCAGGTCCTGAAGGTGGAGAGGTGAATGTATATCTCAGAGGGATAAGCAAAGCAAGAAATTCCTAATGAATGTGTCAGTGAAAGGGCACTACAATGATCTTATAAATCTCCCCTAAAGTCGAAACAAAACCCTGGCCCCTGGCACCATTTGCATTTCAGAAATCCAAACTAAAATATGTCTCTCTGATAGCACCAAGTCCCTCTGATACCACCCAGGCACACCAAGTCCCTCTGAGACGTCTTAGCACAGGCTGGATAAAGTGGTCTGATGGTCTACTTTTCTTGGAGGGTGTTTACTTTCTAGGGACCTACTTGTTCCACAGAAGATGAACACTTGTAAGACTTAGACTGGAATAAGGCAGCCGCTCCTGGAGGACACTTTTCCTTTTCCATTCCTAAGTGGAGGATGGGGGGGAGGGTGATGAGATCGTATCGCCCTGGGATGGGGTGGAGTGTGTGGTGATTTCCTGTTTTGGGCCGATGGGGAAGCAGATATGCAGCTATGCTCTGCGGGCGGCTTTGGAATGGGATTGTTTACAACAAAACAAAGTCTGGATAGACTCCCATAATTGTAAGGGCCAGCTAGTGCATATATATCCTGGAGCAGGTTTCCCCCCAAAACATCTGGTTATTACCATCATCCTAAAGCATGGTGCTAAAATGTGCTTTGTTTTAGTTAAAGCCTTTTGGCTGAGATAATGCCATATGCTATTTTATTTTGTGACTCTTTTCATCCCAGTTGCTCTACAGTATCAGGAGTGTGTACCGGTACATTCCTAGCATGGTGGCCCCAGTGGCAATCAAACCCATAACCAGTGTTGATGCTATACTCCAGGGGTTCTCAATGTGGGGTCCGGGGACCACCAGGGGTCCTTCAGGGGGTTCCAGAGGGTCCCCAGAACATTGATACATTGTTGAACTTCAGTATTAATTCATTTACAAGACGTTAATGCAATTTGAGGACGTAGAAGAATGACTGTTTTGCTGATAGTTTCTGTGTTACCTCTCTACCTACAATACAGATAGTTCTGTGTTATCTCTCTACCTACAATACAGATTAGGGATGCACGATAATTATCGGACCGATAAATTATCGGCCGATATGGCCATTTTGCGTTATTATTTATTATTCCGATAATGGCCTTTTTCCGATAAATTATCCGATAATAATCCTGTTTATTTTTTGCCTCGGAAGCGGAGCTTTTTGTTGTCGCACATTCGTGACATCACAGCTGCGACGCAAACATGGCTGCTGCCAGTGTGTAGTGTGTTGCTGTTTTTCAGTTTCACAATGATCAGAAAGCTACTGTAATTTGCAATCCATGTCCCACACAGGTTCCGAGAGGAGGGGAAACCTCTAAGCTGGCATTACGTTAAACCAAAGCTGGCGATGATGCAGCGGATATGTTTGTTGTTTGTGTTAGCGAGTTTTGTTAGCATTAGCTCAGTCGTAGCGGGCCTACCCTGCAGGCTCGTCCGCTTGGCAAACTGCAGAGATGGGAAGTAACGAAGTACAAATACTTCGTTACTGTACTTAAGTAGATTTTTCGAGTATCTGTACTTTACTTGAGTATTTAATTTTCTGACGACTTTTTACTTTTACTCGTTACATTTTAACACAAGTATCTGTACTTTTACTTGTGTACATTTTCAAAACAGGTTCGTTACTTTTGTTTAAATGCACGAGAATGTAATTTAAAAACGAGTAGAAACGGGAGAACGGAGCAGAAGTAATAGACGAGTTTCCCAGCGCTGCTGATAAAAGCTCATTCCAGCTCCGCCAATAGTATGACTTGACACTCCTCCGGGGCGTGGACAAAGAAGAGAAACACAGATTTTCTCTGAGGGGAGACACACGCAGACATTAGGAGCCGTGCAGACAGCCAGCACTTATTAGCGCTCCTCTTTTTGCAATTCATTCTCTATAAGTACGCGCTTAGCGTGCATCTCTTTCAAGAAGCATTTCATCGCGTTTAAAAACTGGTGGTGTTTTTTTTAGCGCAGCGCTCTGGGCGCTGAAAGCTGAGGAAAGTTTAACAGGAAAAGCGCCCTGCTCTTCTTCACTCCTCCCACCTCGAGTCTTCTCTCAGGAGAGGAGGAGGATTTTCATCTCGCTGCTGCCAGAGTTGCCAATAATCTGGCTTTTCCAAGCGTTCTTTTTTAAATAACCGCATGGCCCCTTATAGTGTTGTTCTAACACATACATTCAGTTTGTGCACTGTCAACATTCAGCTAATATGGAATATGGTGGTGTTCTAACACCAGAGACAGTTCTGTCTTAATAATAAACCTTGAATTTGTGAATGTGATCAACCTGTGGACATTCAGTTCCTTATCCATTAGGTATCAGTATCATATCAGTCTCGAGTATTGTGATTCTGCACTTTGTAAGGGACACCTTGTATCCAGCAGTTAAACTTGTCTAACTATTTGCACATTCATATATCATGGAAATATTAATGAGGGAGGACTAGATATGATTTTAATGGGGGTTTTTTGTGTGGAAAAACCATAGCAAACTATATTTAAAGTAGAGTTTTAAGATGTGTAAAACATTTGTAGGGGATCTTTTATCCTCAAATTATATTCTATGATGTGAGGTTCAGTCATTCAGAAAGATACGGTAAAAATACTTTTACTTTTACTCGTTGGGTACATTTCAGAGCCTGTACTTTTTTACTTTTACTTGAGTAAAATAATTGAATCAGTACTTCTACTTTTACCAGAGTAGTTTTTTACACAAGTAACTGTACTTCTACTCAAGTACAGAATGTCAGTACTTTTCCCATCTGGCAAACTGTGACATTTACAGTCTGTGGCTTGTGATCAAACAGCCCCACAAAAGCACTTAATACACAGAGCTTGCGTAAACTTATAGAAACTAATGGAAACCCCTTTACCCGAAATGAAACATCCAGGGATTGTGTATTTAACTCCCAAAAACCACTCGCTAACGTTAAGCTAACCGCGCTAGTTAGCGTTAGCTGCGGGACAGAGCCAATAATGAAAACAAAGGAGCAGTCATGCACATTAGGCTACATAAAAAGCATCAGTCAGTCAACATTACATAGTGCCTTTTATTTAATCTGGTGGCAGCATTTTTCAGTAAAAGGTGAAACGACACAGATGGTTTATAGTGCCTGCCCCATTCATTGGGCCCAGGCTACAATTCACTGAGAACTGGAACCAATGCAAAATTTGAACAGATCAGTATGACAATAAGAGTCTAAATTACTATGCCTTTTGTCATTGTGTTTTATCTGCAGACTAAGCAGCTTGGCTTTCGGTTCTATAAAAGCCTTTATTTTTGTATTGACTATAATTGAGTGATACACTTTATTAAAACAATCATATTATATCAGAAGTTTTCTTTGTTTTGCGTTCACAGTGATGTTAGTTAGATTTGGTTAGGTCAGAGCTATGCTCACTACATCCATACATCATCTACCCTAACCCTTTTTTAACCCCAGGTGTGCATAAAATACAGGTTAAAAACTTAAAAAAAAAATTATGTCTATTTTTATTATAATAATTATCAGTTATATCGTATCGGTTATCGGCCAAGAAGAATATATTTATCGGTTATCGTATCGGCTCTAAAAATCCATATCGTGCATCCCTAATACAGATAGTTCTGTGTTATCTCTCTACCTACAATACAGATAGTTCTGTGTTATCTCTCTACCTACAATACAGATAGTTCTGTGTTATCTCTCTACCTACAATACAGATAGTTCTGTGTTATCTCTCTACCTACAATACAGATAGTTCTGTTATCTCTCTACCTACAATACAGATAGTTCTGTGTTATCTCTCTACCTACAATACAGATAGTTCTGTGTTATCTCTCTACCTACAATACAGATAGTTCTGTGTTAGCTCTCTACCTACAATACAGATAGTTCTGTGTTATCTCTCTACCTACAATACAGATAGTCATGGAATTCTGGCCAAAATAAACACATTAAACAGAATAAAAAGATTGTCAGATTTGTTAGGAGAGAGAAAATCTCTCAAAATGGGGGTTCCGTAGCCCTAATGCTAATTGTGGACTAAACTAGGGTTTCTTGATATGAAAAGGTTTGAAAATCCCTGCTATACTCCACCCCTTGAGCTGTGCAGGGTCACTTTGTGAGAAGATGCTTAAATGCAAACTGTTGGGTAGCAGACCATGTGCTGCCTGGCTCCTCGCGAGCACGTGGGCTTCAAAATGATGTTAAAAAAATGTAGGCTGCTCTTTTTTCCCCTGCGTTGCAGTTTCTGTATTTAGATCTCATGTCAGTTTAGTTAACATTCACATTTGTTTGTGTCAGAGTTGCATCACATGACCCGCTGGAGCAGGTGCACACAAATAGGCCTGTAACTTTTTTTGCACTGTCTTTAAGAAACAAAGATGGTGACTGTACTGTATCTGTATCGTGAGAAATACCTTTTGTCAGCAGAAGCCAAACGTTTTCCTTTTTGGCCAGATCATGGCTACTGCCTCCTTGTAAGTCTCTCTGCATAAGATAGAGGGTCAACTCAATCTAAAGGCCTAAAATGCAGTGTTGTAGTTGGACTTGATCACTGATGACTCAGACTTGGACTCAAGCATTCATGCATTCAGACTCAGAAGTTGGAGATGAGGACTTGTTAATTGATTAAAAAAAAACATTTTTTGGTCAGTTTTCTTTTTGTAATAGGCCCTAATAATTTGCCATAAGATATTGATAGCTATATTGATACAGCGACATGATTCACTTTCAAAGGACAGGCACGTGTGTTCCACCTACATGTGAATTCACGCTCATGTTCAGTAAATCTGACTCCAGTAATGGGGGCTCAACTCACTCTTATTTGGTGACTCAGACTTGGACTCGTGACTCGACTCTGCAACACTGCTAAAATGTAAATAATTCACAGATTGTCCCGTGATTACTCAAAAGTTCTTCTCAATTTATAGCCTTCGAGCTATAATCTGGCATATATTTACATGTACTGACGGTACTGTTCATTAATATGCACTGTCCCTTTCTCAAATAAATACATAAATAAAAATAAATAAATAACAAAAAAGGGAGGTTTTAGTGGCAGAAGGGCTGAAAATATCCTCTTGAGAATGACACTGGCGGTGGCAGAGTGAGTGATGACAGTAGTTGGAGCCAAACTCACACGCCCGCCTGCCCTGGTCCGGGCCGGGCGGTGTCATAGTTTGGAATGTGAACCCCACCTTGGCCACAGGGAGTTGCCTGCTGCGTCTGAGACGACTGATACTATTGTTGGAGCATCAATGTGAAACTGGAGTCACACCTAACAGGCATTTGAGGCCGTGCTGGTATCCAATTTTAGACGAGCTCAGCAACAGTCCAGAGACTTGAGCAAGAGCTGTCTTCCTCTGATTCCACCTCAGTGCATTGTCTGAAAGCGTCTCATTCATAGTGTTTACGTGCAGCCCGATCATCCAATAACAGGATGGATTTACTCTTACTCTAAATGAAATGCTCCCATGTCAATCAATGCTTTAATCTGGATTAGAATAATTCAGATGGCCTCTTCAGGTTTTAAATCTGACAGTGATGGATTTTCATGCGAGTGCAAAACAGAATACATTGTAGAGCTGCAACGATTAATCGATTAATTGATTAGTTGTCCACTATTAAATTATTCGCCAACTATTTTGATAATCAATTGGTTTGAGTATTTTTTTTAAATAATTCTCTCAATCAGAATTCTCTGATTCCAGCTTCTTAAATGTGAATATTTTCTGGTTTCTTTACTCCTCTATGACAGTAAACTGAATATCTTTGGGTTGTGGACAAAATAAGACATTTGAGGACGTCATCTTGGGCTTTGGGCAAAACTGATCTTTTTTTTTTTTTGCCATTTTCTGACAGTTTATAGACCTAAACAAGTCATCAAGTCATCGAGAAGATAATCGTTAGTTGCAGCCCTAATACAGTAAATGTTTTGTGATAGCACCAATAGTCAGGGAAGGAAATCCTAATCCTGTCTTTGCATTTTATTTTGATCACAGTCTTGTTTTATTGAAAGTGCTTGTGACATCTCACACATAATGGCTTAGTTAGAACTGAACATGTAGCCCACTTAATAGTTATATTGTGTATCGCCATTAAGCCTTAAAAATACAGAGATTAGATTTTTGGTCCGTATCACCCAGCCCTATTGCAGCATGTGACTAGCTTTCAGTCAGGACAGTTAGATAATCCTGTTCCAGCTTAAATGTGAAAATAGTCAGTGATTGCTTCATGGGAGTAACACTCACTCTATATGCCATATTTCCATTGTGTGTGTTAGCAGAGTGAACCTTTCGCCCACAGGTCAGGTCCCATTCTGGTCATAGTTCCATGATTGTCTTCCTGTCTGATTTGATGCTCGTTGTTTCTGTCGAGCTATAAAAAGGATGGACAGCATTCCTGTGGGCTCCACCTGCTATTTATTGGAGTTACTGGAAGGATTTTGTGAGCTAATTGTTTTCACTGCCTTTTCCTCCAGGGGTTGAACTGGAGGTCGGTGCCGGGTGATGATCACATAATAATAACATCATGTTTGGTGAATTATGGGACCTGTGTTTTCTTTTTCTGCAGCATGCAATTATGCTGCTGTTTCTGCCAGTGCAGGAAGCTTTGCTGTTTTTGTCCACCATCCACAGTGCCCCCCTGAAGCCCCCCCCCCCCTCTCCAGCCACTCTCACTGTAGGGGCGGTTGTGTGGCTCAGGCAGTAGAGCAACGAGGGCGTCCACTAATCAGAAGGTCGGTGGTTCGATCCCCGGCTCCTGGCATGTCCAAGTGTCCTTGGGCAAGATACTGAACCTCAAATAGAGAGCCGCAGGGATGACGTATTTTTGTAGTCAGAACGCGGAAGTCCCGGACTTCTTGGTTCTTCACCGTTTCTGTCTATGGGATTTTTGAATGGGTTTTTGCCGCAATGCTTCAAATAAGGTCTCTGGGCAAGGCAAGCTTAATCAAACGTGAACCAGAGTTCAGTCGGATAATCTTCACACATGAGGACCACTTTCATGAGTTTTGTAGCGTAAATGCTAGCCCTAGAAGTAAAAAGCTCGAGCTAAGCTAATCCAGAACTACACACTGTCGCATAGGCTTCCCTGTCACGTCAGCACTCAACCTGGACTGTTGTTGATGTGTGCACTGATTACAGGTGAGGGAAAGAGAATTTCCGTGTTCGTCCTTTGAAGTGGTGACGTTATTGACGTATATATCCCCATCGACTCAACAGTGTAGTCTCATTTAGCCGTTTGCTAGCTAGCCGCCCTTTTAACGGCACGTAAAAGCTTCAAAACTCATAAAAGTGGTCCTAGTGTGTGAAGATGATATTATTAAACACTGGTTCGCGTTTGATTAAGCCAGCGTTGCCCAGATTGATTATTAGAAGCATCGCGCCAAAAACCCATTCAAAACTCCCATAGGCGAAAACAGTGAAGAACCAGGAACGTTACCATCGATGATTTCTGGACTCGTTCCTGCGGCTCTCTATTGCTCCTAGGGATGTTCATTTTGAAAAATTTCCATAATCGAAAATCGGGGAAAATTAACGATCAATTATCGATTATCGATCATATTAATATTTCTTTAACTCATTGAGTGCCAGCCACTTTTGGAGAACGGACGCTCCCAGTGCCAGAGTTTCAGAGCATTTTCAGTGATTTCTCGAGGCCCACAGAATATTGTGTGATATTACTATGTAAACACCGAACACGCACAAAGAACGATGAGACTCTATTGTATCAGCAGCAAAAAAAAGTTTATTGATATCATTTTCCGTTCTTTAGTTATCAGCCGGAGAAGATAGGTCAAAAACAGGCGTTTCCATCTAGAAGCTGAGATATTCCGCCTTTTGTGAAATGAAGCATTTCAAGCACATTCACTGAGTCTGAAGCTAATATTTTCTGATGTAGTGACGTGGTGTAGTTGTGTGGTGCCCTGCGTGCCCCACCCCCCTCTCCCCCCCTCAGCTGCAAACTCCTCCCCACACTAACACACAGCCTCACGCACCCAGCGTCTATTTTCGGAGTGCTCCGTTTTTGTCCGCCGGCTCCCAGCGCGACACGGAAAAGCCAAACCGGACTGCTGAGAATGGTTTGGCCCTTCGGCGTCGGGTGCTGCTTTTCTGGCGGCTAATCGTGTGGAGAAACTATACAGCAGAGACAGAGAGGCTCAGTTGTGGGCGCGGATTGACTGCTGTTCGCAGTAGGGATGTTCATTTTGAAAATTTTCCAAAATCGATAATCGGTGAGAATTAACGATCAATTATCGATTATCGATTTTATTAATACTTAGAAAATTTTCAATTTTTTCAATTTTTTCAATTTTTTCAATTTTTTTTTTTAACAAAATGAATGCCTATGGCAGAAAATACGAAAGACAACGTGTTCTCCTCAATGAACTCTTTATTTCAATGTGTCTCCTCTCCAACACTGCTGTCCCCGGCGCATGCCGGTGTGAATTTCTCATGTTTAAAACAGTTTTGTTGGCACAAAGGCCCGTGCCCAGCCAGAAAACTAGAGACTATATGAAGCTCCACCTCACGTTAGTCGGCTGTGCAATGGAGTGGGGCGAGGAGGAACGAATTCCACCCAAACCTAGTCCAAATTTTTTTTTTTTTTTTTTTTTAATAATTAAAAAATCGATCCAAATGCCACAGGATCGATTCCAATCCTTAACGATCGATTATCGATTTTCGATAATTGATGAACATCCCTAGTTCGCAGCCAACGTCAGCTCCAGCCAGAGCCATCTATATGGCTCTGGCTGCAGCATGAGCGGTTTCTCTTTCATCACGGGGCTTTTTCCTGCTGTTTTCCTGACCTTTCTCTAATCTGGAGAGCACTGTCGCCACCTAATGGGTCTGTAAAATAGGTTATACACCTTCAATAGCTACAATATTTGTACAGGAGATGCAGGAGGCTTTGATCCACGTCCCACCGTCAAAAAACGCATTTGACGTCGATCGACGTCATTGGCACTCTACGTCACTATTTACTTTGACGTCGATCGACGTCATTGGCACTCAATGAGTTTATATATATATATATATATATATATATATATATTTTTTTTTACTAAATGAATGCCTATGGCAGAAAATACGAAAGACAACGTGTTCTCCTCAATTAACTCTTTATTTCAATGTGTCTCCTCTCCAACACTGCTGTCCCCGGCGCATGCCGGTGTGAATTCCCCATGTTTAAAACAGTTTTGTTGGCACAAAGGCCCGTGCCCAGCCAGAAAACTAGAGACTATATGAAGCTCCACCTCACGTTAGTCGGCTGTGCAATGGAGTGGGGCGAGGAGGAACGAAATCCACCCAAACCTAGTCCGCAAAAAAAAATAAAAATAAATAAATAAATAAATAAATAAATAATTATTAAAAAATTAATAACAAAATCGCTAAAAATTCCACATGATCGATTCCATTCCTTAATGATCAATTATCGATTTTCGATAACTGATGAACATCCCTAATTGCTCCCGATATTTGTGTCAGCACCCTGTGTGTGTGTGTGTGTGTGTGTGTGTGTGTGTGCACGCGTGTGCGTGCGTGCGTGCGTGTAATGCAATTCACTCCTTTTACCATTGACTGTTTTACCAGACAAGCTCAGACTGATGTATCGTCCTTTTATAAAGTTTTGTTGTGCATTGCTAATATGATGGAGGTCCCTCCCACAGCTAAATAAAAACTTTCAATAAAAAATATAAAAAATTTGAACAATATAAATAAATAAATAAATAAATACCGTACACATCTTTAAATTTTCAGTAACATTTTGGGTAAATTTAACCATCATTGTCTCCCTGCTTTAAGGAACTGCTAATCTTGTCTGTGGGTTTCAGTGGAGATAAAATGATATAAAGTAGGTCCCTGTTCTCAAAAACCATATTGGTCAATGACGTAGATGAACTTAGCAGCCACAGCCTGCATTTACTAGTATTTGGCTAGTGACTGGTGCTAGTTTCCACCATGAATTTTGCATAGTCATACTGTACTGTAGGTATGCAGAACGATGAGGGCATCTTCTGCGCAGGAAACATTAGGGTTTCTAAGATAACGGTGCAGTTGCTGCGTCAGATTTGCTTGCACACACCATCCAGCAAGTGGCTTTGGCTTTTATGTCATATCTCTTTCATCTTACAGCTTTCAAGTCTCGTCTTGTTTCAACTTCCTACTCTCCTAACACTCATCCCTCATCTGACAGCTTTCATCATTTAGTTTTTCTTTCTTGTTGACTCAACACCAGAGGATTATAAAGCAAATCAAATGTCAACACCATTTGGGTCACTTTACCTTCTAAACGCCTCTGATATTTTTTTTCCGTTAAGACTGAAATCACAGCGTTTTTTTTCTTCAATATTTTGCATCCTCATAAAATGATAAAATCCATGTAATGGAATTTATTGTATGTTAAAATGCAGATAAATTACCAATTGTCTGTTTTTCCCCCCAATTCGAACACAATTTTCATTATGCGATTTGTAATTTTTTTTGTTTTCTTTTATTGTCTGTGTGTTAGATTAGGTTCATACAGGTTTTCACAACTTTCATGTGGGGAAACCTGTATAGAATGAATAATGAATACATTTAGTATGTTAAAAGCCCCACCGATCCACACAAGATTTGCTGTGGAAACTGTCAAGACATGAGGCTACATATGACAAAATCAAAAATGTTATTTTCACACCTTAATTGGTAGAAGTGGTAAAGTGTGATTTTCTTTAAAAAAAAGAAGAAAATCACAAAAGTAAGTTTACCTTCATTTGACTCCATTTGATTTCAGATAAACTTGTGCTGTGGCCTCACACTTTGACAGAAATGAAAAATTTCAATGGACTTGTGCTTAGCTCAGCTCATACTTTAAGTTCTGTGAAAGGAAATTACAAAATTCCACTGTGGACATTAATGGCGTCTCTTTTGTCTAATCATATAATAGGGAGGCTAGATGCCCTGTTCAACCACATGTGGATGGATTGTGGTCACCGAGGGGAAATTGTACTCTAGTCAGAAAATGCTGGTGACATTTAAGCTGTATTTAAACACTCACCCACATAATGCCATATGCATAAACAGTGGTGACTGGCGTTGTTGTGGTGGGAGGTGTGAGGTGCAGAAAGGCCCAGGCAGCAGTACAGGAAGTGCAGAGCAGCAGCACAGGAAGTTCAGAGCAGCAGCACTCTGTTGGCAGCACCAAGTGCCACAAAGACATTTTTAGTAGGGGGATTTTCTTCTCTGTCATATCAGTCACTAGATATATGACTAGATGAGACTTTCCCATGAGTCACTCACTGTGTGGTGTGGACCTTTTTTGGGGGGGACGTTGTCGTCCCACGTGTTGGTACAAACCATAGACTGTAAAAAATGATGGAAGTAGTGAGTATGACACTTGTGGACTGCCGCTTTGAAGCCGACAGTGTGGTATTTTGCCTCGCGTCTGGCATACTCTTCGTGCACGCGCTGGAGGTGGGGCTCCGCGGAGGGCGCGCGCACTCTGCGCGGGCCAAAACAAAACATAGTCAGTGCACCAAGTAGCTTGCCCATCATGGTAATATAAAAAATTAGGAATTTGTCTTTGTGCAGTAGGCAATGCAGCTAGTGATCACAGCAATAGAAGAAGCTTTTCTTCGTGCCTATATTTGTTTGGTGGAAAGTTTTTCTTGATCACTGCGATAATAATTTGGCATGAAGTTGATTCAATTTGGGGGAAAAAGTAGCTTACCTCCAAATCGAAGTTGCTGTCCGTCATGCGATGTTTGACAAAACTGGAAAGCCATTCCAGTTCCACTAGGATGAGTGGCACAGGTTTCAGCCCACCAGGATCCCCACTTTTTTTCTGTTGCGCTTTCTTTGCTTTAATAAAGCGATCCCTGCAATTCTTCCATTTCTTCCTGCACACTGCTTCCTCAGCTCCGAGTGTGCTGGCGATTTCTCGCCAGGAATTGGTGGACTTCTGCTGGTCCTTGTGGTCTCTCCGTGTTGTGTCGTAGAGATGCGGGTAGAGACGGACTTGTTCTGACAGTCTTCCCTCAAAAGCGTCCATGTTGACAATGTGCCAAAACCCGATGCGCTGCTAGAAAAATCTCCAGGTACGCGCCGCGCTCAGGCCTCGCCCCCCCGACACGCCCCGTGCAATGACGTCAAAATCGCCGCGCGCCCTATGCGCTTGGCTGGGCGCGAAGACTATGCCAAAGGCTTTATACAGAGCCGCAGCGCCACCTGCTATTGGTCCATGATCGGCAAGCTGTGTGATCACTGGAGAGGCGACCTGTCAATCATGCCCAGAACAGTCTTTTTTTAATCTTCTTATTTTACTCTCAACGGCCGAGTTATCTAAGAATTCACTCCCTCCCCGTACAGTTGTCAAGAAAGGTGAAATTAGCTATAGAGAGCAAAACATTATTATTATTTTTTCTACCAGACCATACACGTGTATTTCTGCTGTAAATTCAGGCATTTTAACATAGGGGTGAATGGGGAATGACTCCCTTTTGCTGCCAGCCGCAAGTGGCCATTCGAGGAACTGCAGTTTTTGCTACTTCCACATTGTCCTGAGTTTTCAGAAGCGGAACCAGCCGCATCGTTTCAAGGAACCCGCTCCTGTCTGCTCGAACACCAGAGGAATTTAGTGTCGGGCCGTTTGTTGTCATCTGTGGCCGCCGTCTGTGGTGTTTAGGGCCGGTCGTTAAATCAGAGAGGAGTATTGTTTTACCTCATTGTTCTTGCTTACTGGCTCTGATGACAAAAACAAGAGGCTTTCCCCAAAGTAGAATGGGATGTCTGGCCACACACATACACACAGTTTGGTGGGATGCATGTAGTAGGGCACAGACCACCCCCCCCCCCCCACACACACACACACACACTCCTCCCAAAACACACACACACTCTCTCACTCCCACCACAACACACTCTTTCCCAACGCGATGACAGATTAGCCTCATTCAA
This sequence comes from Poromitra crassiceps, assembly GCF_964638095.1. Classification (NCBI taxonomy): domain Eukaryota; kingdom Metazoa; phylum Chordata; class Actinopteri; order Beryciformes; family Melamphaidae; genus Poromitra; species Poromitra crassiceps. The sequence continues at coordinate 34,003,556 of NC_139625.1, read as the reverse complement.
ATTAACAATAGGGTCATTCACATTATTTCATGATCCCACTCTGTGTGTGTGTGTGTGTGTGTGCGTGTGCGTGTGCATGCACACTAATGCTGAACATAGGCAGAGTTTGACTTTTAGCACTGGGGGGGCCACAAATATTTGGCCGTTTTACATTTGACATTTTGCCCGTTTGAAGCCAGATTTAGAGGAATATCTCATTTTAAGACTAGCATCATCATGGTCTCTCTCTAATTATTGTTTAATAAGTATAAGAATGGAAATATAAGAAATATTAGAATATGAGTAGAATTACAGAACATTAATACTCATTACATTACATTACGTAATTTGGCAGACGCTTTTATCCAAAGCGACTTACAATAACACATTGTCAGCAATAGAGCAATCAACTATGCAACACAGTCTATGACAACTACAACTTCTGAAGGAATAGTGGTAAAGTTAAGTTAGTAAGTAGTTAGTAATTTCTTTTTTTTATTTCTTTTTTTAAGAGAGAAAGAAGTTAGTTCAAGAAGGGCCCAGATGGAGCCTGAAAAGGTGTGTCTTTAGTCTTTTCCGAAAGATCGGCAGTGATACGGCCGTCCTGACCGAAGGTGGAAGCTCGTTCCACCATTGAGGTGACAGGGACGAGAAGAGTCGCGAACAGGATGAGCGACTTTAATACTCATTATTGTATGTTTAGTAATGTAATGTACCGTATATTAATTATATAGTGCTTCACTGTTCACTGTTGCTTTTCACCGTGCTCAAAGACACTTTACAAATACAGGATAAAACAACTTTAATAAAGAGAGAAAATATTAAAATCGATGAGAGAGAGGGGGAGAGAGAGAGAAATATTATAGGTCAAAAGCAACAGCGAAAAGTTTTTTTTTGGAAAGATGACATAATGAGTATGAAAGACAATGAGTTTTGGCCTGTCAGATGTGACTGGGGAGGGCATTCCAGAGGGAGGGGGAGGCTGCAGCAAGGCCCTGTCAGAGACCCCCTGTCACAGCTTTAGCAAAGAGATACCTGTGATTCTTGTCAAAGTGGATATAAATTGTCTGATCATATTCAGCCAGACAGTGAGATGGAGATTTACAATGGTGAGCATATATATATATATATATATATATATATATATATATATATATATATATATATTGGTGATGCGCGGGTCACCCAGAACCCGCCGGGTCCTGCGGGCTGGGTTGGCAAATTATGAAAATATCGCGGGTGCGGGTGGGGCAGGCTCAGAACATGACAAAGCAACATTATTAAAGTCCCTGGAAACCAGAAATATCTTTTTATTATTTAGCATTTTGAGTTCATCACATGTTAATAAGCCACCAGCCAAATTTGAACGATGATGAACGTCGCAAAGTATATAAATTTAGGTTTGACAGTCATGGCAAAAGTCATGAGAATCAATTACATTTTAGAGTGTATTTCCTCCCGTGGACTGTGTGGGCGTGTCCCGTCTGCAGCAGGTATTTTCCACTCTCTCTCGGAGGAGACTGCTCGGAGGAGCCCTCTCTCTCCATTAAGGGAGAGAGAGAGAAGGAGAGAGAGAGAGAAGGAAAGAGAGATGGTGTGTGTGTGTGTGTGTGTGTTTGCGCGTTGCTCGGCGAACACACTCGCCGCTTGTGTCAGTGTGTGTGTGTGCGCGTGCGTGCATGCAGGGGCGCCGTATAGGGGGGGAAAGGTAGGACGATTCTAAGGGCCCTTGAAGCTGACAGGGGCCCTGTCAGCTTCAAGGGCCCTAAAAGCTTGGACACTAGGCAATTTTTTGCAGTATTAAATTATTAACCTATTGTAATGAATATACTATTTTATTCAATGTACTAGTAAAACGAATTGCTTCTTTTTGGCAAAAAAAGAAAAAATCCTCTTGCATACACACCCCCCTTCGATTTTCAAGAAATGGTTTCTCCCTGCCCAACACTGACAGGAAAAATAGGCACGCCTCCCATCCAGGCAGCGTGGGGCAGCAGCAACACTACGCAGTACGCGCTGAGATCAGATGAGAGGAGAGAGCAGAGAGGAGACGCAACCAGCAACATGCCAAAAGCAAAGTCAGGTTTCAAAAAGAGAAAGGATAGGCAAGAAAGAGAGCAGAGAGAAAAAAGAGCACAACAGTGCCTCACGCAGTTTTATAGGAAGGCAGGTGAGTGAGCTGGACTGGTGCAGCTGTCTGCCTGTCTCTGTGTGAGGCGAGGCAGATAGCCTACGCTACGTGAATCACTCTGTTAACCTAGAGAACTGTCTAGTCTGTCTGGCGCCATCAGAACATTTATTCAACTTTTCTTAACTACTGGAAATTACCCTGTTAGACCTTAGTGAAATATGCTTACTTCACAAAGTGTTTACATTTCCCTCCTGTCCTGTCTAGCAAACATTTAATCAATGCAAACAATTGTTTGCAAGCCGTTCATATAAATCAGTTGTCCCTCCCTGCCTGGCTCTTGCCTAACACAACAGATGCAGAATCAGACACAGCCCCCCCACCCCCACCGGCACCTTCCAATGAACCAGTCCTCCTAACTGATGAAGGAGGTGAGACACACACAGCAGCATTGTGTTGAATGACATGGTAGTTGGCACAATTGCAGTGGGTCTGTGGGGATTTATTTGTAATACTAATAATAATAATAATAATAATAATAATAGTAATAAAAAAATAAGAAGGATCAACACAATTTATTTGTCCACATAATGACCATTATATGAAAGGAAAAGCAGCCCACAAATGACAGCCAATGAGAAAAGGAGAACATAATGATATTAAGACTGAATAATGATATCACAACAGTCTCATGCTAAACACTCTCCTGTTGGACTCCACATGTGTATCAATATTATTTCTAGTCATTAGTTGATAGTATTTCTTTGTTCCCTCTGGTGTATTCAGAGCAGAGAGAGAGTATGATGATTCAACAGGGATGATGGTGAGATGAAGGTGGGTGAGAAAAGGAGCAAATATTGATGGTTAAGACTGAATAATGACAACACTACAGTGTTATCCTAATATAATTTAAAATGCGATATTATCCTCTAAATCAGCTTCAAACAGCCCAAATTTTTCGCCGGCGCCCTTCGGACGCCGGCATCAGTGGGGCCCATGCTATGTTCTGTCATGGGGCCCAGAATCCCTGGCGGCGCCCCTGCGTGCATGCGTGTGTGTGATTCGATTAAATCTTATGACGTGATAAGATCCTGCATTTTAGCACTGCGCGCTCCGCTCTCTTCAATGAGGAAATGGAAATCCAGACCTTGTAGAAAAGTGTCGATTTTTGGGGTTAGGGTTGAAAGTAATTCTCTCTCTTTTCAGAGGCACACAATTACTCACATAAGACCCTAAATTTAATAGTTAGGTTTTTGTGGATTTTGGTTTCCAGGGACTTTAAATAATTTAGAGCAGTGAAACACGCAGAGTAATTAACCTTAAAGACGTGAACTCTCTCTCACACGTAGGTACACACAATCAGACAGACTCCTGCTGCACTCTCTATAGCAGGGGTGGGCAATTATTTTTCATGGGGGGCCACATGAGAAACTCAGATTGTTGCCGGGGGCCGAACAAATATTGTCATGCCGTAACCCATGGATGGGTAACTTTGATGATAGAGAGGGCCACAAAAAATGTCCTTGCTACCAGGTTTTGCTGAGGGCCGAACGGCGCCAGCGCGAAAAATTTGGTGCATTTGAAGCCAGGTTTAGAGGAATAACTCATTTTAAATTAACAGTTGTGATGTCATTATTCAGTCTTAACCACCAATATTTGATCCTTTTCTCACTCACTCCTATGTCACCACCTGCTCTCAGGGCTTGAAATTAACCAATTTGGCTGCTAGATTTTAAAGTTACCAGCCAATTAGAATTTCCACTAGCTGAAATGTTTTTCTTGAAATAAATCAGAATATGAGTGGGTTAATTTAAGCATAAGTATCAGTAAGTGTCCCGGGATGATCAAAGCCTGTGTTGAGGGTCACACGAACAAGAATGCAGTCTTGAAGCTAAATAAATCCAAAACCAATGAGTTATTTAAGTTATTTAAATTTCTACTTCAATGTAGCCTTTTAGTCATAAAGATTATTCAAAGATATTCCATATTCCAGACTGAAATGCTATAACAGAAGTGGAGTATTGGCCAGAATATGACATGAACATTTGGACACTTATTCAGCGGGTATCTTGCATGTTGCGTTCAGGTGCACTGTGTGTGTGTAAATATATATATATATATATATATATATATATATATATATATATATATATATATATATATATATATATATATATATTATTTTGCAATTCCATCGCGGCAGGCGCGTAGCCACGGGTGTGCCAGGGTGTGCCAATGCCACCCAGACAGGCCGCTGGCACACCCAAAAAAAATGGGGTAAAAAAGGTTTTTTGTTTTGTCTGCAAAACACATCAACGCTGTCATGCACTGTGTCCAACTTATCCTATGTGCGAATAGAAATCACGCTCCGCTGACCTATGTGCCCCGGAGCATCATGGGAATAGTTAAGCTGTCGTCCACGTAAAGTAAACAAATGCACGCACAGCTGTAGCAGCAGCAGCAGCCCAAATCAAGAAGACATGAAACAAAGCTCGCTTTTAAGCTTTTTCGGCAAAGGCAAGAAACGTCGCTTTGACGACGAGGAAGAAGATGACTCGTTGTCACCCTCCCCCTCAACAAGTGCGGATTGTAGTGCACCCTTCCCGCACCTGTATTGGTGGTGTACAGTGGAGAAGAGACAGACGATTATGAAGAAGATGATGCAGCCGAAACAATGACGTTAACAGCGGGGAACGCAGCCAACAACACACTGGAGGTTTGTGCAGAGCCAGAGGACACTGAGAACGCTACAGATCTCTCTGCAGTAGACGAACCTTCATGCCAACCAAATTTGCGTTCTTTCCCGACTAGAACACTCATTGGAAAAAGTAGGTGAGACTTTTTTGAGATACTAAACAAAGTGGTTTTACATGTTGCCAAAAAATACAATTTAATTGACTGCTTTTACCTGCTAATAATGAGTGTGAAAAGGAGCAAACAACACACAAATATTCCTCTAAATCTGGTTTGAAAAGACCCAATTTTTTTTTGGCGGCGGCCAAATGGTCCGCCCCCTGGCATACCCTGGCTTTCTGTGGCACACCCAATGAGCCAAGTCTGGCTACGCTACTGCATCGCGGGCCACACAGGTGGCGCCGGGCCGTATTTTGCCCATGTGTGCTCTATAGCCTACATGGAGTACAATGAGGTAGCCTATGTGCTCTCAAAACAAACATTTTGGAAGGATTATTCGCTGTAATTATTATTTGAAGTGTCCATAAAACTAATGCCACCGCAGATTTTCTGTTGTGGACTCGACTGTGATCTATTTGTCAAATTTACTGCAACGTGAGTAGGCTGTGAACAATTGAGAGCGCATGAGGTAATTAAAAGAAATCAGACAGCGAGTCTAGCCGTATCTGCAAGCCGTGTGCGCACCTGCTGCTGCACTACTACGTTTAGTAGCCTACTACTGCAACATGGCCAATTGAGAGCGCATGAGGTAATTAAAAGAAATGGGGAAGAATAAGAACTGTTTCTGTAGCCGGCCTAGTGCCTACCTCTATACCTGCTACCTCCATTTGAAACACTGCGGTCACGCCATCCTCACTTTCAGGAAGCGTAGTCACGCTATCTGAAGACCATCGATTAATTGAAGAAATACCGACATGAAAGCAGCCGCACAACTCATCCAGAGCAGTAGGCTACAACTGTTGTCGCGCAGGCAGCATGTGAGTGTCTGTGTGTGTGTGTGTGAGAGGGGAGAGAGACAGAGTTATTAGCTACTTTGCACACCTTGGAAGCTCTGCTGTGCTCCTCCTGAGTCTGGAGACATATTACATTAAATTGGCCGTTGCGGGCTGCTGGGTTGGGCTGGGTTGGGCATTTTCAGATGTTTTAACGGGCTGGGCGGGGCGGGCTGGCTCCAATGATGGGTTGGGTTGGGGCGGGCCTTAAAAAAAATATATATATATATTTTACGACTTGGGGGGGCAGGCCCCCCTGGCCCCCCCATTAACTCCGCCCATGATGCTGAAATCTAACAGACTAAATGTGTTTTTTTTGGGGAACTGATTTGCTGCACTCTTTGTACTGTGTGTAAAACAATGACTTGTGGATGATTTCCGTTCCTGTGTGTTTTTATTGTAATTTGGAAATGTTGGATCAGAAACCTCTTTCACTTGACCTTAGCTGACCAAACACAGGGTGTAATAATGAAACGATCCTTTGTGTTGCAAGAGCGAGCTTTCATACAGAACCCAATTCACATGTGAAGAGGGATGACCAGGGTGTCTCTGTTTTGTCCAGGAGTTCAAACCAGCAACATTGATGTCACAAACCTGTTTATTTTATCTTTAGGCTGCTGCTGCCCCTAGTTTGCCTCTGTACAAACATACAACATACTGTAGTAAGTAACAATACAATACAAAAATACATAAATATCAGAATTGACAAAGTACAATATTTGTACAGGGTTTCTTCTTCTTGGTAATGCTGGTGCAGAAACATATTATAATGCTGGTGCAGAAACATATGAACAGCTTGCTGCAGGACAGGTTGATATAAGTGCATACTGACACACATGGTGCAGATGTTTACCGTCTGTTTTGGGGATCTAAATCTCACAAGAGAAAGTGATGTGTGCCGCAATCTGTGTTTGACGAGGAAAAGAGAAACAATGTGATTATATGTGAGGTGTAAATGTATCCAGCTAAATCATATCTAGACTAGGGCTGGATGATATGGTTGAAATCAATATCACGAGAATCATAGCTCGGAGTGTTGGAGGTGTAAAGAAGAAGGAGGCACTCTGGTGCACATGCTTTGGGAATGTCCAAAAGTCCAGGAGTTTTGGTTAGCCATTCATGGTCTTGTGGAAAAAATTGTTGGCCTCGATATTCCGTTTACCCCCAGTCTATTTATTTTGGGTGATCCCGCAACATTGAGTGATTTGACTCCACCAATCGCTAATTGGATCCAGACGGCTTTAATGTTAGGACGAAGATTATTGGTTAAGGAGTGGAAGTCCTCTTCGGCTCCTGCACCGTCTTTATGGCACATTTCTCTTGGGCAGCTGGCTGCCCTTGAACAACTATCATACAGGCTGCTTGATAAGGTGGACGAATATAATTTGAAATGGGGGCATTATCACGCATATATTGAAAAATAGTGGCATCTCTAGCTCAGATGAACATAAATTGCCAATTTATGACGGTCAGGCTGTATTTTTGATCTTTTACTTTTCTGTACATCACCAATATGTTGTGTTTTGTTGTTTGTTGTGTCTTGCTGTCTTTTTATTTTATTTTGTTGTCTAGTGTTAACAGGAAGCTGTTACCTGTGATGGATGTCTGTTTTGCTTGTCTAACAAAAATAATAAAAACTTCTAATCATAAAAAAAAAAATATCACGAGAATCATAAGGATTTTTCTTGATATCCATATATGGCTCATGTATGCAAAATCACATTAAATAACCACATGTATGTTTACCTCATTGAACCAAATGGCGATGTTAGGTGTGATGTCAAACAAAACTGAAATATTCAAATAATATTGTTCCTACCACCATACCTAATGTTATGAGTTTTTAAGTAAGATTTGCTTGTCAATATCAATTTAAACAGCAGAAATGTGTCACAAATTAAAATGTCTTCATATCATCACTAGGGCTGGATACAAATTTCAAGAATCGATTAGATTCCGATTCACAAGGTTCCGAATCGATTAATCTCGATTCGATTCCGATTCGATTAATTTCAATATCGATTTGGTTAGGTAGTGATACTAAAACATGTTTTTGAGGTATAACCTGAATTACATGACTGTCCAGTTATGTAACACAGGGGTTCCCAACCTTTCTTGCGCCAAGGACCGGTAGATGCATGGGGAAAAAAGTTGCGGACCAATTTTAATGGTTTTAGCACATATATTTACTCACCAGGTGGTGACAAAGGGTAAATAACAGCCTTTTCATCGGTCAATAAGGACACTTTCACAATTATGCAGTGATTTGATTTCAGCCTATATCATTTCTAAAAGTAGATATTAATGATCAAACATTTCCATTTATCTAGCCTACAGTATTTGTTTTTGTTTCAACTACAAACATAAATAAACGTCAGCTTGAAACTATGTTTCAACTACCACACACAGCCTATAATATTATAGCCTATGTTTATTTAAAAAAAAAAAAAAAAAAAAATCAATCTCTGGACATATGAATCGATATCAAAGGATTAAAATAAAAATCGATTCAAAATCGGAGAATCGATTTTTTTAACCCAGCCCTAATCATCACGATATGATCACATCATCCCACTGAAAGTCGATAAAAACGATAATATTCAATTGTCATCCAGCCCTAATCTAGACACAATCTGGATATTAACGTTAATGCCAGGTGTGAAGGTGTCTGGTCTATCTATTATAAGTTTGTATACAGTATGTATTAATTCAGTGTGTGTTGTTAATCTGACCAAGGTGAATGGATGTGGTTCTGTTCCAGGTGGTACAGGCTGAACTCCAAGACGGGGAAGAAGGAGAAGGAGCGGGGAGAGATCCAAGTGACTGTGCAGTTCACACGCAACAACCTGACAGCCAGCATGTACGACCTGGCCATCAAGGACAAGGGCCACTCCACCTTCAGCAAGCTAAAGGAGCGCATGAGGGGCAAGAAAAGGTCCAGCGACGAGGACTCCGCATCCGCCATCCTGCCAGGTAGGGGTGGGAATCACAGAGTTATAGGCAATGTACACCAGATGCGTTACGGCTGCGTTGCGGATCTGGCAAAACTGCTGGATCGACTCTCGCCCATGTTAATTGATGGGCGATACATGCGGTACAGAAAAATTACGCACCTATTTTTGACGGATCCCGCATACGTCTGACAGATTACATGAGTGTGGGTCTGTTCGGAGCCGTACCGCATCTGTTCCAGAGGTAGTGTACATTAGCCCTAACTCGCGATACGATACTATCACGATACTTGGCTCTTGATAACGATGGTATCACGATACAGCGATTCTGTGATAATCGATACATTGCAAGAAATCTCATCTGCGATACATCACAGTATTTGTGTAAATGAAGAGGAAAAAAATACCAATAAAAAGGCAAAAAGCATGAATTATGTATTCACAGAATTGACATTAACTCATTGAGTGCCAAGGACGGACATGTTCGTCATTTCAAATAGTAACGTAGAGTGCCAAGGACGGACATGTTCGTCAATTGCGTTTTTTGACGGTGGGGCGTCGATCAAAGCCTTCTGCCTCTGATGTACAAATATTATAGCTATTGGATGTGTCTAACCTATTTTACAGAACCCTTAGGTGGGGACAGTGCTCTCCACATAACAGAAAGGCAAGGAAAAAACAAAGAAGAAGTCGTTATGGAAACGGAAATCGCATCGCATCCGTATGCATCGATATGCTGAAGCACGTTACTGCAGCTGTGCCTGCAGCAGCCAATCTGCTCCCACAATTGAGCCGGACAGCACATCCGCACATCCACACCGTGGAGTTGTTATTATTCTCAACTGGAAGCATCGTTGCCGGTGACAAACACACGCGGAACGCTGTAAAAAAGCAGGATGTCGCGCTCCCTTCACTGTGCGCACAGCAAACTCAGCAGAGAGCCACCACAGACAGGAGGAGGAGTGTGCAGTTGAGGCGAGGCGAGGCGGGGCGGGGCGGGGGGGGGGGGGGGGGGGGCACGCAGAGCAGCGCGCAACACCCAGACAGACCCAGGCAGCAGGACAGGATTGACAAACGCAAGCCAGAATATCCGATGCCCACCAGCAGCAAATCAAGACCAGCAAGAAGCTGCAACCAGCAGCGCACGCAGGGGCCAGCGCTGCTGGTTGTAGCTAAAAAATTATTCTGCCAAACATAATTCCCTGGCCTTCACTGTTTTATTGAAGGAAATTATTTTTGAGGTGTGACTACATTAGAAAAGATTAGCTTCAGAGTCAGTGATGTGCTTGAAATGTTTAATTTCACAAAAGGCCAATTATCTCAGCTTCTAGAAAAAAATTGCTGTTTTTGGATGAATCAAGCTATCTTCTCCGGCTCATAACTAAAGAACGGAAAATGGGATCAATAAACTTTTTTTTGCAGATGATAGAATAGAGTCTCATCGTTCTTTGTGCGTGTTCAGTGTTTACATAGTAATATCACACAATATTCTGTGGGCCTCGAGAAATCACTGAAAACGCTCTGAAACTCTGGCACTGGGAGCATCCGTTCTCCAAAAGTGGCTGGCACTCAATGAGTTAAACAACCATACTGCATAATTAAATGCCTCTTTTTAACACACATTGAGTGCAAATTCTCCATGACTCCACGTGTGAAGTTAAAATGTTTAAGAGAAGTTATAATCTTTAACGGAATGATACAAAATCTGTGCAAATGAAAGCTGCAGTAGGCAGTTTTACACAACAACAATGGAATGTTAACCATACCAACATGGCAGAGAGTAGAACCCAAATGACCATTGTTTGTGTGCAGTGATTGGCTAGTTATGTTCGAGCTAACCTTGATTGGTAGTATTTTCGTCAGACCTACAACCAAAATTATAATGAAATGATATTGCCTACTGCAGCTTTAAGTTGACAGAAAACTAAAACGCACAAATGAATGCAAAACATACACCTTTCAATGCCTAACAAGCATAATCAACTTCATGTAAACCAGGACACATTTCAGTGCCTGCATGTTTTAATAAAAGATATTGATATTTGGCGCCAGCCTATCACAATATGGTATCATGATATGGTATCATGATATGGCGCCGATGTATCGGTAATGTATCGCAAGAGGAAGTATCACGATATTTCAATATCTGGTAACACTTTTATTTGGATAGTCTGCCTATAGAGAGTCTATAGAGTATTTGTAACATTTCAACAGCTTATTAGTTGACATTAGTTAACATTCAACAATTAAATTGTTTGGCTTTGTCTGTAGATGTTGCTTTAACAGCTTATTACCGGTAGTTGATATTCCACAGATTCTGTCTATAGATAATCTGTTAAACATAAACATCTGTTGAATTGTTGAATGTCAACTACCGTGGAATCTGCTTATAGTGATCACGGTTATAGTGATCAAGCACCTATTTTGATCAAAAAGCTTGGTCCCGAATCATTCTTATACACATGCTGTTTAAATCATTTGCTTATAGTGATCAATACTCTGCTTACAGTGATCATTTTGGGCCTTGCCCCACCTGAGAACAATGGAAAAAATTTATAAAACTACAGTAATTTTATTTAATTTTTTTACTTAAAAACTGCCAAAAATTAGCCAACGAGATACAACAGCGATACTCGGTGCATCTCTGTCTGTATATGGAGAGATCGAGGCATCTCTGTCTGTGGAGAGATGGCGGTGTGTGTCTCTACGCGAGACTGCTGTGTTTGAAACCGCTGGAGGCCTAACTTACTGTATGGATTTTTAAAGTCAATAACATTCCTTTACTTTATATGTACTGTATTCATGTATTACATATACAAACATCAATTAGATGGTAATCTACATGAGAAATAAAGAAAAAGAAAAAAATCAGTTATCATCTGCGTATAGTGATCAATTTGAACCGTCCCAAGGTGATCACTATAAGAGGAGTGCACTGTATTATTATTGAAATGTTACAAATACATGTAGTCTGTAGAGTAGACTCTGTGTAGGCGGACTATCCAAATAAAGTGTTACCCAATATTTTGTCCCACCCCACCTGCCAGGCGCCGCCGTGTACCAGATGCGTAACCGGCTGCCGAGCGACGGCGGTGGGGAGGAGGAGTACGAGGACGACGAGGGTGGCGAGCGGAGGCGGAGCAAAATGAGGACCTTCTTCCTGAGGGGGAAGCTGAGGAAGTCGTCCGAGACGCGCTCCAGCACCTCGCTGGGCTCAGAGAGCAGCGAGTCGTCCTCACGGGGGGGCAGCCTCAGCCCCACCGCCGGCATCAGCGTGGTTGTCTCTGACCTCTCCAACTCGCCCAGCAACAGCAGCAACCTGACCGCAGATAACAGCCCCGGTGAGAGTTTTTTTTTTTTTTTTAACCTTTATTTAGACAGGCGAGTCATTAAGAACAAATTCTTATTTACACTGACGAGAGAGTGACCAGCGACCCGCGTGGTAGTACTCGAATCCTTGAGTCATTTTCAGGATTCGTGACTCGATGACTTGGACTTGGATGTGAACATTCATGCATTTGGAGTGGACATGGAAGTTGGAGACTGTGGACTGTGACTTCTTAAAAAAGACTTTTTTTGTTTGTTAATTTGTTAAGGTAATTTGGCATAAGATATTGATAGCTACAAATAATACCATGACATTCACCCATGTTCAGTAACTTCAGACTCGGATTCAGGTAATGAGGACTCAAACTCTTCTTTGGTGACTCTGATTTGGACTCGGACTCAAACTCTGGGGACTGGACTTGAGACTCGACTTGGACTCGAGATATAGTGACTGGACTACAACAGTGCCAGCGACCGGAGCTAGGCCTGTTATTATTGGTTGAAGTCCATAATTTAATGAAGTGATTGGTGCAGCATACTGTACGTGTTTTGAAGGGCTTTGAAGGGCAGAGCGATTGGTCCCATTCTTGTATATAGACAAGATTAAGAAATCCCAAAAAGGTAAATTAATCCATTTCACATATTGTTATTGCGCCCAGGTCTGCCAGTGAAACTGACCAGTGCTGCTGTGAAAAACATCCAGTCAGTCAAAGCCAGTACAAGGTTTTGATCACCAGATAAGCTCCTTGCAAATTTTATTTAGCAAAGTCATTGATTACCTGCAACTATTTCTTTCTCTTTCTCTGTCTGCCTCTTTCTCCCCCTCTCCATCTCTTTCAATGTGGTTGTCCTCCCCCTGCCTTCTGCAGAGCACACGGCCAACACCTCGCCCAAGTTGTCCCCGCACAGGTGTGAGTTCAGTGACGAGGCTGGGGAGATCAGCATCGCAGTGCCTGTGCCTTCAGTGCGCATTAACGGAAGCCATGCTTACAGCGTCCAGCCCCTGGACCCTGGCTCAGGAAACCCCACGGGCTCATTAGGCCTGGGACTGCTGCAGAAGTCCTTGCCTCTCTCCATGTCTCTACAGAACCTCAGCCCACGGGCCCAAGAGCTGCCCAAAGGCCCCGCGGGAGATGGGCGCCGCTGGTCCTTCGACAAGGCCGGCGAGGAGGAGAAGGCGGCCATAGCGGCGGCCTTGGAGCAGAGCGGCCCCATGCAGGCGGACAGCGAGGAGAGGCCCGGGCAGCCCGCTCCTCCTCTGGCCGCCTCCTCCGAGTCAGAGAGCCAGGGGAAAAAGCAGAGGAAGAACTTGTTCTCCCACGGGAGGAGTGAGCCTTCGGGGAAGGGGCAGAGTCGGCCAAAGGATGAGTCTGAACAGGCCTCCGCTCCCACCGAGGACAAACACAGGGGATGGTTCGGCTCAAAGGACTCCCACAGCAAACCCAGGTGAGATGAGACTAGAGCCGATATTAGGGAGTACAAAAATTGAAATCGGTATATCGTCCGATATTTTTTATTATTTTATACTCTATGTAAATTATAAAAACATTTTTGCAATTATCCCTCGCATATCAAACACTTGTGGCAAAGATATGTAAATGGAGGCAGGATATTTACACTTTAACAATAAACTTTATTGTCCAAAATGACATCAGTGCACTGAAACAGTAAACTTCACTGGGAATGTATTAATTATAAATAACTATAAGGACAAAAAATAAAAATGGAAGAAATATATAACTTTCAAAGAAAAAGAAAAAATATCTTTGATAGACCAATATCGGCCGATAATATCTGGCTTCAGATGAGACAACCGTGACACGCTGTTATCAGAGAGAAGAGCGACCTCCCTCTGACAAGCTCATTTGTTGCTCCATAAAACAGATGATGGATTATCATTTCCTCATGAATATGAATTGAATCAAGGAGCAGCCAACATGAGGCAGCTGAGAGGTTGTAACTGCACTGTCTACTCTAGATTCACTGCCATCATCAGTTGCTGGCTGCAGTGACTAACTGCATGTGACCCGTATACTTAGATTGTTTTTGTTTGGCAAAAGACAGTGGCAGGAAAGAATGCGTTTGATGTGTAGGCTGGTGTTTTGCCAGCAGACTAGAGAGCTGAAATGTTTCACTCAAGTTACTAATTAACTTTGTTGGCATCGGCCCTGCAAATATTTTCATGGGTCATCATCGGCTCAATGTTTCGAGCAGGCTTTTTTTTTATCATCTCATATCAACAAAGCTACATTATCACTCCATTGCCCAGAATGCCTTTTGGTTGTAAATGCCAGATCCCATGGTACTTAAAAGCTTAACAACCTACCCAAGTACAGTACAAGTAAGTTATAGTATAAGTTGTTTTAATAAAAAATAAATAAATAAAATCCTTCCTTCCTGATTCCCCCCGTTTACTCCCCAATTGTGCTTGGCCAATTCCCCCTGCTGTCCCGGTCGTTGCTCCACCCCTCTCTACTCCTTTATCAGAGTAGTTGTCATCAGTTACTTTCCACTTCTCGTGTACCAGCATGGCTGCTACAAGACGTTTCCAACTCGGTATTCTCCGTGTCATGTCCTTCCTCCGCTCCGCGTCTCTGGCTCTGGTTACAGCAGACATCTGCAATGCAGATAGGGGTGGGTGTTGCTCCCCCTTGTGAAATTAGCTCTACAGCTAAACCCCAAACTCCATACTGTGACTCAGCTCTAAAGCGCTAAACCCCAAACTCCATAACACGAATTAGCTCTATACAACTAAACCCCAAACTCCATAACATGAATTAGCTCTATACAGCTAAACCCCAAACTCCATAACATGAATTAGCTCTATACAGCTAAACCCCAAACTCCATAACACGAATTAGCTCTATACAACTAAACCCCAAACTCCATAAGATGAATTAGCTCTATACAGCTAAACCCCAAACTCCATAAGATGAATTAGCTCTATACAGCTAAACCCCAAACTCCATAACATGAATTAGCTCTATACAGCTAAACCCCAAACTCCATAACACGAATTAGCTCTATACAGCTAAACCCCAAACTCCATAAGATGAATTAGCTCTATACAGCTAAACCCCAAACTCCATAACATGAATTAGCTCTATACAACTAAACCCCAAACTCCATAACATGAATTAGCTCTATACAGCTAAACCCCAAACTCCATAAGATGAATTAGCTCTATACAGCTAAACCCCAAACTCCATAACATGAATTGGCTCTATACAGCTACACCCCAAACTCCATAACATGAATTAGCTCTATACAGCTAAACCCCAAACTCCACAGCTAAACCCCAAACTCCATAACGTGAATTAGCTCTATACACCTAAACCACAAACTCCATAACATGAATTAGCTCTAAACCGCTAAACCCCAAACTCTATAACATTAATTAGCTCTATACAGCTAAACCCCCAAACTCCATAACGTGACTCGGCTCTATACAGCTAAACCCCAAACTCCATAACGTGACTCATAAACAGCTAAACCCCAAACTCCATAACGTGACTCAGCTCTAAACAGCTAAACCCCAAACTCCATAACATGAATTAGCTCTATACAGCTAAACCCCAAACTCCATAACGTGAATTAGCTCTATACAGCTAAACCCCAAACTCCATAACATGAATTAGCTCTATACAGCTAAACCCCAAACTCCATAACATGAATTAGCTCTATACAGCTAAACCCCAAACTCCATAACATGAATTAGCTCTATACAGCTAAACCCCAAACTCCATAATGTGAATTAGCTCTATAGAGCTAAACTCCATAACGTGAATTAGCTCTATACAGCTAAACCCAAAACTCCACAGCTAAACCCCAAACTCCATAACATGAATTAGCTCTATACAGCTAAACCCCAAACTCCATAACATGAATTAGCTCTATACAGCTAAACCCCAAACTCCATAACACGAATTAGCTCTATACAACTAAACCCCAAACTCCATAACATGAATTACCTCTATACAGCTAAACCCCAAACTCCATAAGATGAATTAGCTCTATACAGCTAAACCCCAAACTCCATAACATGAATTAGCTCTATACAACTAAACCCCAAACTCCATAACATGAATTAGCTCTATACAGCTAAACCTCAAACTCCATAAGATGAATTAGCTCTATACAGCTAAACCCCAAACTCCATAACATGAATTGGCTCTATACAGCTAAACCCCAAACTCCATAACATGAATTAGCTGCTCTATACATCTAAACCCCAAACTCCATAACATGAATTGGCTCTATACAGCTACACCCCAAACTCCATAACATGAATTAGCTCTATACAGCTAAACCCCAAACTCCACAGCTAAACCCCAAACTCCATAACGTGAATTAGCTCTATACACCTAAACCACAAACTCCATAACATGAATTAGCTCTAAACCGCTAAACCCCAAACTCTATAACATTAATTAGCTCTATACAGCTAAACCCCCAAACTCCATAACGTGACTCGGCTCTATACAGCTAAACCCCAAACTCCATAACGTGACTCATAAACAGCTAAACCCCAAACTCCATAACGTGACTCAGCTCTAAACAGCTAAACCCCAAACTCCATAACATGAATTAGCTCTATACAGCTAAACCCCAAACTCCATAACGTGAATTAGCTCTATACAGCTAAACCCCAAACTCCATAACATGAATTAGCTCTATACAGCTAAACCCCAAACTCCATAACATGAATTAGCTCTATACAGCTAAACCCCCAAACTCCATAACGTGACTCAGCTCTATACAGCTAAACCCCAAACTCCATAATGTGAATTAGCTCTATAGAGCTAAACTCCATAACGTGAATTAGCTCTATACAGCTAAACCCAAAACTCCACAGCTAAACCCCAAACTCCATAACATGAATTAGCTCTATACAGCTAAACCCCAAACTCCATAACATGAATTAGCTCTATACAGCTAAACCCCAAACTTCATAACATGAATTAGTTCTAAACAGCTACACCCCAAACTCCTTAACGTGAATTAGCTCTATACAGCTAAACCCCAAACTCCATAACATGAATTAGCTCTATTACAGCTAAACCCCAAACTCCATAACATGAATTAGCTCTATACAGCTAAACCCCAAACTCCATAACATGAATTAGCTCTATACAGCTAAACCCCAAACTCCATAACATGAATTAGCTCTATACAGCTACACCCCAAACTCCATAACATGAATTAGCTCTATACAGCTAAACTCCACAGCTAAACCCCAAACTCCATAACGTGAATCAGCTCCATACAGCTAAACCACAAACTCCATAACATGAATTAGCTCTAAACAGCTAAACCCCAAACTCCATAACGTGAATTAGCTCTATACAGCTAAACTCCATAACATGAATTAGCTCTAAACAGCTAAACCCCAAACTCTATAACATGAATTAGCTCTATACAGCTAAACCCCCAAACTCCATAACGTGACTCAGCTCTATACAGCTAAACCCCAAACTCCATAACGTGACTCATAAACAGCTAAACCCCAAACTCCATAACGTGACTCAGCTCTAAACAGCTAAACCCCAAACTCCATAACATGAAAACCCCAAACTCCATAATGTGAATTAACTCTATACAGCTAAACCTCAAACTCCATAACATGAATTAGCTCTATACAGCTAAACCCCAAACTCCATAATGTGAATTAGCTCTATAGAGCTAAACCCCAAACTCCATAACGTGAATTAGCTCTATACAGCTAAACCCCAAACTCCACAGCTAAACCCCAAACTCCATAACGTGAATTAGCTCTAAACAGCTAAACCCCAAACTCCATAACGTGAATTAGCTCTGAACAGCTAAACTCCAAACTCCATAACGTGAACTAGCTCTATACAGCTAAACCCCAAACTCCATAACGTGACTCAATATTTATGTCAAATTGGTTTGAAAGGGAATGATGTAATCCTTGTTCTCTTACAGGTTTGTGCGTGTGTGAGTGTGTACGTGGGAGTTTTGTGTGTCTGTCTGTTGTGTATGATGGGGTGAAAAGGCACAAAAAAACACATTTGAGTTTTATCTCCACTTCTAACACACAAACACACTTTTAAGTGGGTAATTTATACACTCTTAAGTGGGTAATTGGTAATTTGGGTTGTGTGACCTGCTGTACTTGTACTTTCTCTTGCATGCAACACTCAATAATCTACTGAGTACATTGCTCCTGCATTTAAAAAAGTCTTTAATTCGGGTCTCCAAGGACACTAAAATAAATTAATAGTGATAAAAATGTCCTTCCTATTATTATTATTATTATTATTATTATTATTATTATTGTTATTATTATTATTATTAGGGGTCCAAAAAGACATGTTTCCATATGCTGAATGGAAACATCATATTTGACTGATGAGCACGTTCTAAGTGAGGTCAGCTATTCTGGACGATAGTACATTGAATACCTTTCTGCTCTCTACAACTATTAATTTTCATAGCCCACACTCCCTCACACTCTTAGGTTCTTGGGAGAAATGCCAATTTGGTATTGGCAATGCTACGCAATCACTATGTCTGGTTGCATCACACAGGATAGAGAGGATGGATGGCAGTTATGGAAGAAATTAAAGCATGACACTGGTCTATTTCAAGTTTCAAGATATTGTTGACCATTAATAGTAATATTAATTAACCAAGTATTTGCCTTTTGAAAACAATACTTTTGAGACAATAGAGTAATAATAGATAAGATCAACAACAAAAATACCAGGCATGAATTAAAAATATGATTACTACAGCGGGGGAAAAACAGGCTATACAATGAGAGTTAAAAAACAACAACAACAGATGCTACAAAAGCTTGGGATTTGAAAGATCACTGATTTGATAGGTAAAATCTACAGGCCTTTTAGCTGTGTGAACAATCCTCACTAATCAAGAGGACTGTGTGCCCTTCCTTTCACAGCACGTTGGTGTCACCTAAGCTAGAGCCCAGTACTGACTCCCACCTCCCCCCCTCCCCACCCAGTCACGCCCCGTCGGGTCCCCCTACTCCCACTGTAGATCCTGTCTCTATGGCTTCTCTGCTGCATCACACCAACCCCTTCAGCCACTCACAAAGCCCCCCGCCTCGCATGTCCCCCACAAACCCCTTCTTTCCTCTCCTCCAGCACAACCCTTTCTACGGAGACACGCTAACCGGCCAGGCCTTAAAACCTTCGCTGCCTCCTCTGCCCTATCTTTCCAGTTCCCGGCCCCCCATAGCCCAATTCTTTCCTCAGGCAAGTAACCCTAACCCCACCCTGCTGCCCCCGGACCGCCCGGCCACAGGGGAGCCCATTGTGGACGCGGATACAAAGAGTGAAGTGGTAGCCAAAGTCAAGCAACGACCCCTTCCTCCTTTTCCCACGGAAGGGGAGAGAGTCCTCAGCGAGAAGTCATCCAACCCTTTTATGTGTGCCGGGGCAGTGGAACCGGACGCAGAGTGGGACGATTCCTTTGAAGCGTTTGCAGCTGGCAGGCTGCAGTCTCCTGAGAACCTGGCTCCAGACTGCAGGCTACAGCAAAACACCGCGAATGGCCATCCACTGGAACACTGCAATAATAAACAAGTGTTATTACCCACGACAGATAATCAAAGCACAAATGTGAATGACGCACTACACCCACCAGCTTTAGATATCACTTTATATACTTACACAGAGCCCCCATTAGAAGCTAATAAAGTCACCAGTCACCTTACTCACTCTCACACAGAAAACCTTGCCACGTTTGCACATTTTCCTGACACAATCCCAGTACACAAACTGCTTGAGGGCGACGGCAAAATGGTAAATACTTCTGCTAACCCACCAGAACTGGATGTTTGTAATGAACCTAAGCAAGCTAACAATGCTACTAACACGAATGGTAAAACAAACACTAATGTGCATCAAGCGCCCTGCCACAACTGTTGTCACATACATAGCACCTCATCTCCGTGTCCAAGTCTGAAGCTCAACAACAACTCCCCAAATCCTGGTTCTTCAGGTGTTGGTAGTTCAGCAGAAGAGGATTTCCTCTCCAGTCTCTCTCCTTACTCGGCATCTGAGAAGTTCTCAGCATCATCATCTGAGGATGCTGAAGCACCGACCACTGAGAGCAGCATCCTTGGCTTCTGCGAGAAATCTTTTGAACCAACAGTGGTAAAAAGATTCTCAGAATCTGAGGAAAACGTTATTGACGGGTCAGATGATCCGTCTTTAGTTGATATAGCTCAGGAAAGTGACGTCCAGCTTCAGAATGATGATGATAAGGTAGATTCAAATGGTTCTGAGGGGCAGGAGCAGTCATTGGTCCCACAATCAATGGTCCCTACACAGCTGCCCGTGATCGCCATGAAGGAAACTGATAATATGCCTGCACCAAGCCTACCCAATGCCCTGTACGTTGACCAAAAGACAAACTCCTCAGTCTCCTCAGAATCACACCTACAGCCAAACGCCTTTGTCTCTTTACAATCTGATGATGAAAACGGAGAAAAAGGCCTCTGTGACCTCAAAGAGTTCTTAATGGATTTTTCTGAGGAGGTAAATGAACCCATTGTATCTGTAAATGACAACGTAGAGGTGATGATTCCTGCTATTTTAGATGATGAACAACCCTCCACATACCCGTCATTTTATACCAAGACCTCTTCTCCGGGTGAGGGCAGGCCACGTGTGTCGGACTCCAACTTTGATAACACTAGCCAGGGTCCTCTCAAACCAGTGGGGTTTTTCAGTGAATTCCTTGACACCAGTCGCATCGGGCCTGGTCCTGGCCAAGGCTTTGATGACAGTCTGCTGCATACACGGGTGTCCGATCAGAGCGCCAGCAGCCTCCTCCACAGCCTGTACGTGAGCACCGACTCGCAGGATTACCACACCTGCCAGTCTCACCCAACCTCCAAATGCTCCAGTGATTCAGAGGAAACTGTAGCCAAGGAGCAGATGGTGACGCTGCTCTCTAACTCAACGCTATGCGGGGCAGGGAGTTGTGACAAAGCGGGCGAGTTTCATTCGGCTGTTGAGACTGAGTGTATGGCTGATCTGGGTCTAGAAACCTCCACCGATGCATGCAGGCCATCTGATCTCCAGTCAGGACAAATCTGCATGTCTGAGAGCAGAACTGCACCTCTTGAGCCAAGTTTCACGATAGGGGAGGATTTTGCCTTACAAATACTTCCGAATGCACCAACAGACTCTTACACAAACTCTAACCCCAATGACTGTCTGTTCAGCGAAGGAGTCGGAGAGAATCGGCACGCCATCTTAGATGAGTTGTTCTCAAAACAGACACAGTGTGCCGTGCTACCACGCTCCCAGTCCGAAGGCACAATGATGACTAGCTTCGAGGATCTGCTCGTGCCGTCCTTCGGGAGCGACCCCGGCGTGAAGCAGGAGTCTTCCTCTGCCAAGCCTGGTCCTGACCTCCCCCTTCTTACCCTCTTTGCTCCTTCTCTAACCGCTGAAAGTAGCCCCCTCTTAGCACTCTGTCCCCTCCCTTCCCTCACCGCTGCCTCGGTGAGGTCGCCGCTTGGCGAGCCGCAAGCCGCCGCTGCTGCCCCAGCTCTCGACAAAGCAAAGCCAATGGCCGATGCACCGCACGCAGTCTCGCCCCCGGAGACACAGCAGCAGCAGGCAGCCAATCAGCAGAACAGGTGAGGTTGCACATGCTCAGTGAAAAGATGGGGGAGGAAGCACTTTTTTTCCCACTTCGAGAATTTTCTCTCCTGTCTTTTTCGTCTCTCCAGCCTCCCTCTGCTGTTCTGCTTCCCCGGCTTTCTCCTTCGGTGCCGCTGACTCTCAAGGGCTTTCTGCTTTTGTGGTGTGACCATCTCTCCTTATCACTCTTCAGAGACACGCACACGCACACACACACACACACACACACACACACACACACACACACACACACACACACACACGTTGGTGTTAACCATACTCAACTGCAGGTGTCTTGTGTGTGTCCTGGCTCTCTGGCCATAGGTGGGGGAACAGAGGCTCAGCCCAATTAGCAGTTATTATTTCCCCCTGCTCCTGTCACAGACATCCCCTCCCACCTCCACACAGGGCCAGCTAACGTTGTCACCACACAGCCACAGACCCACCAACATCTCAACCAGAATCCAGGCTGTAGGAGAAGCGAAAAGGGGTTGTCTGTGTGTGTCAGTGATAGCATTTCCTTTTCACCTCGGGATAATAACACACTTCACACAATTCTTCGTTTGAATACATGAACATGAAACTTAACTCTTTCAGTTCAGTCTTTGAGCTTGTTGAAATTGAATTTTCACCAGTATTGTTTTTTAATTAGGAGTCTTCACACCTGTCTAACCTTCCTTGCTCTTGATCACTTAATTGAATATTAGGGATGTCACAATATATCGTCCCACAATATATCGCGATATCAAAACATGACAATATGTATCGTTGAGATGAAATCTCATATCATGAGAAAAAGAAGCTGAACATGGTGGCACTGATCTGCATCTGATTGCATGCTCACTCTCCTTTTCATTGCTTTGTTTGAACAGGCGAGGGATGTTACAGACATGGAGGATGAAAATGGTGAAATTACTCAAATTAGCGTGGAGGATGCCCCTTCAACTTACAAATCGATGGCAAAAAAATATTGTTAAAATATCGTATCGTTATCGTGAACCCAATATCGTGTATCGTATCTTGAACTGAGTGTATCAAGACACCCCTATTGAATATAGAAGTTTTGTGCTTGAAATGTGTGATGATCTCTAGCAACCACATCCGACACCATCATGCAGTCCAGATATTTTACTGTGCTTAAATAATGGCTATCAGTATCCATAGGCCTCCCTACAACCAGGCTAAAATAGAGATTCCTGAAAAGGATTGTGTTGGGTGAATGTAGGTTGATTCTGTAAGGTTAGACGTTAAAGTGAATGTGCTAGATTTGTCTCTAGCTTATCAGGTTATTTAGGTTACTGTGACACAGGAAACACTCTTTCCTGTGTCACAGCAGCTAGTAGATGTGTATTTTGAGAAGATCCACCCCAGTTAACCTAAACAAACGGTTGGTTTTTTGCTTTGTTAACATGCAACTACAATCCTAGTGCCAACTTTTAAAGACTGCAAGTCATAGGATGGATAAGCGGTTGAAGAAGAAGATGATGATGATGATAATAAAAATGTTTTTTTAGATGGCCAAGTTGTATGTTTACAAACAAAATAAGCTGTTCTCAATCATCCAAATGCTGATGGCCTTCAATATGGCCACCAATGGGAGCATTATGTCAGTGGTTCTCAAAGTGGGGTCCGGGGACCCCCAGGGGTCCTTGAGGTGGTTCTAGGGGGTCCCCTTCAAAAGGGGAATCATTTGTTTTCACTATAATTCCATCCATAAGTAACACAATGACAGAAAGTATGACGATTTTGGTCATGGGTTTCATAGACTTTCTATAATAATAAAACATCTAAAAGCATAAGTCGTATCAGATGGCAGGCCCAGGGACAAAATCAAATGTGGGTCTGTGGTCTAATTTGTGTCAGTTTCAAGAACCACTGCATTACATCACCTGAAAGCCAGAAAGCCATCTATATAAAAATAACAGTGTAAATAAGTGGGCCAACTGCCTGGGTGGCTCTGCTCTCAGCTGTGTGTAACGCTGTGTTGTCCCCCCCTCCAGCCCCCACCCGGTCAGGCCCCTGACCACTGCCATGCTGGCTGAGGAGAAGCGGACGGAGGGCCGGTCTGTTCTGGCCACCGGCCTGGAGAAGCTCAAATCCACCATCCACCCCGGGAGGAGCAGCCAGCTCACCGAGCAGGGGCCCGAGAGGAAAAAGGTGTGTCACAATCACGAGTATGATAATCTAATACTGCTTTTCAGATGCAAACAGCAGTACCTACTTTCTGAGCAGTACCTACTGTACTTAAGATGCAAACAGCAGTACCTATTTTATGAGCAGTACCTACTGTACTTCAGAGGCAAACAGCAGTACCTACTTTATGAGCAGTACCTACTGTACTTCAGAGGCAAACAGCAGTACCTACTTTATGAGTGTTTTAAAGGCTGGAAGTTCATGGGTTTAGGGTTACACACAATAATGCGGGAATAAGGATAACACACACATCAGATCACAAATTTGACCCAGGCCTTTCCTAACCGACAGGATGGGCTACCCTAGTCTTTACCACATTTATACAGACAATAGCCTAGTCTGTCAGTGGTGTATAAAGTACGGTGCTCGAAAGCCATACTTAAAGTACAGATATCTTACCAGAAAAAGACTTTGGTAGAATTTAAAGTCACCTATTAGAATATTACTTGAGTACAAGTCTTAAAGTATCTGATATTTACAGTACTTAAGTATCAAAAGTAAACTTCTGATATTAAATCTACTTAATTATTAAAAGTACAAGTAAATGCTGTTCATAAAAAAAAGCAAGCAAAAGGCATGCCTGGGCTTGAGTGGAAATCTTCTAGAGTTTTATAGCGGTTGGCAAACAATGTTATGGTGCATTACCGCCACCAACTGGTATGGAGTGTGGATTGTTATTAATGTTGCAAACTAGGAGCACTGATTCACCAAACCAGGCTACCAATTTCTCCTTATTTTACTTTGTAACTAAGATGCTTCGGGGGAATGTAATGGAGTAAAAGTATACATTTTATTTGGGAAATGTAGTGGAGTAAAAGTGAAAGTTGACAGAAATATAAATACTCAAGTAAAGTACAGATACAAGAGAGAGAGAGAGAGAGAGAGAACTTTACTGTACTGAAGTATTATTACTTTGTTACATTACACCACTGTATTTAAAGTTGTAATGATCAGTAGCTGTTGGTCATAACCAACTTAAAATTGCTGATCTACATTACCTGAAGATGTCAACACATGTCATGAATAAAAGATAAATTTTATTTCTGTTTCTCAGGCACAGTTGATCCATATAGTGCATACTAAAGTTGCTTGCAATGTACACTCATCAGTTTAAATATTATATGAAAGGGAGGAAGTGGGCTCTGTCTCTATTTGTTTGTTTCAATTTTTGTCCCACATTGTGATGTTACTGATGATGTCACAATGTCTATGACATCATCACTGATAATGTCACTCGAGCACTCAATGATGTCATCAATGATGGTCACTCGAGCAATTGTGATGTCATCATCAGTGAGTGATGTCATCAGTGATGCGAAGTTGAGCAAATGTGCATGCCAATAGAGCAGGCGAGACCACGCAGCAACCGAGCTGCAGGCAAGGCTGAAGTTGAGCAATTGTGCGCTGAGTGACGTCACCCGAGCATTCCATGATGTGATCAGTGATGGTCACTCGAGCAATTGTGATGTCATCAGTGATGCGAAGTTGCGCAATTGTGCGCTGCGGCTGCCAATAGAGCAGACGAGGCCGAGCTGCGTATGCGAGCCCGCGCAGGGGCGGGCGAGAGATAGCGAATTGATTTCTAGTATATATAAATGTCAGTTTTGATTCAACTGACAAAGAAAAGAGCGCCACCTACAGAAACTCAACTGCATCAACAGAAAAATGTCCCACCCATACTGTTTGATTCACAGGTGATCTCTGGGAAGTGCAGTTCAGAAGACTTGCTTCTCATTTTGTATCTCTATTTTTTCGGCTTCCCACACCCCATTCCCCCCGCCCCCCTGCCCACCCCCAATCTCGAACAGGCGCTCCGACCGACCAGATGATGAGGCACTAGTGCCACGACATGTACCCTTAATCCGGCTTCTCACCCACAGACACGGCCAATTGTGCCTGTATGGATGCCCGACCAAGCCGAAGGTAACATGGGGGCCCGAACCTGCGACCCTCGTGTTGGTAGGCACTAGGCAGGGCCAGGGAATCTACTGCTGCACTACCTGTGTGCCATTGTATCATTTTCATTTGTCTTTCCCTCTCTGTCTCTCTCCTCTGTTTAGTCTCTGACAGAGGGTGCGGGGTCGTACTACCACCTGAACCACAGCGAGCTGGTGGCCCTGCTCGTGCAGCGGGAGGCGGAGCTCCAGAGGAAGAAGGAGGAGTTTGAGCGGCAGGGCGTGTTGCTGGCCAAGCGGGAGGGGGAGCTGAAGAGGCTGAAGCCGCAGGTTCGAGACCTGGAGGACTACATTGACACGCTGCTCGTACGCATCATGGAGCAGACTCCCACTCTCCTGCAAGTGCGCACCAAGAACAAGTGACAAAGAGGGGGGGGGGGGTTCTGGTTGGGACTGGGTTTGCAGTACAGTATGCATCTGTTCACTCGAACCTCCACAACAGCTCTTTAGTCTTTTCACTGCTATGCTGTCCTTTTTGATAAAACAATTTAGGCACTGAGAGATGTCGAGGCGATGTTTTTCAACCGGCATGCTTGACTGTATTGAAACACACCCTTGTCGAAGGGTTTGGTTCGTGCGGTTTTCCGAATGTAGCGGGGTCCTCAGGTTGTTTTCAGGTTATGGACAGTTGGTTTTACGCTCACAGAGAGATTTGACCCCAGTGGGTTCAAAACCCAAATGCTTCCATTTTTGGGATTCTGATTGCTGATTGTAGAAACATTGATTCCTCCTTTTCACCTCACCTGTCACTCCATCACCTTATCACAGAAGAAAGAAATTGTGGGGTTTCATTCCGTGATGCTTTATATCCAAATTGAGAAAAGAATCCTTACCTAATTTCTCACTCAATATTTCACAAATATGGATGATTACTGTTGCTTTGAAAGAGCAAAAACCTTAAATGTAATGTGTTGTTCCATTTCACCACCGTGCTTGCAATCAGGGCATCACTTTTTCCCAAATGGTCGGTGTATATCTCGTTATGGATTGAAACTCCTCAAACGTTCCCTGATTAAGTTCCCTGATTAGTTTTGAAACTGCAAACCAGATGACAGGTGTAAAAATGGTCACGTGCACATCACTGGGAACAGATTGTAGCTCAAGAGTGTTCAAAAGTGTTCTTAGCCAGCGAGTGAATGGTTTGATTTTTCGATGCACATTGAGTGCTGAATATCTTTTGTTCGTTCCGGTTTCTTTCTCTCTCTTTTTTATGGGCATGTCTTGAAAATACACAGATTTATGCGTTGAGCATACATCTAACTGATTCCTGTCTGGGTGAAGGCGTCATCAGGTATCAGGATCAGCCACCGCAGCTTCTCTGAACACCTGCTTCTGCCTTCCCACTGTGCATTATCAACACGATTTTACCGTTAAGAAAAATGCCTACGTGCTGGTACTTGACTCCCCTTCCTCCCCCCGTGTGTCTGTGTCACATCCGCTTCTGCTCCGGCACGCACATCGCTAGTGCTTTCAGGTGTGTTACAAAGGGATATATACAGTATTTACAGCATAAATGCCGTATGGAAATGCCAAATGCTGCCTTATTTTTTTGTTTTTGTTGTGACTGTTCATTAAGTTGGTTTAAATATAGCACTTCATTGTAGAGGTGGGGGGGCTTGGGGTAATTTTTGAGAAAGAAAAGCCATTCTGTTCACTGAAACGTTATTTTGTCTGATGCTTTGTTACAATATTGTTTAGATCATTGCACAACAATAAATTGTATGCATACAATAGAAAATGAGCAAAACGCCAAAAATAGAGAGAAGAAAATGCCAAGCCTTGAAACTTAATCTACGGAGCAGATTTGATGCACCATAAAGTATTCCAATATGATGCCACTTTTAACAGCATTTGTGGATGTTCTTGCACTACTTACCGTAATCGTCAGAGCATAACTAGACTGTTATCGATGTCGGTATAGTTAAAAATAGATCACACCTTTACTGCACTTTCTAATCGCTCTCTGTGATTTAAGCACTTGGCTGACTTCTACACCACACACAGATGATTTATCCCAGTTAGCTTGAAGCATCAAAACATCGTGTCATCTCAGTTCTGCTGTACGATCGCAATATCCAAGTGCATAGATGACTGTAGAGACATATTAAAGTGTGACTCTGCACTCATCAAGCGCAAGAATAACATCCTCTCCATGTCTTCCATTTTGACACTTTTTATTTATATTTTTTTGTCCTCGATTGTGTAGGCGGTGGGATGTGCTTAAGGTAGTATATAAGATTGGAAAGTTTACAATTCGTGATGCAATTCTGTTTCACAAATTTTGTATATTTAATAAAGAATATTTTGTGTTTCTTGCTCACCGTATGTTTGGCTATAAATCCTTCTTTGAGGGGTGTGTGTGCGTGCGTGCAGGATTTTTAGATATTTGCACTGGCTTCAATATTTTACCTACATTTGTACCAGGCTGGGGGGAAAATACAAGTTATTAAATATATGGCTGTTATTCTTTTAGGTATCACTGATGAAAATATATTTGTGGAAAAACAACTTATGGTGGGCGGGAGATATGGACAAAATCAAATATCACAATATTTTTGACGAAATTCTTCAATATCGATATTGCAACAGTATTGTAGAGATGACTAGTGCTTTCACAACATATTTACACCGATATTTTTGATAAATATTCATCAGTAATGTGGATATAATGACAGTGGCTAAAGGCAAATAAAAACTGCTACAGCAGTCTGTTAAGTTCAGGAAATGACATCACTTTAATGCATGGAGCCTTTAGAAACCAGGAAAAGACAATACACATCACAGTTTTACGATATCTAGTCTAATATCACAATATCAATCTAATATTGATTGCCCAGCCCTAATTTCAACACACACACACAGGCCTACAGGAAAATCTTTTAAAGCACAGCGAATATTTTTCTAGTCTCATGCATTGATTCTAAATAGGCTACATTTCCTTAGTTGGTCTAATGTTGGCGGTTTCACCTTTGGAAGAGGGACAGTTGTGGCCTCCTTCCATTGCACTGGTAGGCCTACTTGACCTTGCCTCAGCGATGTAGTCATGATGTCCGCCATAGGTGTAGGCTACTCAGCTCATGTGCAAACTCGCTTATAAGTCTACCTCTGATGTAGCGGCTACCTCTGATGCTGCCTTTTCCCCCTTCACCTCTTTGAGGGTTTTGAGCATTTCCCATGGGTGAATGACTGGATGTTCTCCAAAGCCAACTGTAGTTTAGGTAAAAGGATATTTGTTGACAGGCCCGGCGCTAGGGGCGGGCCTGACCGGGCCGGGCCCCCCCATTCAACAAACTGGCCCCCCCATTCCAAAAAAAAAATTTTTTTTTTTTTTTTTTTTGCTAAACGTTTTTCCGTTTTTCTGTTTTAAAGTTTAACATGGAATCTGGCTGTCATTAGGCATTGATTAACTGAATGCTATTGCTAACTGTTACTTTGAACATCCATTTGCAATGATTCTGGCTGGATATTAACTATTGTAAATTTGTCACAATGAATGCAATTTGTGCACAATGTGTAAATACACTTAATATTAATTGTTTAGGCCTAATTATTTGTAAAGTCACAACACATTAGAGATGTGTGTAGTTCTTCACAGATTTAGCCTCTTCATTTTGCTCTCAAATGCACCAGGTTGACGAATTTTACTTTAAAATGTACAAAATCTTCTTCCGGGGGAGAATCCCCCCGGACCCCCCTTGGGTAGCTTGGCCCCCCCAAGCTAGTGGCAGGCCCCCTCTGTAACTTGGGTCTGGAGCCGGGCCTGTTTGTTGAATACATTTGAACGCTTACTTTAAATATGTGGTATAGAGCCTGCAAGTGCTCTATCAAATGAGGATGGGAGCGAGGGGGATATCACATCAAATGCTATCAACTGGATTTGAGCAATTATTTAGTGAGGTGAGTCAATCAAATCATCCAGTTGTGTAGTGCATTGACTGGAGTTATTCTGAAACTGCCTGGAAACAAGGATGGATTATTGAAATAAAATGCATTATTTACCATTATCAAACCAAACCAGATTTCAACAATTTCTTCATTAAACATCTCCAATGTATAAATAGAGCAAGTATTGAAAACTTATAATGGGGCCCCTTTAACTCTAACCACTATTACCTTCCAATAATCCTACTGCTGCTGTCTGTCTCACTACCTACCAGTTCTTTCTACACTCCCATTGACTCATACTGTAGACGGCCACTAGGGGGCTATGTTCTCTAAACTGCACACAGCAGTTCCACTGTTTTGTTTAGCCCGATACATTGCATAAGTATTGTGACCCTATGATTCTAACGGAGGACTTTGATATATTTTACTCCAAACTGAAGCAATTTACCACGCTTTCCTCATTAATTTAATTTACTAAAATGAAAACATTAGACGGTCTTCTGGGAAATGTTGTCCAAATACATACTTCAAGCTGCGCCCTGTTCGGTCAGAGCAGCCTGGGAAAACTACATTACCTATAATGCCTCTACGACACTGAACTGCTGTACGGCAGCAGCTGTTGACAGCGAACCCTGCAGTTGCACCGTTCCAATCGTTGCACAAGTTGTTTGAAAAATACACGTTTAATTCAATGTTTTAAGCTGCTGTGTGGTGAAGAAGCTGCAAAAATGTCTGACTATCCAACCTTCCAGTATGGAAAGCCTCGTTTCGACCAGGTACTTTTTATTTTAACTCATGTTTACAACAGGAACATAGGCTACCTGTGATGGGGGAAACTTTCACTGGTGAATAGACTACTTGCACAACTCCACTACTTCCTGAAATGAGTAGGGCATAGTGGTTTCCTGTCCTACACTATTGGATTAACTGATTAATGTCAGGTGTGCCTGACTGCTGCAGTCACAACAACAGTGATCAGGCACACCTGACATTAATCAGTTCATCCAATAGTGTAGGACAGGAAACCGAGATGCCCTACTCATTTCAGGAAGTAGTGTTGTGCAAGTAGATGATTAAAATGCAATGTTTACTCGTATACAAGCCTTTCCTCATTTCAACCTAAAGTAGCCTACAGCAATTAAGCTAATAAAAAGTCATTATTTTACTGTTAATATTGTAGCGCGGGGTAAGGTGGAGTATTATGGGATAGCTAGTAGGGTGTATGTCTAACTGTATCTGTCTGTTATGATGTTCTGTGCATGTGGGGTTTGGGGTTTTGGAGTGGCAAGTGAAGGGAGCATAGGGCCAGTGGGTGGAGACTAGGGGAGGAAGTGGGAATGGTCGGGAGAGCTGTGTGGAGCTGGAAGAGAGCAGACGTGCTGGGGAGAGCTAGGCTAGGTAGGAGAAGCTAGCGAGGTGTTGGCGTGCCTGCCTTCATGTGTGTCTGTTCGCTCGCTAATAAAGAGTTTGATAAGCCAAAGGATCTGCCTCGGTGTGCGCCTCATTCCGCCACATTGGTGTCAGAAGTGGGATCGTTTTGGCTTAAAAATCAGGCTCGACTTAGCGTTAGCAGTTAGCCGTTTCTAGCTAGCTGCCATGGACGACCACAGCGGAATGGCACGTGACGGAGCACGCCGGGAGTTGACGATACCTCCGGAGCACAGCTGGTGGTCTGCCAACTTGGGGAAGATGGAAGCCCGGTTGTTGAAAGAGGTCAGACGGCTGTTGGAGGCTACGCCTGCCTGGGTGGAGAAGTTGATGCAGCTAATAAAAGAGGCCACTCTGCACGGTGAGCAGCGGCCGGAGCCAGCACGGAGACTGTGTTGGACATGTGGGAGACCGGGCCATCTAGCAAGGTGGTGTCGCAGCGGTCCCGGGGGAAAGACCAGGTACGCGACGCGACGGTACTGGGGAAGACCGGGAGCCTGCTGGTTATGTGGAAAGATGGGACACCTGGCCAGGGAGTGTCCAGAGGCTGTCGGAGATCGGGGGACAGCGGGAGAAGAGAGACGTGCAGGCGGCGGGCAGGTGAGACTCTGCTGGACTTGCCGGTCACCGGAGCACTTGGCCAGGGACTGCACTGAGAGTGTGGAGGCCGGAGGTGAGACACAGGCTGGAGAGAGTGTGAGCCGCCGGGGAGAAGAGAACGTTGTGACGGATAGGAGAACGGTGCTGCAGGGGAACAACCAGAGGGAAGAGCCGGTTCTTCAGGTTGGGACGATTGTGTTTCCTGAGGTACCAGCGGTGCAAATGTCGGAAGAGCCGGCCCAGTCAAACTGCTCCACACCCCCGCTGGTGCTGTGCGGAGGCCCGGGGTGGAGAGTGAGATGGCGTCCATTTGTGTTCCCACCGCTGACCTGAGCTCGCCGCCCCCTGGTGGAGGGCGAAAGGACAAGCGTCTACAGGTGGAGGATGAGAACGTGACTATGGGGGATGTCGATGTGGAGGAGTGGATACGCAGACAGGCGGAGGACACTAGCGTTGGACCGGTGCGCAAGTGGGTGGCGTTCGGACGCCGGCCTTCCGTGGAGGAGGTTGGCATGTGTTCAAGTACCACGAAGGGACTGTGGGAGTTGTTTCCGGACCTGAGGGTGTGGGGGTCGGGGATTCTGTGGTTGGAAGGGCGCGGGAATGGAGGCAGCGTCGTGGTTGTGCCCAGCTGCCTGCGGGGGTTGGCGCTACGGGGGGCGCACAGGGGCCGCAGCGGTCAGGGGCATCGCGGGCCTGAAGAGACACTCAGCCGCCTTTGTCGACATTTCTACTGGGTGCAGATGGAGGAAGAGGTAGAGGACTACTGCCTTTGCTGTGTTGAGTGCGGTGCGGGGAGGGGGAACAAAACGGTTGAGTGGGGAAGGGTAGGACCACCTGTGCCATGGTAACATCAGAAACGGAGATGGGCTAGATGCACGTGGGACTTGGGGATGTGATGTGCGGGGGGGGAATAAAAGGGAATAAAAAGGGGAAATGTTCTGTTTAAAATGTAAAATGTTGAATGGCTTATAGTGTTGATGTAGGGTTGTTTTGGGGTGTCATTTGGGGGCAAATGGTTTAAAAAGGGGGGGGCAGTGTAGCGCGGGGTAAGGTGGAGTATTATGGGATAGCTAGTAGGGTGTATGTCTAACTGTATCTGTCTGTTATGATGTTCTGTGCATGTGGGGTTTGGGGTTTTGGAGTGGCAAGTGAAGGGAGCATAGGGCCAGTGGGTGGAGACTAAGGGAGGAAGTGGGAATGGTCGGGAGAGCTGTGTGGAGCTGGAAGAGAGCAGACGTGCTGGGGAGAGCTAGGCTAGGTAGGAGAAGCTAGCGAGGTGTTGGCGTGCCTGCCTTCATGTGTGTCTGTTCGCTCGCTAATAAAGAGTTTGATAAGCCAAAGGATCTGCCTCGGTGTGCGCCTCATTCCGCCACAATATCATGTTTCTCAATCTAAACGTGGTAGACTACAATACCAGTCACAAGTTTGGACACACCTGAATGTAGCCTACTATGTTTTTCATTCTCTTAAAGCCACTTGATTAAAGGCTTATGCTTAAATACTTGAAATGTGTTTCTTGGACAAATAGTGAAGTTGTATGCACACTATTTGGTGACCCATCAGATTTTGAGACCTACCCTGATATTACCCTTGTCCTCCTGACCATCTCACTCCTCATGCCATAAACCTAACCAAGCTAAAAAACAATGTAGGCCACAGAATCTGATGGGTCACCAAATATGGTGTAACACTGGGACAAACTGGCCTGCTACTGGAAAATAGTAGATATTTATCAAACCGATAAAAAAAAAAAAAAAAAGCCAAAGCCAATCTCACTATCACCCACACCAAGTTTATATCCACCATCCATATGTTCAGAAAGTTGCGAGGCGCAGCAGTGTCAGTCAGCCACCAGATTTTCATCCAAATTAGCATTTAGTGTAATTAAAGCTTAAGTGAGGGAGGGGGGCTGCATGTTGTGCTGCTGCACCTCCAAAATGATTCCTTATGCTCTCAGTTATGAATACATGATAGAGTGCTATTTCTGGCACACTAATTTAAAATTAATTGCCACTGGTGCGAGTGGATTTGCTCCTGCGCTGTAAAGTAGGCAGAGAAGAAACAGTTTGTACGAGGAGGCTCCACCTGCTGCCACAAAACAACTGGCAGCTGTCTGTGAATGTAGAAACGTCTCCGACTTGCTCTTCACAAATGTACAATCCACTCTTTGATCTGGCTGCCTACATTGTTCTGCAAGAATTAGATTTGTTCAGGAAGAGTCTGACGTGTCGATGGGAGAAGATTGCTTGAACTTGATCTTAGCCTGTAGGTCTGTTTTATTCCAGTCAGTACAAATTTGACAAAGGTAAACCTTTTAAATGGGGTGAATGTACCTACTGACTGTAAAGCGCTTTGGATAAAAGCGCTATATAAATGCCCATTTTAAATGCCTCAAAATACATGTAAAACTCGTTTATGTTTATTAGTTTATTTGTCAGGGACATATACAAAAGACATTAAACCCCGTAGGGGAAGAGATGCATTGTAACAGATTTAGCCATAGGCTAATTTCCATCTGGAGTCCCTGGGCAGGTGGATTCAGAGGCCATTCAGAGTATAAAAAAAAACACACACAATAAAATACATAAAATGTAAAAAAATAGGGAAAGGCCATAGGTTAGTACAAAATAGATTATAGTACAAAAGATAGAATACATACATGCATACATACATACATCTATACATATGCCAAGAATAAAACACACACACACACACACACACACACACACACACACACACACACACACACACACCAGACAGTACCACCATGTGGTTAGTGCTGGCAACACTGGTTGCTCAGAAACCACTTCTTAGCTTCACGGGAGAAACTATTGTAGGTTGGAAAGCTTTTTATATTACTGGGTAACTTATTCCACTCCTTTATTGCTTTAAAGGATAAAACAGTCTGGGCGAATACAGGTGTCACATGCTGTCATTCCTTATGTCAAACGCTCAGATAATGACTTCTGAAATGGTAAAAAGAACACAAACTCAATAATTGGGTGACAGTGCTTCAGTGGAAGCCACCAAATTGGGCTAATTCAAAGATGGGACATTTGCAGCTTTTTCATTTTATTAACCTGCCATTCAGAATAATGTTTTTGTGTTTTCTCTTCTCCTGCTTCTTCTAGAACACGTTTTTTGGCAGGTTCCGACACTTCCTAGATGTGATTGACCCCAGCACGCTCTTTGTGACAGAGGTACACAACCTTTATCATTACATGGATTCATACATACATAGTAAATGGTCTGCGTTTATAAAGCTTTTATCCAAAGCGCTTTACAATATGCCAAAATCCATCCATGCACACACCAGTGGCAGCAAGCTACCACACTGGTGGTTGCTGGTGCAACCATCGGGAGCAGTATAGGGTTCAGTATCTTGCCCAAGGACACTTCAACATGCGGACTGGAGGAGCCGGGAATCGAACCACTGACCTCTTTGAGCAGCTCTACTTCCTGAGCTACAACTGCCCCCGCACAACCACAACACTTATGCTTTTTGGCAGTTCCTATGGAGCTGTTAGGGATTATGTGCCTTGCTCAGTGGTACTTGAGCAGGTAGTTGTTTTTTTAACTGTTCACTGACCCATATTTCCCCAGCCAGTCTGAGGATTTGAACTGATGACTTTCTGGTCACAAGCTGCTTCTATACGCTTTTGGAATCTGTCATTTGTACATTTGTATAAGTTTAGTTTAGTTTAGTTTAGAGACATCATATTTCACCTTATACTTCACTTTAACAAAATACAAAGGTTATTGGGTAGTATGTACTGACATAGACAATTTAAGTTGCATTAGCCTTTATTTAGTCAATCAATAGATAGTTTAATGCAGTTACACATAGTTATTAATACTAGTATGCATAGATACATGACAGAAAAGTCCTGGGATCCAAGTTTAATTTTTTTGAGCCAAGTTTAAATGGCTGTAATAATCCTCTGCATTTGCCAGGCGGAGCTATTATTCTTGAAATTAAATCAAATCGGCAGGGGAAATCTGATTGGCTGCTGAAGCTAGACGACCGCAGAAAGTTCAGTCGGGGCCAACTGTCCACACATCGACTGAGTTTCAGCGATCGCTCCGCTCCTTAGGAAATCAAGGAGAATCAAACCTGTGACCTTTGTGTTACGGGACAGTCTCTCTCTACCCACTGCTGGAACATATCCCCATTCAGTTCTCAGCTGTGTTGTGGTGATTTTGTGGAGGAGTGACTGGAGTCATCAGTGTTCTGGGTAATGAAGCGGTTAGGAGTGACTGGAGTCATCAGTGTTCTGGGTAATGAAGCGGTTAGGAGTGACTGGAGTCATCAGTGTTCTGGGTAATGAAGCTGTTAGGAGTGACTGGAGTCATCGGCATCCTGGGTAATGAAGCTGTTAGGAGTGACTGGAGTCATCGGCATCCTGGGTAATGAAGCTGTTAGGAGTGACTGGAGTCATCGGCATCCTGGGTAATGAAGCTGTTAGGAGTGACTGGAGTCATCGGCATCCTGGGTAATGAAGCTGTTAGGAGTGACTGGAGTCATCGGTATTCTGGGTAATGTGTTGTGGTGATTTTGTGGAGGAGTGACTGGAGTCATCGGTGTCCTGGGTAATGTTTTGTGGTGATTTTGTGGAGGTGTGACTGGAGTCATCGGTGTCCTGGGTAATGAAGCTGTTAGGAGTGACGGGAGTCATCGGTGTCCTGGGTAATGAAGCTGTTAGGAGTGACGGGAGTCATCGGTGTCCTGGGTAATGAAGCTGTTAGGAGTGACTGGAGTCATCGGTGTCCTGGGTAATGAAGCTGTTAGGAGTGACTGGAGTCATCAGTGTCCTGGGTAATGAAGCTGTTAGGAGTGACTGGAGTCATCGGTGTCCTGGGTAATGAAGCTGTTAGGAGTGACTGGAGTCATCATTGTTCTGGGTAATGAAGCTGTTAGGAGTGACTGGAGTCATCAGTGTTCTAGGTAATGAAGCTGTTAGGAGTGACTGGAGTCATTGGTGTCCTGGGTAATGTGTTGTTGTGATTTTGTGGGGGAGTGACTGGAGTCATCGGTGTTCTAGGTAATGAAGCTGTTAGGAGTGACTGGAGTCATCGTGTTCTGTGTAATGAAGCTGTTAGCAGGCTCTTTGCTGACAGTAATAGCAGCAGCGACTCCTGGGATGTGAAGAGGTGTGGACATCCCACTCCTCCTGCACAGCACACACACATACACACACACACACACACCCTGCCCCCTGCCGGGCCGGGCATAGCCTCAACTTGCCCCTTAATGATGAAAGTGCACAATTTACACACGTACATTAACTCACACACACACACACACACACACACACACACACACACACACACACACACACACACACACACACATATGAAGATATCACATGCACAGTCACATGACACACAGACACACACCCACAGATGGCAGCCTAATTAGAGTAAATTGGGCCATATGACCTGGCATTGTGCACAGCATTAGCCAATGATCACACCATAGAGCTATGCTCATTACCTTTTAGGAAACTCATTTGTCAACTGAAAATCAGCATGTAAGTTTGAGAGAAATGCAATTATCACACATTGAGCCATGTGTCTCTGAGTTCAGAGGGGAGAAAACCCATCTCTAAGCTGAGTAGTGTTCAAGGTTATCCAGGGAAAATGGTTCTTATTGACTTTAACATTTTATTGACTTTATTCATTTTGTCAAATCAGAAACGCCTTCAAGAGTGTGTGGCGCTTCTCGATCATTTCAAACGAGGAACTCTCTCTCCAGAGGTGACTGATGCTCAGGTAAGGATGCAAATATTCAACGTGTTCGTCTTGAGTCAGCACACTCAATTAGGATTGATTAAGTGAGTCATTCTGGTGGATATGAAAATGATCACCGTCGAATCGTCTTTCATGAATTTTGTAAATGGTCAAATGTGTCTTGCTTTGTATAGCTGTGTTGTTTTTGAAAAAGACACTGCGGTGTGTTCAGGGTCCTGTGTTGATTGGTCAGAGAAAAAGGGGGAGGGGGAGGGGGATATGTAGGGAAACCAGGTGTGTGTGACGGCATCAAGGGTCATAAAAGTGACGGTTACTATGGGCAACTACCTAAAAACACTGCCAAATGTCTCTTCTCCAAACTGAACATTTATATTATACTTTTAAGTTTTGTCACACTTTTTAGGCCTTTTTTTAACCTGTAATTATCCAGGGGGAGTCTCACTGAGAGCAATGCTCTCTTTCAGGAGCGCCCTTTTCACATTCACACCTGGAAGCTAACCAGTACAACCACAGTCTGATCTGCTAGCCACTGAGCAGCTCCACTGGAGCAGTTGGGGTTAAGGGCCTTGCTCAAGGGCACCTCAGTGAGGGAGGGGCAAGTGCTGCCTTTTCACTTTCCCCACCTAGATTTATCCTGCCGGTCCCTGGGGATTGAACCGACGACCTTCTGGTCACAAGATCGCTTCTCTAACCTTTAGACCACCACTCTTAGGCATTTTGACACTTTACATCCAGAGCAACTTATAATGTATTTGTGCAGCATAAGCTAAATTCCCAGATAACCAGTTATACTCACGGCTGTCAGCTGACATGTTAGAAATATTTCACTGAATGTCCAATGCTAAGAAATTAAAGGTAGCAGAAAGTTTATTCTTAATTATATATTATTATTATTAATGGCCACGGTAAGTAAACATGTTACAAATGAGGAATTTGTCTTATTATCTCATTAAAGCTGTTTTTTAATCCAACTCTACAGCTTTGGCAAGCTCAGAAAATAAAGCAGGTAAGATGCTGTATCATTCTCTATCATCTATCTTCTCTGTTCTGTTCTGTCATTCACTTTCTCTCTCTCTCTCTCTCTCTCTCTCTCTCTCTCTCTCTCTCTCTCTCTCTCACTCACACACACACACACACACACACAAACAACCCTGCGATCATGATCTTTATGATCTGTGCTGGCTGCGGTAAGCTGTCGCTGAATTGGCCGACACAAACTGACACACTTCAACTACACTTTGTTTATGCCTCCAACATCCAGGAGAGTGGGCAAAATAAAGGAAAAATACCACATGAAAAGAGACATTTGAAGTAGTTAAATCACAGTTACAAAGGCAGAAATGCAGGACAGTCCTATTAAGTTGAATGCCAATTATGTATGAATGAATGAGTGTTCAAAGCAACTACAGTAGGAGAGTTCAAAAGAGGCCTGATAGTCAGCGTATGAAGTACAGGTGCATTGGTCACCCAAAAAATACAAATAATAGCCTGGAAACAGTCTCGAGAATCATGACAACATATGCCAAACATAGCTAACAGCATTAGCAGAGTAACAGCGGTCACAGGTCAAAACTCACCGACACGGACAAACTTAACAGGATAAATGCTAAACACCACAACTACAACCTCAATAATTACCTCAGAATGGAATAAACACCTCTATAACACAGTCAAAACTGGTGCTTATTGCAGGTCTAAATAAAACTTTTAACTACAGTATTTTGACATCCTGTTTTGAAGGGTTTTCAGTTGCAAATATTGATTGATAAAGCCAATATTGCACATTGCATCGTATCACAGTATTTTCATTGATTAGGGGTGTAACAAAATACGCATATTCGTACCGAAACGCTTAGGTACGAGGCTTTATGTTCAATATGCATTGCAAACCAAATTAATCTTTCACTGCTGGACAGTGTGTGAGTTTTCTACAATGATATCACGGTCAACTAAAACTGAGTTGATGGGGGGGAAAAGTGTTAAAAACATTGTCTGAAATAGATTTTTTTTATAGACTGAAAATAATAATAAAAAAATAAGTAAAAAAAAAAAATCAAGAAAATGTATCTGGAATTTCTACTTTTTTGATGTATCAAAAACATACCACACATGAATTTTGTGAACCGTTACACCCCTATCATTGATATTAGCTAGTTTTTAGCTAGTCCAATAACAGCAAAAAGTTTCTTTCAATTTTCAACCTCAGAGCAAAACTCACCCCCTGGTTTGACAAACCCTTCTCTACTCATTAGTCTGATTCTAATCACTGCACTCTTATTGCAGGCCATCATCCACCCCGACACGGGCGAGAAGGTCCTCATGCCCTTTCGCATGTCAGGTACAGTGGCTTGGTGTGACGGTGTGGACGGGTTGGGGTTGTTACGTGTCACCGTGTCACGGCTCCGCGGGGCTCTTCAGGTTGTCTCAGGCCTGGAAAAGGTCACGCTCAGCTGGGTGCTGATTAAAACCTCTCTCCCACCGTGACAGAGAGGTCGGCCTGTTGGGCCTCGGAACTAACGGGAGTATTTTGGTCCGGTCTCAAAACACCTTTTTGCAAGGCCGCTTTGAGCTGAGAGAGAGAGAGAGAGCAGGAATTAACATGTTAGGACCTCCAGATGTGCTGGACACATAGAAGTGATACAACTGCCAGTGTTGTAGTACTCGAGTCCAGGACTCAAATCAGAGTTCTGGCCTCACTTTCAGGACTCGTGACTCGACTTAAGCACTGATGACTTGGAATTGGACTCAGGATTCAGACATTCGGACTCGGAAGTTGGAGACGAGTACGTGGGACTTAATTGATAAAGACGTTTTTGTTTTTTGCAATAGCCCTTAATGATTTGGCATGAGATATTGATAGCTACATTAATACCGTGACATTGTTCTATTTTGTGCAAGGGCAGGCACATGTGTTCCACCTACATGTGGATTCACGCTCATGATCAGACTCTGGACTCAGAGTTAGACTGGGACTCAGGTAATGGGGACTTGGACTCGGAGTCGACTCAAACCCGAGATATAGTGACTTGACTATAACACTGGCCACCGTAGAGTCCTACTGTTCAGTCACACCTGTCAATCAAAACTCAAATGTTTCTATGAACGTTGTGATAGGTCACTTCTCTGGTATTTTCAAATTCACATGCAAAATCATTGAAATATGGATTTAATGTATTTACATCTAACAGTTCCCCTTGCTACATCAAATAATTTAGCAAGTTTTGTGTCCAACGCACCTGTAATTCTAGTAGTGATTTGGCCTGTTTGGAATTCTATTATTTAGGTGCCTCATGTCCCTTTGATAAGTGACATATACAATTGTGATTGGCAGATGTGTCATTTACAGCTGACACATAAAGTCTTCATCTAGTGTTTCCATAATTTTTTCCACCCTATGAAGCACACTGCAGATTTAAACGTGTCTGTAATCTTTCACACAGTGACACATTAGTTAAGCAGCCTCCATCTTTCCTTAATTGATAAGTCTTCATATGGGTCTGCATAATTAAGAGGAAGATAGAGAAAAATGAAACAAAAATAACGCTAAAATATTACAGAACTACAATCAAGAGAGAACATTTTGGGCCAGCTGAGGATTCTCAACAATGTATGATCATATATGATCTCAAATATAAAAAAGTCTAATTGGCTTCTTGGAGATCAAAACCATGATACATGATTGCCTCTGTCTCTTAACAGGTTTTATCCCGTTTGGCACACCAGTGGTAAGACTACTTTGACAATATAAATACAAAGAACACAAAGCTATCTAGAATCATGCATAATTATGAATTCCAAATGACTTCAAAATGCGGATCAATGCAAAGGTTCTTGAATAAAATACTTTAAAAAGAGTTAATAATGGAACGATGACATGTTTTGTCTTAGCAGCAGCAGTTTGGCAGAGAGCCTGTTTTCAGGCTGAAAACATGGCGGATTGTGTTAACACTTTGGGCCAGCCTAAAAAATAAAATAAAAAAATAAAGAAGAGTTGCCTTGTTCCAGATATTTTGACATTTCCTTAATCATTACTGTTTTGATATGTTGCTGTACTGTTATTTTACCATAAGTAACTGTTTTGATTCTCTAATTGTTAGTTTCACGTTTTTTTTCTTTTGTAGGTGGTTGGCCTCCTTCTCCCAAATCAAACCTTGGTGTCAACTATCTTCTGGCAGGTACAAAACCTTCTATTTCTATACAGACATTTCCCAACTATATTATACGATATTCAACTCATTCACAAATATAATCATTTTACCTGGACTTTTTTCCCCTTGTTTGATGATGTGCGTATAATTAAAATCCCTTGTTGTTTTGCATTTCCTTGTATGATATATTGCTGTGCAGTGCTGAATAACAATTTTAAAAGTGCTACCTATAGCATTTTAACATCAATAAATCATTACCACATTCAAGTGTTGAGTAATTAATTGAATTACCATAAACAAACTACTCAACTCTACTCAACTCTAAGTTTGTTTATAAAGCACATTTAAAAACAACCGAAGTTGACCAAAGTGCTGTACAGGTCAATAAAAGGCAAACACAAATGCAATGCAGCACATACATACAAACATACCATAGTATACAACACAATACCACATACAACACACACAATACAAAGGATTATAAGAGTTTTCAGGAGTCCAGCTCAACCTGAATTGAAAGCCGAATAAGATTTTGTCTTTTAGATGTTTTATTACAGTTGACTCTTGAAGAAGAAGAATCCCGCACACTGCTCTTGCTCAGCTGTTTTATTACAGAAAGTGTATGAAACCCATGACCAAAATAGTCATACATTCTGTCATTGTGTTACTTATGGATGGTATTATAGTGAAAACAATCCCCCTTATTGCTGGGGCCCCCTGGAACCCCCTCAAGGACCCCCTGGGGGTCCTTGGACCCCCAGGGGGTCCAAGGACCCCCTGGGGGTCCTTGGACCCCACTTTGAGAACCACTGCAGTATACTTTTTTTTAAACACAATTGTATTCAAACTTGTACACAATACATAAACATACACTCACTGCAGTATATAACATGGTTCTTTTCCCGCCTCTTTTTAACAGTGGTTAAACCAGAGTCACAACGCCTGTGTGAACTACTGTAACCGCAACGCCTCCAAGGTACTGGATTTAGACAGCGATCAACTGTAGAAATAATTGTTTCTGGCTGAAATGCATGAACTCGTGTGTTTCCATCATGTA
This sequence comes from Poromitra crassiceps, assembly GCF_964638095.1. Classification (NCBI taxonomy): domain Eukaryota; kingdom Metazoa; phylum Chordata; class Actinopteri; order Beryciformes; family Melamphaidae; genus Poromitra; species Poromitra crassiceps. The sequence continues at coordinate 33,960,821 of NC_139625.1, read as the reverse complement.
TCTGTTGCTTTTGTTGCCACAGCCGGCTGCAGCGTCCACATTTGTCCAGGGTTACCTCGGAGCAGTGACCAGTGCAGTCTCCATCGCCGTGAGTTCTCTTAATCTATCTGCTCTGACTCAGTGAGGTGATTGAATAGTGTCATCAAATGTCAATGTCATCAAATAAGAAACTTTGAACCACCTATTGATCCATTGTATCAGCTGTAGGGGTGTCACGATATTTCGTGGCACGATATATCGCGATATCGAAACGTCACGATATGCGTATCGTCAGAAAAAAATGATATCGTAAAAAAAAAAAAAAAATTGTTGCTCCTGAATAATAATAGAACAAATTTAGCAGAATCAACACGCATGAGTGAGGGGGTAGACTACTACTGGCATGGCAAAACAGCTCAAGGGGTACATAAGATTACATAAGTTTAGGGACCATTGAGCATGAGTTATTTAAGAAATAGATTGTATACTTTATTTTTCTTTCACCATGCAACAAACATTTATTTTGTGACAGTGTGACACATTCTATTGCAAGAGAAGCATTATCTTTCATGTTGTTTTATAGTTATTATAATAACAATTTCCAAAAACAGCATTTGTTTTGTATTTTGTGTATTTCAAATGAAAGACTATTTTTCCAGTATTTTCCCAGGGCTCCCTTGAAAAGAGGTTTCGATTTCAACGGGACTCACATGGTTAAATAAATGATAAATAAATACATAAAAATTATTTACTTTTGTTAAAAAGAATATTGTTAAAATATCGTATCGTATCGTTATCGTGAACCCAATATCGTGTATCGTATCGTATCGTGAAATTAGTGTATCGTGACACCCCTAATCAGCTGATTTTTAAACTAGTTTTAGACCAATATATAGACCTGATATTGGACTTTTGACTAAATACTGGATATCATAAAAACTGTATTTTGTATATTAATTCTTCATTTAAAGACAGTATGCAAGAGGAGCCCCCCCCCCCCCCCCCAGCAGTGATTCCTTTTAGATTTGATGGCAATAAAATGGTCAAAATGTTGAATATTGGCATAAAATATCAGCTACTGGCAGCTTCAGTTAAAAAAATATCGGTATCAGCATCGATTGAACCCAATCGTCAATCTTTTTGGCATCAAAGACTCAAAGCCAGTCGTAATGTCAAAATAGTATAACACACAAACACTCTCTCTCTCACACACACACATGTACCTGCCTGACACACCTATCTCATTCTCTCTCACACACACACAAACACACACACACACACACACACACACACATACACACACACCTGCCTGACACACCTCTAACTCTCTCACACACACACACACACACACACACACACACACACACACCTGCCTGACACACCTCTCTCTCTAGCCGTTTTCCCACATGCATACCGGAAAATTACCTGTAAGTCAATATCGGACATTTCCCTTCACACTTCGGTTCGCGCATGTGGGAATCTATCAGCGAATTTGCCTGTATGTTTTGGGGCGGGGCGGCACTACAGAGCGGGTGGGGAGTGACGTGTCGGCAAAACTCCGAATGGTGAAATAAGTTTGCTTGTTTATCCGTTCACCTGCGTCGCGTTGAAGCACTTTTTACAGACTGGCTTCGTTTGATGTGTCCGGGCTTGCCTTCGCTGTCGGCAACGTAAGCAAAATACTTCCACATTTTGCTTTGTGCATTTGCTTCGTCTGTGTCCCTGTCGGGCTGTGCCTGTGACTGAAGGAGGAGGAGGACTGTGGCCACAGAGAGCGAGCAGGCAGCAGAGAGGAGAGAGGGGAAAATCAGCACGCCCACACATTATTATCACAAGATCATTTCGCCAGTTTGCTTTAATGTGCGCGAATGATTAGATTATGCCCGCTGGAACATTAAGCAACGTGTGTACACCTCGCCCATGAGAGTGTCGCGGGAAATGACTGGACCCGTTCTACACTTGAGTCCGCTATCGCGCATACCGCTCTTCTGACTGGCTCGAAACTGGTGAAATCTCCGCGATGACGGGGTCGCGCTTATACCGGCACGACGACTTTCCCACATGCAGGCATTAGACCACGTTCCGGTCATTTAGCGGTACAAAGCGCATGTGGGAAAACGGCTTCTGTGTCTCACACACACCTGCCTGACACGAGAGGTGTGTCTCTCTCTCTCTCTCTCTCTCTCTCTCTCTCTCTCTCTCTCTCTCTCTCTCTCTCTCTCTCTCTCTCTCTCTCTCTCTCTCTCTCTCTCTCTCTCACACACACACACACACACACACCTGCCTAACACACCTCTCTCTCACATACACACCTGCCTGAGACACCTCTCCCTCTCTCTCTCTCTCTCTCTCTCTCTCTCACACACACACACACACCTGCCTGAGACACCTCTCCCTCTCTCTCTCTCTCACACACACACACACACACACACACACACACACACACACACACACACACCTGCCTGCCACACCTCTAACTCTCTCACACACACACACACACACACACACACACACACACACACACACACACACACACCTGCCTGACACCTCTCTCTTTCTCTCTCTCTCACACACACACACACACACACACACACACACACACACACACACACCTGCCTGACACACCTCTCTCTCTCTCTCTCTCTCTCTCTCTCTCTCACACACACACACACACACACACACACCTGCCTGACACACCTCTCTCTCTCTCTCTCTCTCTCTCTCTCTCACACACACACACACACACCTGCCGGACACACCTCTCTCTGTCTCACACACACACACACACACACACACACACACACGCACCTGCCTGACACACACCTCTCTCTCTCTCTCTAGCCACTTTCACACCGGCCTTGAAAGCAGTAAAATACACGGAGAATGTGATCTGCGCCTCCGATGTGAAAGTTGTGAAAGCGGGTTGGTGGATAATTGTGTTACGCCTTTCGTTCCACCAGTGGACCTAGTCACAGCGCCGGATTACCCTCCAACCCGCCTCCACCTGAAAGCGTAGGAGCGGCAACACGGAACAGAGGTGCGAATGGTCAGCTCATTCATAAAAAAAAATACAGGGGAAACCACCTCATGCAGCAAGAAAGGCATAAGTGAAAGTAAAAAAAAGTAGCCTATACAATCATGACTGCAGGGGCACCAGGAGGAATGCTCCGTGCCTACACTATGAGGAAGTAGGTTAGGCTTTATGCTCAAACGATGTTGACTTGACATTAGTAGGTAAACTCAACTGATATAATAAGCTTCAGAGGCTTAGCTGTCTGTGGCGAGTTGGTCTGAGGATATTCCCTCTGGAAACCAGCTCCAGAACGGCAATCTGTCTAGCTAGCCAGTTGTGCGTTCCCTTACAAAAACTACTAACGTTATAGTAGTCATGTGCATTTTATAGCCTATACTATTCCCCCGACGAACGTTATGCAGACTGCAGCTGTTTGATATGCTTTCAGAACGGACGCTAATTAGGCTACTTCATGGGAATAATTTGCTTTACAAAAAACTGGAACCAAAAGATAAGAATAACCCTAACCCTAGGCTACACTAACCTATGAAAATATTCATTTAGGCTAGGAGGAGCTGGGTGGAAATGCCTCCCCTCGCTTCATTTAAATCCGGGAGGGGTGGATATCACCTGAAAGCACACCCCAGGACGGGAATCTGGCGGTGCTGCTTGACTCTGTGTGAAAGCAATTTCTGTAGCGAGGCTGCCGGCTTTGCGGGCCATCTGAACTGCAATATTGCTCTGTGTGTGAAAGTGGCTTCTGTGTCTCTCACACACACACACACACACACACACACACACACACACACACCTGCCTGCCTGACACACCTCTCTCTCTCTCTCACACACACACACACACCTGCCTGACACACCTCTCTCTCACACACCTGCCTGAGACACCTCTTGGTGCGGACACGGGGCTCAAACCGAGCCAATTACTGGTCCCGCTGGGCGACCATCCGGCTGCTGCCCTCAGGCGTGCAGCTCAACGGCAACAGGCACAGAAGATCACGGGGGTCTGGGGACGGGGTTGGATGACGGGGGGAAGGGGGGTGAAGGGGTCTGGAGAGGGTCTCCAATTAAACCTCTGCTTTGGGGACGACCCCCTGCCTGGCCGTGGAGAGGCTGAGCCAGAGGCTGGACTGGGGTGGTGTGTTATATCCCTGCTGTGTTAAGATACAGGGAAGGAGTCACATGGTTTCATTGTTTATGCATAGCCCCAACTTTCTTTTCATGCTTTTCGGTGTTGAAAGCATGTTTCATTAGACGATATAGGACCTGCATTCATGTTTATGTGATGAAAGGTATGTAGGGCACACTGCAAGGCTTCACACCCATTACATATTTACATAATACTAATGTATCTGTACCGCAGAACCAGAAATGTTAGAGCCCATGTTGTGTTTGTAATACAAATGTATGTGTGTATCTGCGGTACAGATACATTACAGTACAGTAGGGTTGTCACACTACTAGAATTTCTAACTTTGATCTTCGATACCACGGGGCAAATGATAACACATTAAGAGGCATACAAATATACAAAGACAGATGGACAGACAAAAATAAATTTGCACTTACACAGCAGATTAGGCCTGCTCTACACAGCAGATTAGCTCTGCTCTACACAGCAGATTAGCCCTGCTCTACACAGCAGATTAGCTCTGCTCTACACAGCAGATTAGCTCTGCTCTACACAGCAGATTAGCTCTGCTCTACACAGCAGATTAGCTCTGCTCTACACAGCAGACTAGGCCTGCTCTACACAGCAGATTAGCTCTGCTCTACACAGCAGATTAGCCCTGCTCTACACAGCAGACTAGGCCTGCTCTACACAGCAGATTAGGCCTGCTCTACACAGCAGATTAGCCCTGCTCTACACAGCAGATTAGCCCTGCTCTACACAGCAGATTAGCCCTGCTCTACACAGCTGATTAGCCCTGCTCTACACAGCAGATCTGCTCTACACAGCAGATTAGCCCTGCTCTACACAGCAGATTAGCTCTGGTCTACACAGCAGATTAGCCCTGCTCTAGACAGCAGATTAGCTCTGCTCTACACAGCAGATTAGCCCTGCTCTACACAGCAGATCTGCTCTACACATCATATTAGCCCGGCTCTACACAGCAGATTAGCCCTGCTCTACACAGCAGATTAGCCCTGCTCTACACACCAGATTAGCTCTGGTCTACACAGCAGATTAGCCCTGGTCTACACAGCAGATTAGCCCTGCTCTACACAGCAGATCTGCTCTATACCGCATATTAGCCCTGCTCTACACAGCAGATCTGCTCTACACAGCAGATTAGCCCTGCTCTACACAGCAGATTAGCCATGCTCTACACAGTGGATTAGCTCTGCTCTACACAGCAGATTAGCCCTGCTCTACACAGCAGATTAGCCCTGCTCTACACAGCAGATCTGCTCTACACAGCAAATTAGCCCTGCTCTACACAGCAGATTAGCCCTGCTCTACACAGCAGATTAGCCCTGCTCTACACAGCAGATTAGCCCTGCTCTACACAGCAGATCTGCTCTATACAGCAGATTAGCCCTGCTCTACACAGCTGATTAGCCCTGCTCTAGTCACCAGCCTTTCACAACACGTTTTGAAGCAACAGATACCCACCAATGTTAGGGAGGGAAAATCAGTAGCTGGTGAGATGTGTGTGGGGAAGATCTGGTGAGATGTCTGTCTGTCTAATCTATTTTATCTATATATCTATCTATCTATCTATGTGTCTGGTGATTTCTCCAGGTTGGACTGAATGTGCTAATCCAGAAAGCCAGCCGGTTCAGCCCAACCACCAGGCTTCTAGTGCAGAGGTTCGTCCCCTTCCCTGCAGTGGGTACGTACATACGTTCAGAACATTCAGCTAAATCAGATAGCATTGGTAAATCATTTTGTTTCAAATCGCTTGGATGACCAGATGAGTGGGCTTTACCGCATCGAGACAGTTAAGAAACTATCAGATGATCGGAGGAAAGTGAAATAAACTAACTTTTAGAAGAATCCTCTGGCAGTCAGTGCTGCCCTGTTATGCTAAACCCATCGCAGGACTGTCAGAGAGGAGCAATAAGTAGGAGTTTTCTTGGCCCCCCATTTGATTTTTAAAGACACTCCCAATCCTCCACCTCCCCACCATCTCCTCTCCAAATGCTCAAAGATGGAGAAGGATGCTAAGAGGAAGCACGTTTCACATCACATCCAGCTCTGAAGGCTAAAGCCTTTGATATACTTCTGCGTCCGCCTCTACTTGGAGCCTCGGCGGCCACAGGTAGTCCTGTATACTCCAACGTCAGCTTGACGAGGGGTTGCAAGAGATTTCCCGGCAAAATTAGTAAAATTGTGTGATTTCACTAGGATTTCAATGACTAGAAGTTAGTCCAAGGAGAGAATACAGTGCATATACTTGGTAATAGCATTCACTCTCTCCTGTTATCTCCCCATCTACATTGTATTACTTGTGCTGTTCGCGTCATTTGCGTCGAGTCACATTTCCGAGCAGCTGCACACAGCCTGCGCCGGCAGGCTTTCCGCGAGGGGTTTGACACAGAACTTTTAGGCCCAATTCATGGTAACTCTAGTGAGCCAGGCGCGAGGGGGAGGCGAGCCAAACATGACATCATCGCGCTGGGCGCGTCAGGGGCGAGGCCTCCACAACCACTAGCACGTACCTACCTGAAGATTTTTCTAACAACGCTTTGCCCAAGAGATGAAATGAAGTCCAGACGTGTTTTGACCACATTCCTTGACCCATGTGGTAAAACTTTGATTTGGAACTGTTCATTTTTTGTCATTTCAAGTAAATGTGCTGTGTTGAGAGAGATAAAGCAGCACAAAGTAGACTATCAGGGCTGAGAATTGAAACATCTATTTAGATTCAGTAAAAAAGTTTGGTGATTCTATTCATGTGCTGATACGGTCGTTTCAGAGTGAAACCGCAGTACTGTGCCCGCTAAAGGGTGGTGAACTTTTCGTGGACCAACCGACCAACCGACAGAGTGATAAAAAAAAAAATCACACTATATCCTGTTGCTATTTTTGGATAGACAGAGAACTGGTTGAAAAGTGGCAAAGTTAGCTTTTAATGCACCTATACGTTTTTCACAGTGAAATAGAATTCCTGGCTCAAAGCTACTCAAATTATGTGATTCAGTTAAATTTATTTAAAGGGACATTTCTCGGAAAATCAATGCTGATTTATGTTTTGATCTCACCCATATCCAAAAAACTATCAACAGTTTTACAGACATTCATTTAGTTTGACGGTATTGAGAGTTGATTTGAGTTAAGTATGTGGACAAATAAATCAGCATTGTTTCCCTTTAAGTTACATTCACACACCCGTGTCACAATAAAACACTTGAACACAGCAAAACATTAAATGATTACAGATGTGTACACAAATGTAGAGTGTGTACGTTAACAAGTATGCAGTGTCGCATGTCTCTGTACGAGAGCCACACGCGGCTGGGCCATTTGTTTTCTTTCTGCTCCTCATCTGCGCCGGCCATTGTGCTCTCTGATGGCCGTGTGTGTGTGTGTGTGTGTGTGTGTGTTTGTGTGTGTGTGTGTGTGTGCGTGTGGGTGGGTGTGTGTGTGTGTGTGCGTGTGGGTGTGTATGTGTGAGTGCGTGCCTGTGTGTGTGTGTGTGGTGTGCGTGCGTGCCTGTGTGTGTGTGTGTGTGTATAGCCACACAGAGCCCAATTTTCATGTCACTCCCCCTTACACTCAGTCACACCCAGGGGTATAGACCATGTCCCAAATGCCCCGGGCTACTGGCTCGTAATTAAATTGTTTGCCTGCCCCCCCCCTCTTACCATGGCGGTTCTTCTAATTAAATCAACAGGTTTCTACAACCCTGCCTTTGCCTGGTAATTGGCTTCTCGTTAGAACTCTGCTGCCACAAACAAATTGGATAATTACCCTTAAAGTGGCGTCTATGTCAAGGCCTCATTTACCTGATTTCTGTTTGTTCATTGTTGTTGTTGTTGTTGTTGTTGTTTTGGTAGGCCCATATAAAAGGTAATTAAAATAGCTAATTTAAGCAAGACAAAGCAAAGTGCTGTTTGAATTTTCACCCGCTTGATTTTGTTTGGTCACTTAAGGGGAGATTTATTTGTAATAACCTAATCAAGCAGCGGCCTGTCATTCAATTAGATTATGACGACCTTAACTGGAGGGAAAGTCGAGCCGGCAGAGATAATGCAAGGATCATTACGTAATTTGTTGTCTTCGCAAACATTTCTCATTTACCGGTACTTGTGGTGTTTATTGTGTAATTAGTATTTATTTCAAATAATTACAAATTCCAACGACATATTTTAGCATTTAGCTTCATAGACTTCACAATAATCAAGTCAATTTTATAATTGCGTTGAATTTACTTCTTTCCCCAGTATTTGATCCGTTTGCTTTAGCTTTTGTTATTCCCTGCCAAAACCCCTGTTCCCCTGTTAATTGGTCTGGATAAAAAAAATCCCTTGTAGGTAAAAGAGCTATTTGCTCAGTCAATTGAAATCCTCTGGCAGAGCGACCTCCCAGCCCTGCAGCCCTAAGTCAAGATAACTCACAATGCTGTTGTCTTAAATTAAAAAGGCTTGCGGCGCTACCACTAAACTCCCTAAAATGAGTTTTTCTTATTCCTATTAGAGTCAAGGAGAAAGGTCCATCTATATTAACATACATTTGTGTTCATTTCGTCCTCCGTGAATAAATCACAGGGTGAAAACACTGCAGATGATTCTCTGGCAAGCCTCGACCGCTCGTTCACCTTGGTTAGTTTGCCAGATGGAGGAGATTCCACTCTCGTTTTAGTCAAAGTTGCATGTAAATGAGTGGCTTCAGCTGCTGCATGGGCTTACTAACTGTACACAACAACGCCACAGAGCGGGTGGCAGTGTCGTGTTTCATTTACATTTTATGCATTTAGCTGACGTCTTCCTTACGAACAATCAATAAACATGTAGTAGGCTTGGGCCAATTTTCAAATATTGTGATATTTGCTGCCATATGCAATATTTTTCAAATATCAAATGGGTTTTTTTTGCCCTTTTTTGCAACGTTTTGCACTGTCTGCCCTGCTACAGAGTCTGAACCTCATTTCACTGCTTTGCTTACTGTACATTGTACCTTGGAATTAACTGCTATTATTTTAGTGGCAGCATCACAAGGCTTTTATTTTAAAAAGAAAATGCACCTCAGTGAACCTGTACAACCACCTGGGTGTTTGTAAAAAAATAAAAAAATAAAAAAACAAGAATCTGACGATAGTATCGTGTATCGCGATATTTTGGCGGGACTGCATCGTGATATAAAATGTTGGATCACTGTCTTTAGGGAATTTAGGACAATGGGAATGTGTGAATGGAACCTGTGGCCTTTTTTTTGACAGGAGCGTCTCTCCAAACACCTAGGTTACATAACCAGTCATAGCGCTGTATGGAAAAAAGGTGGGCAGACTATGAACTCCAGTGAGAAATCACCTTAAAGTGAACAACCACCTATTAAAGAGCCAGTGCAATGATTTCAGCTCAGTCAGGCATATGCAGTGATGAGTGATGGAAGCATCCAGCAGCAATGGAGCCACAGAGACTGGCTAGTTTGGCAAGTAGCTGGCTGACATTGTCTGACAGACTATGGGGCACCTCATCTAACTAGTGTACATACTGTTGGCCAATCAGAGCATTCACAATAACTGGGTGTAGGTGACATAATTTACATTAACATTTACATTTGTTGAATTACGGTATACCATAAAGTTGAGAAATGTAATTCTCATTGCATTGTTTCTTGAAAATACCCAATTTCCAGGTTAACTTACATCAGTCTAGAGTGTATAGAAGTAATGTATATCACAAATCATAGTTAGATTACAGGGATTGGTAAATGTTGTTTTGGTAAGTGGTGCTGTGTTTGATTCCTCATGCCACCTTACCTGCCAAAGTGCCCATGAGCAAGGAACTTAAGCCCTATGTGCCGCACCAGCTGGCTGACCTTGCATCCTATCCAGAGCATGAAAAGACAATTTGCTCCTTCTAAAATGCATCACATACCAAAGATTCTCGACTGTTTTAATAAACATACCAAGGATTCTCCACTGTTTTCATTCTGTTCAAAACTTCCTCCGCAGCTACTGCCAACGTATGCAACGTGGTTCTCATGAGACACTCGGAGCTGTCGGAGGGCATCAGCGTGCTCGATGACAACGCAAACGTGGTGGGAACCTCCAGAGTGGCTGCCAGGCATGTGAGTAGAGCTCACTTAGCTCTCAAAACTGTATATCTGATGCAGACTCTGACAGACTGTACAGTTTTGTTTAATAATGTTGTGCTTTCTGTAGCAAACACAACATAGTTTTAACTGAATGTTTAGAAATTGAATTCTCCCCTCACAAATTAATACTTGATGTTATTTGATCAATAGAGTCAAAAAATAATAATCTTAGAATAGCAGACACAAAGAGTTTTCAACATGTCAATTCATGCCGTCTGTTGCGTCTTGTACCTCATGTGTTGATTTGACGACAGGCACTTTTAGAAACCGCCCTGACCAGAGTGGTTCTACCCATGCCCATCCTGGTGCTGCCTCCCATCATCATGGCTGTACTGGAAAAGTAAGACACATGAGTTGACTCTAAGTAGGATCAAAGTACTATTTGACATGGATTTAAATTGTTTGATTCTCAAATGGATTGAGCGTTGAGAGACTATATAGAGCGGTGTGAGTCTGGGATGACAACATTTGATGGTGACACTTTTGCATCTGCGTCTTTCTTGCAGTAAGGCAAATAGTCTACAAGCGGCTTAAAACATAATTTGATTTGCTACTGCTTAGTCTGCAGATAAAACGCAATGACAAAAAGCATATCGGCTGTAGTAGACTGGCCCCTATGTCATCTTATGCTTAAATATATCCAAAGGAGTTTTCCTTGTAAACAACTGCTTTTGTATCGATATTATTAGAGCCGATATTTATGGTCTATAATTTAATGATCAGAATAATACATAATTTGTCCATTATCCATGTATCAGTATGTAACAGTATCGTGCATGTATCAGTATGTAACAGTATCGTGCATGTATCAGTACGTAACAGTATCGTGCATGTATCAGTATGTAACAGTATCGTGCATGTATCAGTATGTAACAGTATCGTGCATGTATCAGTATGTAACAGTATCGTGCATGTATCAGTACGTAACAGTATCGTGCATGTATCAGTACGTAACAGTATCGTGCATGTATCAGTATGTAACAGTATCGTGCATGTATCAGTATGTAACAGTATCGTGCATGTATCAGTATGTAACAGTATCGTGCATGTATCAGTATGTAACAGTATCGTGCATGTATCAGTACGTAACAGTATCGTGCATGTATCAGTACGTAACAGTATCGTGCATGTATCAGTACGTAACAGTATCGTGCATGTATCAGTACGTAACAGTATCGTGCATGTATCAGTATGTAACAGTATCGTGCATGTATCAGTATGTAACAGTATCGTGCATGTATCAGTACGTAACAGTATCGTGCATGTATCAGTATGTAACAGTATCGTGCATGTATCAGTATGTAACAGTATCGTGCATGTATCAGTACGTAACAGTATCGTGCATGTATCAGTATGTAACAGTATCGTGCATGTGTCAGTACGTAACAGTATCGTGCATGTATCAGTACGTAACAGTATCGTGCATGTATCAGTATGTAACAGTATCGTGCATGCCTATTTTGAAGCTTTAACCTTGAAATCACAGTGGCACTTCTCTAATGCTCAGGCTCCTGTTTGAGCTCCTTCTGCATTCCTCCGTCCTCCACACCACTCCGCCATTGTTTGATAAACGCCCACAGCAGCTGAACCCTTTTGAGCGCTTGAGATCCTCCGCTGTGTGACACGACCGTAATGATGACTTAATGACGGCATGTGTTTATACGGACGTCCCGTGATCGATGGCCTGACTGTGCCTGCGGTGTACCGAGGAATGCTGCCACCTTTTGTGAATCCTTGACAGCGCTTGTCTGAGCCGCTGCCCAGGTGTGTTTTGGGATTCCGGGTAGCTGAATGAGTGAGCAGCGGGGGGAGGGAACAGGTGAGCAGCGGGGGGAGGGAACAGGGAGCGGCTGGGACAGGGTTTAGGGCAGGGATACTCAACTTGCTTTGCCCAGGGTCCACTTTCATGAAATGATAGGAGGCCAGGGACCAGTTCATAAACAAACAATATACATTTTTCTGTAGCGGATTGTAGGTTTTTGGGGTGTCAGCCGGAGTTTAGTCTGACAATGTTGTGCACACCGGATAGTTAGTTAGGTTAAGTTAGTTAGGTTAAGTACATACATAAGTGCCTGGGTAGCAACCAGACGGTGGTATTTGACAATTTAGCTGGAGCTCAGTCAAACTTTATTTCATGTTCATTGTGAATTCGAATTCACAATGAAAAAAAAACGTGAAATTATTAGAAAATGGTCAGGGGGCCACTCTGCACCCTGTCACGGGCCACATCTGGCCCCCGGGCCGCAAGTTGAGTATCACTGGTTTAGGGGCTTTCGGGGTTCCTGGTAGCTGAATGAGTGAGCAGCGGGGGGAGGGAACAGGGTTTAGGGGCTGCCCGGGTGACTGCGGTTGCAGGTGAGTAGTGCTCGGCTATCCTCCATGTCAGCTTGCCTTCACTGGCTCTCAATGGAGCGAGAACAAGGGGACAGAGAGGCGGACCTGGGCGGCCCCTCGGTGATGGATTGTGCTGCTGAGAGCAGAGTGGGGCCAGTGACAGCAGGACTCTGCAGTGGGTTGTAGACTACACAACACTGATGCACCTTGGTTTGTTTTTGTCTCTGGCTATGCTTATATGCATGCACTGAGAATGCCCCGGTTTTCGAGGCAAGGCATGTCAACTTAACTCGGTAAAAATAATTCAGTACACTCTGACTATGAGAAACCACAAAATCACTAATCACTATTCCCCCCAGTTCCCCAGTGCCTCGACCGATAAGGGGAGGCACTAGTGCAGTGACCAGGACTCATACCCCCTCCGATTTCCCACCCGCAGACACGGCCAATTGTGCCAAGCCGGGGGTAATGTGGAGGCTCAAACCTGCGACCCTCGCAAAGCGCTTGTTAAGAGTTTAACCTGAATAAGACTTTAACTGGAATAGTGGAAGCATATACTTTTGCACAGAATAGTGGCATCAAGTTTGAAAAATATCAAGTATATTCACATCTTTGTACGGTTTTCAAATCCCTGACTACTACCGCCTCCCCACCTCTCACATAACTCACAACTTTTCCCCATTGACTTTTCTCCACGTATTCCAATTCCCTCCTTAAATGTGTGTGTGTGTGTGTGTGTGTGTGTGTGTGTGTGTGTGTGTGTGTGTGTGTGTGTGTGTGTGTGTGTGTGTGTGTGTGTGTGTGTGTGTGTGTGTGTGTGTGTTTCTGCATGTGTGTGTGTGTAGCCTAATTAAACCATGGCAGCCATATGTGTTAATGAGCTCCCTCATTAGGCAGTAGCTCTCCTCGTTAGGGGGAGAGGCGTTGCAAGCGGAGGAGAGAGGGAGCGTCTCTTTCTCTGGCTCCTGCTGAGTTCGCTGTCCCACACAGTGAACAGGGGATTAGCCTACAGAGGGGAGGAGGGAGGGCAGGAAGGAGGGAGGGAGGGAGTGGGAGGAAAGAAGGCAGCGACTAGGCGAGAATATATTTCAGTTGTTGGATGAAAACAAAACCGTGTCTCCAGGAAGTCTGTCTCTTCAAATTGAGAAAACACTGCTGATTTCCTTATTATTGAAGGTGTTTTTTTTATTTTACAATGGGTTGGTGAAAGGTTTCCTCACACCAAAAGGTAATTTAACATAACATGCAACCACTGACCTATAATGAATGCAACAAAAAATGACAAAGTAAAAAAAGAAGAAAAAGAATGTAAATAAAAACAAAACTGGAGTTATAAGTTTTCTATCTGACAGTAGCAACATGAACTGCAAATATTGAACCTTAAAAAGGGACACATTTGCAGGGTTTTCCCTGGCTCAGACTGGGCCAGACTATACGCACGACAGTAAGCATGATCGCTCCGCGTAAAGACTCAACTTAGCATTGTGTTTTTAAAGCACCCCCCCTCCCCCCAAGTTGCAGACTTAAAGTAATTTCAATGTAAAAATGTGGGACTTTAACTTTGAAAATCTCTTATTATACAGTTATATTGTTATACAATTATACTGTAAAAATGCTTGATTCTGAGTTAATATGCAGTCATGATTGTCCTGAACTTATATATAACTAATATATCATTATTGTCATGATTTATTTTTCTTGCAACCCAAAATCAAAGAATACAGTAATGTCCCTCACAATTTAGTGGGATGTTTTAATTAATTTCTAAGGCTAAAACCTTTTCTTTCTTTCTTTCTTTCTTTCTTTCTTTCTTTCTTTCTTTCTTTCTTTCTTTCTTTTTCTTGGGAGGGGGGGGGGGGGTGCTAAAAAGCTAAAACCTCCTTGGGGGGCACCAAAATGGAGGAAAAACCTGGTTTAGGTGTTATTAAAGTGCTGGAGCACATACTGTTGGTAGAATGATCCAGTGGTGGATGATGTGTCTGTGATGTAGTTTAGAGAATGATGTGATCTGTGATCTTGTTCCCTCTCCAGGCTCCCTCTCCTGCAGAGGCAGCGGAGGCTGGTGCTGCCCGTCCACAGCCTGGTGTGTCTCGCTGCCTTCAGCCTGGCTCTGCCTCTCGCCATCAGCCTCTTCCCACAGCTCTCCCAGGTCTGCCATTTTGAAATGTCTCTACTTTCTCTTCCTCTACTGGCAAATATTTTTCTTTCTTAATCCAATGCATCAATACAGGGGCATGTTTTAATTGGGGGCATGTTTTAATTTGTTTTTTGTTTTTTGGGGGGTATTTTCATAAGAATCTTGAGTCCTAACTATAAATTCAAATTTTTTAGAGAGCTCCCTGTGTTTGTTTTCATCCTTCCAATACTCCCTACAGTATATATTTCAGTATTTGCTTTGCCCAGCTCTGCCATGACTTGGCTTCAGTGTGTTGTTGCTGACTGAAGTGTCGTGACCCCTTTAACGTTAACTAGTCGAGCTCCTCTCCTAATGAGGCGTAGCCCTCTGAGACTTAACCTGCTCTGTTATGATCTGTCCAACCGTCGCCCGGAGCCCCTATCGCCAGTCAGTCATTCACCCAATCCAGGCTAGCAGGCTGGAGTCTAACTTTAGCCCATGCAGGCTAGCAGGCTGGAGTCTAACTTTAGCCTATTGCCTCAGTATGTGTCATTCTACTCATTAAGCGGCCATGGCATGATTTCATCTTTTCACTCCTGTCTCTTCCTCCCTCTTTGTCTGTTCTCTGCCAAATGACTTGCTGACACAAGCCAGCCTGGCTTTCAAATGTTTAGCATTTAATTACCACTGGAAATAGCTCAGACAGCCATATGGCAAAAAACTTCAGACATATGTGCCGCCAACAGTCCTGTGAAAAGCAGCCCTCCCGTTCCGCTGCGCTCGCTGCCTGTTTTTCTCTCGCAAGTCCTTTTTTGCACTTTCGTGAGGATCGCAGACGACACAACCTCCCCAAAAAGCAACACGAATGCCCCGCTCTCCCGGACCCCCCACCTTCTCAATTTGTCCCACTTCCCCATTTCACACCTAGCAAGATGTCTGATTAGGATTCTGCCTCCTCCGACTCACAGCCATCTGTCTCTGGTTCAAATATTAGGAGTTGCAAACCTCAAAATTGGACTCTAATCAGCCAAATTGGCTCGTCTTGCACATTAGCAATAAATGTGGAACGTTTAAGGCCTTTAAGAAATGTTTAGATACAAATGAAACCGTTTCAAATCTTTAAGTAGCGATTGCATGCAAGACGACGCACGTGCCTTCACGTGGAACATATGTAAACATGGTATATCTGATGTCACATGCCAAATATTGTCGTTTGCACTATTGACTTTTTTGTCGTTTTGCTTCGATTCTCACAGATCGATGTGAGCCGACTAGAGCCAGAGATTGCCATGGCAACAGATTGTCAGATCGTGACATACAATAAAGGCCTGTGAGAGATCTATATTACACAAGACATGAAGAGGTGTGTCACCGCTCGTCATCTGAAGCTGCTACAGACCTTGCTAAATAAACAGACTGACAGGTAATCAAGTAGGCATCTTTTCCCCTTTAACCTCTTCTAAAGCCACCTATTTCTGAAGAAAATGGTGAAAATGACATACCCAAACTAAAATGCTTACTGTGGCTGAACCGCTAGGGTTACAGACAACTGCCATGACCTTTTCTGAAAGGTAAGACTTTGAAGTTTCTGTTCCAAGTGTCAGAATGACTCTATGTGTTACTGACCCTGAGTAACACCAGCTCAAACACAGTGGTTGATTCTCGCCTAGAATAAAAAACACTTTTAGAGTGTAAACAGTTACCTGTGGTTGTTGTATTTATGGCTAGAAAGCCAATGGAGACATAGCCACAGGCCTTACCACATCCCAACTCAAAGAAGATGAAAAAATACCAAAACATGAGTATTTGGCAGTGGTTTTGTAGGGAGATACCTAGGCGGATTTCCAAAAAGCCATTATAAAAAGCCATTTGAAAAAGCCAAATAATCTGAAATGTTGTCTTTGTCTTTGTACAAAGACAGCTATAACTTCTGCTGTGTTGATCTGATCTGAAAAAGGAAGACATGGTTCGATGCGCAAGATTCAGCCGGTTAATTTGGTATGTAGCCTGAACAGCATTGTTCAGAATTAACTACATAATTAATCACATAAATGACAGATGACCAGCAAAAAATCAGAAACGTAACGCCGGGGTTACGGTGCCATGATACATAATTGTTGCCTTATATGCAGTTACACATAATGTGCAGCTGTGTTTAGATTGACTTGATTGTATAGCTACTAGGGATGCACGATATTGGATTATTTGCTGATACCCGATATACCGATATTTTCCAAGGCTACACATTAAAATAAGAAGACTACTTGAACTTATGTACATAAAACATGCAACATTTTCTTTCAAACAAAACGGTAAGATTCATCCTTGGCTTGGATGATGCTCTCCCTGGGTTAGTAGGGTTAGCGTCATTTAAGCCTCATTTTATTGGCCTGCCATGTCGGCAGAAATGTTTCTTTTGGGCTGATGCCGCTATACTGATGACGTTCCGATGTCATCATGCATCCCTAATAGCTACGTGATAATGCGATGAATCTGAAGCTACATGTGTAATTGTGAGAATTTAGTAGTGCTGTGAACACTTAAGTGTAAATACTGTGAGAGGTTTTTGAAAAGAAAATCATTGATGAAATTCTAAGTTTCTGATATTCTGATAACCCAGCGTTGATGCTCAAATATCAGGTGACCAAAAGTCTATTTGCTTCCTCATTACAGACTATGTAGCCATAACCCTGGCAACATTTTAACTCAAACCCAGACATATCTACAGTATATACAGATTTCTATAGATAATATGCTATAATTCTCATACCATTGTATCATCTGAAACCCATCAAGTCATGAAATGACTTGGTATATTCTATATCATATTTCAACTCCTTCAAAACCCAATATTTGCTTTGGCCCTGTCCTACTAGAATCATACTAGAGTGGATTTCATGTACTGTCATGTACAAGAATTGTACTTATTGGCCTGAGAAACCTCCAACTCTGCAGAAACCTCTACAATGCACTTATATAGGCTACACAGTAGTAAATTACCCAATAACACAAGTCTTAAACTGAATAACTTTATTTGTATTCTCTAAATGGATTTTACAGCCCAAAGCACTTACCTTACCATTTAAAGTGCTGCACTGTCTTATGTAATCACACCTCTGATTCTTGGAAACATTCTGTTATCTTTTGTCATAATCTGTGTGATTAGTTTGTTTGCGTGGTTGCCAGGGTAATGCTGTACACTAGGTTGCAGTGCAGGGGGGAAGCATGACAAGAAGCCATGCCCACATGCTGGTTCATTGGAGGATGCTTCACAGCCCCAGTGAGGCAAATACAAACAAACCATATTGAAAAAAACACTTGACCTCTGATTCCATATTTTAACTGTGAACCTTTTACTTTCCAACATGCTGAATAGGCCTATTCAAATATGGCCTTATGTTTATTGTTGCTACCACATATTGTACCATCTAATATGTCACTCTTTTGAAAGCAAATGTCTTAAATTAACCAAAAGCTTCAATAAGAATCCATAGTAAGTTTGATATCCATGGCAGCAATGATTTTGTCAATTATTTTGATCATTTTAAATATTGGATGTCTCATTTGTATCTTGTGTTTATAATCATTTAAAATCATGATCAGCTATAATTGAAGGATTTAATCCCCAAATGCTATATTGTTATTCATTTCTCACGTCTATTGCTAGATATTTCAACAATAAAACCTTATATCCTCTAAAATCTCAAATGTTTTGTAAGCAAATGCCTCAAATTAGCTAATAATTTGAATAACAATCCATAGTTAACTTGATTTAAATGCCAGCAATCTTTACAGTCTTTACACATTTTTTAAATTAGTTATAATCAAAGCAATTAGGCTGTAATTAGCAATTCAGTGTCCTTGCTGCTGTGATGGAAACAAATGTGATCTAACTGCATTATTTATCACTCATCATCCAATGTTATAATTACACCAACAAAATATATTGAATTTCAATCATGAGAGGCCAGTTGGTAAGATTTAACAAGCTTTATTTAGCAAACGGCATGCATGGCAACTACTTTGGCGTATGACTCCATTGTAAGGTGGCGCTCCTCTTGAGGTGAGAGGGCATCTGTATAGGCTAGGATAGAGAATTCCCCCCCCGTGGGGGATTCTTCAGGAGTCAAGACTCGTTGGTGGTGGGTGGGGCGAAATGACGCTTCAGAGGACAGCTTCAGAGGAGATGATGAACAGCCGTGATGCCAGCTGCTGCTATGATCCGCCAGAGAGGGAGGTGACTTAGAACCCTTGCTATATGTACTAGGATGAACTGATGTCATACTTGAACTTGACTGACGTCACGGGCTGATCAGGTTATGCAAATATGGTCTTCTGCTGGAAATTTGGTCTGGAAACCTCACTTGTTATGATGGGAAATAGAATATTTCAGGTATAGAATACAACATACTCATCCCTTTGTTCAAACTAGTCACGGTGTCCAGTACGGCTGGGTATTTGGTACTCAAGACATCGATCGAAATAACAAAGCAGTATCAGAACTTCTCGAGTCAAACGATAGCTGCATTTGATCCTTTTTGTACATCTAGAAAAAAAACTATTCTGTTCTGAAAACAGGGCATCATAGTAACGTAAGGAAATGTGATGCACATTATCTAGCTATGTAGCTACAAAAATAAAATGAACTAACACCATAAAACCATCCTTCTGTGCGGGACAAAGTGGAAAGACCACCGGAAACACAACTGGGGGGCGGGTCTTAGGGCGGATGATCATTCCCTGTAGTAATGGGTACCAGGCTCTCTCTCCTTTGAGAGTGCCTGGTGACGTGAGGTTAACCCATACAGTTTGTGCTGGTGAAGTCGACAGTGTATGTGACAAAGTTGGTAGTTCAGCGTGGCGAGATACCACCAAAACGTTATAAAGCATGGCTTAAAAAAAGGTATCGAATGAAGTACTCATTGGTATCACTTTAAGGGTACTGGTGGTATTGGTAGTGGTATCGTAATCTTTTAAACGATACCCAGCCATAGTTTTCAGTTCAGTTCTCAGCAGCAGATCGACACCTTCAGAGCAGCCTTGGTCTGTGGGCTCCTCTCCTCCTCTCTCTCTCTGCTCCTCTGGAGAGACGGTTGTTATTCACGGTGAACTCCTGCTCTGCTCCTGAACTCTCCTCTCTGCTGACTGAGCCGACGGGAAACGCTGCGTTCGCCCGGGGAGATGGCCTGTGATTCCCCCACTAATTGTTTTCTTAACAGACGACTCCGAGAGGTGTGGCTCTCGTTAATCGTGCTTCCAAGCCTCTTACCTCAGCGAGGTGCGATTGGCTAAACCACACCTGCTTGTCACCAGGAAGGGTGCACCTACCTGAAGTGTCAGTGTGAGCTACTGTACCGGTTAAAATAACCCTTTGATGGTTTGTTTGAATAATAAGGAATGCCGAGGCCTTTTTACCGTGTATTTGCACCTGCAGCGAGTATTGGATATCCTGCAAACCCAAAACAAGGCATGTGACCCCTTTGCAAACTGCAGATGTCTTAAGCATTGTGCGCTTTGTAAAAGGGTGAGAATGCCTGGCACTCTTTTCCCTTTCCTCGGTGTCCCCTCTGCCTCTTTGCTTTCAAAACAAGACGGACATCAGGGGTCATCCTTGAAGCCTGGGGGTCGTCGGCTGGAGATTCCTTCCGTTTCTTTTGACAGGTGATTACTGAGGCGTTTGGTGAAAGACCCGCCCAACAATAGGGACTACTTTCCCTCTTTTTGCAGAGGTCGCACCCTCTGGATGAGGATTACCTCCTTGTGTCCCCCCCTCTTCTGTTGGAACTTGGCCGATAGGTAACACACCTGACACCTGTCCAACCCCCCCCCTTCCCGTCCCTGACACCTTCCCCTCGATCAGTGCTGCTCAACCAGGTGCCTTCCAGGCCCAAGAGTGCAAATTTTCACTCTGACCAAATAGCCTGGTAAAACCATCCTGATCACGGGACCACACATTCTGTCTTGCTCCACGGATTAGTTTGGACTTCCACCCGCCCCCAGCCATTTCCCGTCATTAGAATGTAACCGGGCCAATCAGGGACCTGCGCCGTAGTTGACAACGTATCCAGCCAATAGAAACTGACAAAACAGTGATAGCATTTGTGATAGCATAGTGTTTATGGTCCTCGCCTCTGGAATAGCCTGCCAGAGCATCTGAGGGCATCACAAACCGAACACACTTTTAAAAGAAAACTTAAAACACATCTTTTTAGTCTCGCATTCCCCTGACTTCCTCCTCCTTCATATTTTAATTTGCTTTTTCTATGCACCACTGTTATTGTAATTTCATTACTTTGTTGTATTGTTTTTATTGTATTTTTACTGTCTTTTACTCTACTTATTTTTACTGTTAAAGGGCATGGTGCAGGTTGGAGACCACATTGCATTAATATGTGGAAGGGGTATATAGCAATGGGATTTGGGGTATTTTTTTTTTTTTCAATCACACATAGCTGCGTTTAGACTAGTTTTTGGAACCAGCAGGGGACACTGGTCCATTTCATGGAACTACCTTTTGTGATGTCACAGGAATGCAAAATAGTCACCTTTAGGTGACAGTCACATTTTTCAGCCCAAAATATGAGGATTTCTGAGTGGTTTTATGTCTGCCCTGGTATCTGTCACCTTTTTTCACTCTCCATGACTTTGCATCCCTGTGTCAGCCCCAGCAGAACATTCTCCTCTTGTGATGTCACTCCTGTTGTTATGTCACACGCCCATTTATAAAGTGCCACCTTTTCCTCCATATTTATACCCTGGGGGCCTGTGGGGGGGGGGGATCTTTGTCTGTAATCATGAGGCCAAAATGTCAATTCAGATTTTTTTTAACCTGCACTTAAGCACTTTGAATTGCATTTTATGTATGAAATGTGCTATAGAAATAAAAGCTGATTTGATTTGATTTCCCAAAGCAACGAGCAGTAACATTAACGTTAGTAGAGTAAACACAGCCATAAGTGCAGTTATTGCAGAAACAGACTCAATAACAACATTTGAACAAGAACAAGATTATGTACCAGCCAAGTGTCTCAGTGGAAAAGACGTTTTCACCATTCTTCTGAGTGGATCTGGATTGTATTTGGCGGCGCTGATTGGCTGAAGGAGATGTCTCTCAAGGCAAGTACTCCCGCCCACTGAAATCGTTGTGAGCTGATGGAAGTCCAGACTGATACTGTACGTAGAGTGAAAAAGAATGTGAGATCACCGCGACCAAAGATTACAGCAGCTGATATCACTGATTAGTTCCTCTTCTGTCTGGTTGAAGGTGTGAGAATCAGTGATATCTCTTCTTGCTGTAGTTTTTGGTTGGACTGACAACCTGCAGATCGAGTTGACTCTGATTCCAAGAGTCGATTCCAAACAAACCACTTGTCAACCACTGTTCTATCCGTAGCATTCTGTTACATCACCACACGGCCATATTGTTAAGAAAATAGCAGGTGATTGTAATAAATTAAGAAGTGATTATAATCAAATTACAGCCACAGCCAATATGTGTATATATATAATATGTGTATATGGAAAAGCACCATATTGGTAGGAAATGCAATGTGAGATCATGCGGCCACTATAAATAGATTAACATGACATATCCTGCACACATGAGATTATGAAAACATTTCAAATCAGAGAAACAGTTTTTGTCTTTTATTTCTAAAACATTTCTTTGTTATTACACGTTTCGCTTGAAAAGTATGTTTTATATACGTTTTATACTACATGGTGCTCGAGGAGATCTGCAAACATTCAACAAATGGAGAAGAGCATCATTGGCCAGGGGCAAATCCATCAGCCCGCGCTGACTTAAAAGTGTCATGGCAGAATCACATAATTTGTACTTTCGGCCCTGTTGATACAGAAGCTTATCATGTGGCATAACTTGCCCCCAACACCAGGGGGCGTTGCAGCGTCTCATCTGTCACAGAGAACTGCTCATGAGTAACCGTTCAGTGGAGAATCTTCATTTAGGAAGCATTAGAAATAATTTGAATGTCCCTCAGTCCCAAAAATAAGGAGAAAGTGACAAATTGTGTCTTTTTACTACCTGGTGAGTAAGAAGCCTTATGCCAGAGTGACTGGGTGGATTACTGTGTGTGATGACTTTGTCTTGTCATTGAGGATTTTTTTTTAAATGAATATGGAAAATGATTTGCAAATTGAGCAGATGAGCAATGAGGTATTTACTGGCCTAAGCAGGTTGTAAAAACAGATGTCATCAAATGCAAAGCCTCTTTCAAAAGCAGCCTTTGTAAATGGCCTATGTACAATAACAAAAAACACTATAGTAGGGGTTGACATTAGTTTCTCTTCACGCACCAAAGATCATTGAATGATGGGAGGATTTCTCTTAGGCCAAAACCCAGAGATAAGTTTGATCAGGATGGATGCAAGTGCCATTAAATAACTTTTGTCTTTTCCTTTTGTTCCTTCCGACATTGATTGAGCGCAGCACCTCGATGAAGAGACAGGCAGCGATCACACAGTCCTTGTGTCTTCCTCTAATGGAGAGCCAAAGTCCCTCCCCTTCCGCTCGGGCCCTATATGCGCACCAGTGTCTGAATAAAATAGGAATGGTGGTGAACCGCGAGAGACGATGCTTTTTTAAAATCCTGTTTGAATCGTGCCATGAGGTACACTATGATGTTTGTCAATTTAAAAGATAACCTTGCAAGTCAAAGTCGCAGTTTGTTGTAAAACTGTTACACTATAAGTTATAAATCAGGAAGAACACACAACGTCTCTCCTGCCATGCCATATTGGTGTTGGTGTGATGTATATTGTGCGAGATGAGAGATGTATGATTGAGCAGTTTCATACAAAACTAAACCTTACGTTTCAGTTTTACGACAAAATGTGACTTTCTTGACATGCAAAGTTATCTTTTAAATGGACAAAATGTACATGTGTTCCTCATTGCACAAATTCAAATGGGATAAAAAAAAGTATTCTCTCTCGCCGTTCACCACCATTCATATTTTTTAAAGACCTCGGTACGCATGCTGAAGCAGGAAGTGATGTCGACTTTGGCTCTCAATAGAGTGCCTAAGTCACGCCCTCTTCCGGGCTCCACATGGAACCTCAGGAAGGGAATTCCCCATTCATTTCTCCATTGATGTTTAATAAAATCCTTACATTAAGAGTTTGACCATAAAACATTTGACTCAGACAAAGAAAAGAAGGAAAATTTTTTTTTTTTTCGTGTGTGAGTCAAATGCTGTATGGTCACTCGCCAATCATTTCCTAGCTGCATTGATTGGTTTGACCAAGTAAAACGCTTTATAAGGATTTCACGAAACATCAATGGAGAAATTAATGGGGAATTCACTTCCTAAGGTCCCATGCGGACCCCGGGAGGGGGCGGGACTTCAGCACTCTATGTGTCTAATTACACTTAATAATATTACATAATAAATAGGTTGGTCCTCTGGTTTGTGGCAGTACTTTAGGAGGCGGGGGTGGCGGTTTAGTCCTCTGAGGTGACGTCTATGTCCTCGGAGCTGGCCTGCTTGGTGGCCATCCGCCATCTGTTGATGTGGTGGTTTCCCTTCTTCTTCTGCTGGTTCTCAGGACCTTCTTCCTCCAGCTTCTGCCTCTTATACTTGGTCCTCCTATTCTGGAACCAGACCTTCACCTGGTAAGGAAAACACATGCATATGGCAGAGATGCTCACATGTCATTTTTTTTTGCAAGTCCAAGTCAAGTCTTTAGTCTCCTGGATGAGCGCTCTATCTTCTGCTGCAAGGTATCCGAACTCTGCCTAGCTACAACTAAGGAATTCAAAGCAATTCAAGTATACTGTATGATCCTCACTCCTATGTTATGTATGCCTGTTTTTTTAGAGCTGCACTGAAACAAATTCTTATCAACTCTATTGACATGGCAATAAAGTATTGAATCTTGAATCTTGAATCAGCATTGATTAGTTGACATTATTATTAACAATTTCCTTAATGTTATATATATATAGATATAGATATGTGTATATATTGTTCACGAGTTCCAAATCTTGAGTCCGAGTCGAGTCACAAGTCTTTTGAGGATGAGTCTCAAGTCACTGTATGTGACGTGTGACTTGAGTCCATGTCCCCATCTCTGACACATGATACGATTAAGCAGACTGGGAGTATAGGCAGAGTAGCTAATGGGAAGAGTTGGCTAACCTGAATAGCAGAAAGTTAGGAGTCACAATGGTATATTTTTCACCTGTTTAAGAATAAACTAGAAATCTCACATGGAGACTCTGGAGATGATGCGCCATGGTTGCACTTTTTTGGGGGGTTGTGACCAAACTCATGTCAACTCATGCAATGCCATCCACATTATCAGTGGGTGTGACATCACTTGACAATTGTGGGGCATGACGTGGCATCATCATGGCCCCTGCACACATAAGTTAATTTTCATGTGTAGACGCCTGGTGTCGCTGCTGCCCATTCATTTTGTATTGGATATGTTGCCAGGTATCCCAGTATGCTTTGCATGGCGATGAGCGGTGGACAATAGCGACGAGAGGGGCCAGTTTGAAATCAACCAATTCAAGCCAGCAAGACAGCCAATCAAGCTGCAGCACCAAGCGACCAGCAGACGTCATTGCTTATGTGGGCAACGGCCGTCAGTGGTTATGACATCATCCTTAACGTTGCTCATTGTTTTCCATTTGACCCTTGCTCTGCTGCTACTGACCTCGTCTCCGTCAGGGATTGGCTGTTTAGAGCATAGCCTGGTCATACCAGGCCCTCAGTCGAAAGGCCTCAGGTATGTCAGGGTGAGCTGAACAAAGCAGAGAGAGATCTGCCCCCAAAATCAGACAGGTGAGCTCCTTTGATGGCGACCACAGGCAGATTAGAGCCATCAAACTTCTCTGCTTCCTCTCCCCACAGTGTGGCTGTCACCACTTTGCCAGTGGTGTCCATTAAGTGGAGGGTCCTCTTGGAGACTTCTCAGCTGGTCTTAGTGGTGATACTGGAAGCCTCCTCTGCACTCTTACACACTCCAGTCACATCGATAATCGCACCCTTCTCTCTGTTCTCCAGCTCGGCGATGGACACCAAGTCGCACTGCATGGTGGGAATCCCCTGGCTGTCACCGCAGGGCACGATGCAGCTATTAGCATGGAGCGTTATCTTGTAATCGTTCTTCAGCATCATTGTTGGCCAACTTCAGGGTTGGCCTTACTGATGTAGTACACCTTGCCTTGCTTCACTAAAGGGAAAAACTTGTCCACCATGTTCTTGAATGTTGTGATCCTGATCTCCTCACTCTCATCCACAATCTCAAAGGAGACAAACTTGCCCTCTCCTCTAGAGTTACTCCTGGTGCGGGTGCTGGACTTGTTGGTGACTCAGGCGCAGATCATCCACTTGCATTTTTGTACATGTACTTTTATGTTCTTGTCTTTTCATATCAAAACCCCTTTACATTTAGAGATTTAAAAAAAGCAGTGGCTGTCTAGAACATAAAGGAGGTCCACAGGTGTAGGCGGCAGCCAGGAGAAAGGCATCCGAGGCACAGGCACTCTGAAGTCGTTTTAAAAATCCTTTAAAGCAGCAGGGACGTAAACCAACGCGTTTCGACTTACAAAGTCTTCATCAGGGTATCCTGCAGCGGTTGTTGGAGTTAAGGGCCTTGCTCAAGGGTACCTCAGTGGTGGTAATGAGGGAGGGGCAAGCACTGTTTGGTTTTTTTCACTTTCCCCACCCAGATTTATCTTGCCATTTAGTACAAAATTGTGAACTATGAATGTGAACTAGTTCATTTTAAGCTGTGTGAACTGAACATTGAGCTATAGCTCTATATGTCAACTTGCACAACACTGAGTGCAGCAGTCTGGGTCCGGCTTAACTGGCTTGCCTGGTCTTGTTTCTGTCAGTCAGAGAGCTAGGCTTCACAATAAGCATTTTTCACTCGGTTTCAGTTATTACTTAATTGGGAAAAAAGGGTCTTTGGCTCCAACCTTTGAAGTTTAACTCGACCAATTATTTCTGCCCACATGGTTTATATAACTAAAGCTCCAATCTGTTATTTGCTATAGGATATTGGATATATAACCTATGGCAGTGGTGTCCAGTCATGTGGGCAGAGAGTTTTCAGGTTTTCCTCCAAACCAAACACTACAGCAGGTGATTTCACAGATTAGTTGTTCCTTCTCACTTGACTGTGCTCATCAGAAGTCGCCATGTGTAGCGTGTAGTTTTTAAGCAAAACCCTGCAGACTCTCTCCTCCATGACATCACCAACCACACCACTGGACTATGGTAACCATTGAGAGCAGTGTAGCATTTTTATCTCTTGGTTACCAGCCAATAGACTTTTAGAATATAGGACATCCAAAGGAAAAATTACCTATTTGACTGCTGGCTTGTGATTTCCCACTATCCTGATGGCATTTTGAAGCAAAGACAAGCAATTTGACCAGTGATTACCATCCACAGCATTTGCCATCTGTAATCCATATTATTTTATCCTAGTTTGATCATTCCTGCCCCTGCTGAGGGTGATTCTGTCATATTATTATGGTGCCCACTTGATAACCCCGCAGTGAATTACTGTAAGTTAAGTTAAGTTAAGTTATCCTTTATTTATCCCCTTGGGGAAATTCATCCTCTGCATTTGACCCATCCTCTACTAGGAACCTTCCTAGAACTAGGAGCAGTGGGCAGCCACTGTGCAGCGCCCGGGGACCAGTCAGTGGGGAGTTTCTACAGGTTTTTACTAAGCTGTTCACCCTATTTAAATAACACAAGAGATGGTTATGGTTACATGTGATTTGTGGGATCTAACAAACAGTTTTATTCAGTCTATTTACAGTTAGTGTTTTAGGGTCTATTCAGTTGTATATTGCTGTAGTTTTCTTTTTAATACAGTAGGTATACACATTTAAAGCCCAATTAACCTCTGTGTCCATTAATTAAAATTCAGTTGATTGTCATTATATTTGCATAATGAAACTGATGTTACATTGCAAGCTTTCTATTGACTGACACAAAACTTGTAAGCATCATTTGGGCATGTTGCTGAGTCAGGAAACCTGTCTGTATTGCCTATTAGGCCTAATTGACACCTGGGATAGTGTGGGCTTATAGGGCTATGCATCAATAATATTTACTTTGTCAGAAAGATAACTGTAGCCTTATCCAATACATTAATTAAACACTTTTATGAGAGCTTCAATACATTGAGCTGTGTCCATCACAGAGGGGCTTCATAGGCTCGCCTAAAATCTCATTTTAGCTTTAATAGCTTAAAATCTAAAAGTCTGCAGTCGCATAGAGGATTTTTTTTAACACCTTTGCATTGCAAACTGGACAGTGCACAATTCTGATTCTTTGATTTACAACCTTGTTCAATTGTTCATCAAGGTCAATTATTGGTAAATTGTAATTAGCATGGACCTATATCCACTATATTTGCCATTAACAGACAATGGTGATATGCATAATAATAATCATCATCATCATCATCATAATTGTTGTTTGTTGTTGTTTAACAAAAATATATGAATAACAGGCTAATAACGGCCTATTAATTACTATCATATAAAAATGCGAATAATTAGGCTATTATGTGATTACAGTCGTAGGGCTAACCACAAACTGGATGCAGGCAGCAGCCTACCTGTGTCTCTGACAGGCTGAGGCCATGGGCCAGCTGCTTCCTCTCGGCTCCCACCACATAGTGGTTCTTGTCGAAGGCTCTCTCCAGGCGCAGCAGCTGCGACGGCGAGAAGGCAGTCCGGATGCGTTTGGGTTTCCTGGCGAAAGGGCCGTGCAGGAGCAAGCTGTCCTGGGACACGTCGTTCCCTATACACACACACACACACACACAACAAGCATGATGTGCGCGTGTTGCTGTTTTCTCATGCTGTCACATTGTGAAACGTGTTATAGGCCTACTTAATTCAGAGTGCAAATGCCTCCTGTTTTGCAAGGTGACACCCTGATTCCAAGTTTGACCTTCATCTTGCAGTTGATTTATCATTATAATGCAGAGGAAGGATCCGACAAAAATAGCAGAAATCAGTTTGAAAGTCACATCTTAAAATAATATGAATATGAATATGAATAAATCAGATGACGTTCAGGACCAAATTCTCCAAATTAAAGTCTAGTAATTTATCATCATCATCATATTTTACTCAGTTATCAGTTGCTTCACTGTGACCCCATGAATTTAAATAAATGTTGCTAAAAGACCCACTTATAGGCTATATTTTCTTTGGCTATTTCTTTCATTTCTATTTGATCTTATAATCTTTCATTCTTTCTTGCATGCATTCATTTGAACATGGAGAACTTTTACCAAAACGGTTCAAGACATTTCCTTTGATCAGTTCAGCGTTTAAACTTTTAGAGCAAACAAAGGATGGGGAGCTTAGTCGGGTGTAAAAGCAAAGCAGCTGTCATATAGGCCGATAGTTTATATTTCAACTGTATTTAAACTCATTGAATGGCGCGTATTTTAGCCAAATAAATAGATCAAATTTAAATTATCGGAGAAAGTGGGTCAGATAGCCTTAAATAAAATTACTATTAGAGAGTCGAGAAGAATAAGTAATTTTGACAATCGAAAAATATATTTTTTTTTTCTATGCCTCCAACTAGAATTTGGGGCACGTCATCAACATATTTTGGGAAAACTATAAATCTACGGAATTTGTCTTATTAGCCATACAGAAATAACTGACAGCTAGCATGGAGAACAAGCACATTTACCGCTATTTTGACCATTTTGTCAGAAAGATTTATAAGAGGTTGAAGTAATTGAAAAATATTGTTTTGTTTGTTGTTGTTTTATAATTATGGGGGCATAATTGCACAATTTACCTTTGTGGCGTATATATAGTGAAGTCAGAAGTCAATATAAAGAAAAAATTAAGGATTTGTCTCAAAAGTAAGGTATAGCCTGCCTATTATTACTCCCTATAGTTTGGGCACAATGGCGCTTTTGTTTGATAAAGTATTTTTTGTTCTCCCTTTGTTTTTAAATGCACTGATTTGTCATGTATTAATCTAATGCCTTTCTGATGTCGTTTTCATATGATTAGCTGCTCATTCGCTATTATGAATTTTATCTTTTTGCCTCCATATAGCATGGCTCTTGTGCTGCAAGAAACTATTAGGGACAGCTTTCCTGTAGAAAAAAAAGAAAAAGAAAGTGCTTATATTCGGCTCATGCTGCGGCTTTCTGAATATAGCTACCTGCAGGGCGAATGGGAAGTGGAAATATTCCGCACGGCTGTTGTTGGCCTGCTGACTTGTTTATTATTCAGATATAAAATTTGATTTGACATCATATTAACAGGCTTTATTTAACATTTAATCTCCTTAACATGCAGTATAGTCTTAAAAAATGTGAGCAAGACTATTTGTTTCAATAGGCATAATTTCATCCAACTGTTTGATGCTTTTCATTTATTTGAAATCCTGCAAAACACACACACACACACACACACACACACACACACACACACACACACACACACACACACACACACACACACAGCACCTCACATTATTTTATGTAGGAGTGTAGTTTGCAAACCGTCCTCCTTTTATGCGTATATAATACAAAATTAATATAATAAATTAGTAGCATCAAACGGTGTAAATTGGCTTAGGCTGAAACGAAAACATATTTTTAAATATAATTGATTTCTGATCCTTGTGATGATCACCTGCTGCATGGTTTCATCGCTCTCTGCACCCAGCAGCCCATCTCACCTTGAAATCTGTGTCCGAAAAACCTGTTCCTTAAGACCCACGGGTAGAAATTGAGCGGATCGCGGTGTTGCGTCCCAAAGAAGTGCGGATGGTGTTGCAGGTGATGGGACCCTCCCAGCTGGTGGGGGGTGACGGTCAGGGAGGGGTGGCTCACCGTCTCGGGGAACACCAGGTCTGGGGCTGGGCTCTGGTACAGCGACCTGCCTGGTGCCTGGGTATAGCCAGTCATGAAGGCGTCTGTGGCCGGGTTGGAGTAACTCAGCGCCGTGGGCCGGATGGGGTCCTCGGCATTGGAAACTAGTGGGTTCTCTTTGGCGACCAGGGACTCGATCGTGAAGCATCGTTTGCCCACAGACGAAAACATGATCTCGTGTAAACAAAACACAAATAGAATCCAAGTCCAATAGAAAATTGAGATATCTCTTCCTTTTCTGAAGCCCGCTCTCAGAGAAGCATGGTGGCCGTGGAGGGGTACTGGAGATGTTGTTATAAGTCAACAGAGCTGCAAATTGCCCTGATCCATGGAGAGCCCATGCGCGCTCGGAGGGTTTCTGTGCACAAAGTGCGTGCACGGAGTGATGCGCCTCCAAACGTCCTCGACGCACAGCGAACGAGCTGATTGGACCACAGCACCTGCCAATAGGTTTCCTCAAGTACCTGATTCATAGATCACACGGCTCAGTCAGTTAGATCTAATAAATGACCACCTTATGTGGCTCATATCCAGTCTTCAGATCTTATTTTTCTTAAGGGAAAATGCCAGTGGGGCTGAGATAATTTCACTCGTTTCCAATGCAGTTTCACGAGTTTTCCAAGTGTCAATGTTGAAACAAGTGAAGAATCTATATGAAAATTAAACTTGATAAAAGGAAATTATTAATATTAATATTTTCCTTAAATGAATAACTCAATGAAAGACGACGTTTATTTTTGTAGCCTATTTTTTTGCAGTGTAGCCTCACTTAACTTTCATCAAAGCTGATCAATTTTCCTGTCCCCTCCGTCCTATAGCCTTAACATCCTATAGCCTACATTTCACAGCCTTAAAGTTATTTTGCTTTTTGTTGATAATCAAAAACATATAGCCTATGTAAGCCTGTTTTAGCTGTTTATTTTCTCTGCAGCTGCAACATTTTTGTGTGTCATTTTTCGCACCGAAACAATTTCTCCTCTCATAAAACAGAATTAGCAGATTTTCCGGGCCACTGAAGTTTCTGTCATTTAATTATTTACCTATAGGCGACGTGTCACTTTGATTTGATATTTTCAACCATACATAAATACATAAGAAATTAAGGGAGAGAACGAAAGAAAGAAAGTCGAATTATTATTATTGATAATTAATAGATAGGCTACTCAAAGCGCTTAGGGAGGGGGAGGGAACTGAACTCATCCACCACCAATGTGTAGCACCCATCTGGGTGATTATTTTAATTGATTTTCCTATTCAGAATATATGATTATTATATTAATTGATATTGGGGGGAGAGCCGTTTGTAAGCAATATAAGACAAACTAGGCCAAAGGACACAACTAAAACTGTCCTGAAATGCGTCCCGGTCTGCACTGCTGCACAGCGAGGAGATTCAGATAACGGTTGGGTTGAACTACAAAATCCATCACAGTAGCCTAAATGCTACTACAACCAGTTTGTCTTAAAATCTGATTTGAAGACAATTAAGTGCAGACAGATTGCCTAATGACACTTGATAAGAAGCGGGGTTTGTTTCCATTGGAAACAAGTTAAAATATCTCATCTGACATGCTATTTCATTTGTTTTAAGGGGGAAAAGATTTTATGACTCAATGCGAAACATAGGCTTACGATTAATATTTGTACAGCATTGTCTTTTGGAGATATTCATTCATTCATTCATTCAACCTGCAGCCAGATCCCCATTGACTCGCATTCAAAAAGCATAACGTTATTATTTTAGTTGAAGTTCTCCTTGAAGAAAACAATGTAGTCTATACATTTTGTCCTGGGAGGAATAGCTTAATTTCTCATTGAGGTCGACGGCCTCCTCCTTCCCTGGCGTTTAGCTTTGAAGTTAATCATTATCTTCTTAATACCCTCGTTTGTGCAGAGGTTGCATTAGAAAATCATTACCGATGGAAATTATGAGGTAGAACAAGTTGTTGATTAGGCGTTTAGAGCTAAAGGCTCCTATAAACTGCAGCGAATGGGTCGCTGTCAAAACTATAGCCAAGCCTACTCCTTCTGGCTCCATATTTCTATCACTCCTCTGAGAATATAGCTATTTGTGGCATGGTGTGGCCCTTGAACTCTACAGATTCCTTGTAATGTTTTGTGACAAATTTTGTTACCTTTAGTTTTCCTTCTCTTCTCTTCTGATTCTGGATCTCTTATCCATAAAGTGCAACAGAAGAAAAGCAATCGGCTAAACGCACTCGCAAACCGCATAAATTATAAACAAATAAAATGATAATAGCTTAATTCTGGAATTATAGAATAGGCTACACATTTTGTCTTTAATAAACTGTTGAACATCGCGCTGTTTTTTTACGTGCCTCGGGAGAAAAGTGAACAATGAGATATTTTTAGGCATAATATTATATTATCGTCATGCTAATATCCTATTCCCAGCAGCCGAGAATGTCATTATTCAGATAAAACAATGCAAATATATAGCCTAAAGACCGAGTAAGACAACAAATAAAATATAATATAGCCTATAAGACATGCAGCTATCAAACGATGAGCAGATTTATATATTTAATCCCCATGGCATTAGACGATTTCAAAGGTAAGAGGTCGTAACTTTTACAGCTTTTTATAGTTCAACCTTCTTCAGCAGGAATTTTATGCAGGCTGACCGAGCCGGTTGGGAATGCAAAGCAAAGTGTAATGCTGAAGCCCTTGGGCGGGCGGGCCTGCACTGCCCGAGCCGCTGACCCTGATCGCGGCTGGTTAATAGATGGCCAAACCGCTCCGCATTAACAGAAACAAGTCGAGGCGGTCTACTGTTCTTCCGCTTGTGCTGTTTATTTCCCCCGGGGGGCCGCGGAGGGATTTATGGAGAGTGAGTCCATGCAGTGTGATAGTGGAAACTGGAAAGCCATTTCCTAACAGTGAAGTGTGCGTCTTTTACGCACGAACCACCATAACGAAAACAAACACAATATGTTATTGTGTTCCAAAAGGGACTTTATAACGTTATTTGAAGTGTGTCTGTCAGCTTGCCCCAAGCCCCATATGATAGTTTATCTCCATGGCATCGCTATATCAATATGAATATAGGCTATGCTTTAATTGTGTCAGGTTGGATATGTTTAATAGTGATATAGGCTTAGCGTTCTTCTAAAATTTACAATGGGATTATTGCAGTATTTTTCTCTATACATAGGCATAGGCTACATTTTCTCTAATCTAATCGAACTGTCCACTGTAGCTATATGGCCACAAATATGCTTTAAACCAGAAAACAGACATTTATAGACATTTTCCGTTACTCTTCAGTATAAAATGTCTTCCGTGCTGAAATAAATCAACCAAGACCAACCTGTCTGTAAGGTTCTTTATAGTGGCACGATTTAATCAATGTCGAGGTGCTACACTCTGGTGGACTCTTTGTGAACTCGGTGTCCTTATTGGTGCGTTTTGATTAATTGATTAATTGATCTAGGCAGTTATCATTTTTACAGAGAAAAAAATCACTAATATTCATATAAGGACTTGTTTCTCTTATATTAATATTTGGACTTTTGCTGTGATATTTGTGCTGGTAGGTCCCTGTGCAATTCGTCATGATTACTGATACTCCTTTTCCATAATGATGTTTATAGAGTTTTCTGATTCTGGCTGATTCTGATTACCCTATTGTTTTTCTGAGGTACTGTATTGATAAATAACTCGAAAAAGTAAAGCCAAGTCGTCCTCAGCTCAATAACTGGTGTTTCTTAGGCCAATGCTGCCATCTGGTGGTTGTACTGAGGCAGAGCGAGTTTAAATCATACCAAGCTATACATCTCTGGGACAAAGTCTTATCCAACGCGATCGCGCGGTCTAATGTGGATCTAGTTGGGTTTCACGTGCGCATGGAAAAGTTTGGGAACCGTTGGTCCACTGAAGTAGGCTATAAACAGCTGCAACAAAGCTCATCAAAGGCGTGACGCGTGCTCGCTCGCTCGCTCGCTCTCTCTCTCGCTCACACACACACACACACACACACACACACACACACACACACACACACACACACACACTCAGGTCATGCTTGAAGCTCTCCACCATATTCATATTCCACCAAAGTCTTATCATTCAACCAAAGAAGGCCTGCTTTATTGTCTGGTGCGTAACTGTTTGAAGTCATTTTGGACAAGTCTTAGAAGGCTTTATGTTTTGTCAGATGAAGGCGTTGAATCGTTTACCAATATAACTTAAAAATGCTTAAATATTAATTTATAGGAAAAAAAATCGGCGCATCGGTGCAAATTAAGTAGGCCTAGGCCTAAATGAATGGTAGCCTATCTGGTAACGAAAAATCATTCGTATAGGCTAGGCTACCATATTCTTAAAAGCCATAGACCCATCTGCCGGGCCAGAGTCTCCCTCTCACCTCCGTTCATTAATAAACTAATTGGCCATTTTGTTTCGCATTAGCGTTGTGTGTTCAGCTAATCTATTCTACTTAAATACTTGGAAATTTTCACCCCATTATAACGAGATGGGAAAAGTAGCACGTTGCTGCGTTAGTGCCACCTGCATGAGAAATGGGGTCGTTTAACCACCTGTAGTAGCCTACCCCCTCTCTCTCGCTCTCACCCCCCCCCCCCCCCCCCAGTTCTTCTAAGCATAAACAAACATAACACTCTAACAGGACAAAATATATAAAATGATGTCTTTATCTCACCAGCAATTTGTCGCTAATCTAAAGTAGATTTCTCTCATGAAAAAGTACTGTACTGCTAGGCATAATTAAAAAGAATGCCACAACAAATTACAAACTAGCTCATATCCTATGTTATAGGAGGTAAAAGTAGGCTATGAAGTATGATAAGGCCAATTTAACCCCCATATCGAGAAAGGCCTCCGGGCATATTATATTATAGTGATTTTTCATCAGGGCTGGTTGTGCGTAAAATACGCACATTGGAGGAATACGCGCTCTTTGGCTGAAGGGGAAAATCAGACGAGACACCAGCCCTCCCAAGATGCTTTTTACTTTAGTCCTGTCCTTGCGCCATGGTGTTCTCTGTCGCTGAATACATTGCGAACAGGAACTGCTATTTCCTGGGGGAAAGAGGACATACACTCTCCAAACATGGGACGGCCATCTCGGTCGAGCTGTGCCTGCCATGCAGTGCCCGTGTCAGAAGTCATTGTGCGCCTCAAATGCGGCTCTTTCACGACGAGACAAAGGACAGCGTCTACTTCAAACGGCTGTAATGAAAGCTAATGACTATTAGATGGAGTAGAGGGGCCCTCACCTCTGCAAATAAAATGCAAAGGAGGATTTCTTATTTTACAATCGCCTGCCCTAAACATGGCGCTGGTCAAATGAAGTGCACTCTGCTATGAGAACTTTCACACCTTCACAGGATGAATGGCGTCTGACTCATCTCTGCTCACCAGGAGGACCCGAGGCCTTCAGCTTTATAGGAAATGGTTTGTTGGAGTTTAAACATTGGAGATTTGGAGCTGCAGAAGCAGAACTATACTTTGTTTCTTAAATTTTTTGGGTGTATGAAAATGATTGATTTTTTCAGGCTCTCCAACATTCATCTTCTAACTGAAAGAAAATGAGGAGGAATGGGAAGTAATCTGTCTATAAAGCAACATACAGTGTGTGTGTGTGTGTGTGTGTGTGTGTGTGTGTGTGTGTGTGTGTGTGTGTGTGTGTGTGTGTGTGTGTGTGTGTGTGTGTGTGTGTGTGTGTGTGTGTGTGTGTGCGTGCGTGCGTGTGCGTGCGTGCGTGCGCGCGCGTGTGTGTGCATGCGTGCGTGTGTGTGTGTGTGCATGTGTACCACTTTTTTAACAGTGGAAGTATCCTGTATCCTATGCTTTAGGCATGAGCTTGTGATCTTGATGTTGAATATATACAGTAAGATACTGTTTACAGGCTATCCTCTATATCAGGGTTGGGCAATTATTTTCCTTGGGGGCCACATGAGAAACCCAGATTGTTGCGGGGGGCCAGAAAAATGCCATAACCTCAAATGTCATGCCATAACCTAAAATTTTATCACTAGATTAAATTATAGTAACACTGCACTTATTCTTCAGCATTTGAAAATCACTCCAAATGGCCAGTTTAGGTAAACTCATTTGATTTTTTTCTTCATAAGTAAAATGGTGTGGTTTATCTTAGACCCGCCCCCCCCCCCAGACCAAGCAGGACCTTGAGGGCCTTCCTCAGGGTGCTGCCCGAAACGTTACGGTGCTGTAATAAATACTCAATTTGGAGCCCTGGAGTGTGCGAACTTCTCTTTTTCCAGTTTAATCTAGCTCTGCACCTGCCCTATTCAGGTTTGGATGTGCATGTCTCTACTTCTTTTCAAGGACCCCTAAACTGACACAAATTAGACCACTGACCCCATTTGATAAGATTTTGTCCCAGGGTCCCCATCTGATAATACTTTTACTACTTTATTACAGAACATGTATGGAACCCATGACCAAAATAATCATACATTCTGTCATTGTGTTACTTATGGAATTATAGTGAAAATAAATCATTCGCCTTTTTTTGCTGGTGACCCCTGACCCCCTCAATCACCCCTGGGGTCCCTGGACCCCACTTGAGAACCTGCCTCTGCCACTAACACAAATGAAGATGTAACTCGCTGTTCATATGAGCTTCTGCTGTAACAGAAAGCCCGGAGGGGGACTTAGACGCCGGCTAATGCAGTGGCGGCATGTTTCTGGGGGTTAAGGTGCCCTGTGCTAATTGGGCCGATGAGAACCAGTGACCCCTCCCCTCGCCTCTCCAGGTTTTCCCAGGCCTCTGACCGCTGCTTTCTGTCCCTCAATGGGATTACGCGGGGCTGTGGAGAGAGAAGAGAAGGGGGGAGCTCTGATCACATCAGAGACGGCTCTCTGCCCGCCCGGGGTTTTTAGGCAAACTGCACCCCCTCACCAGCGCCCAGCTCGGCCCTAATCAGCCCAAGCAGGGACACCCTGCAGGAGAGCGGCCAGGGGGTGGCCGACAGGAGACCCTTTGATACTCTTACCAGACGTCTCTATTCCCTCTTACCGCACCTCGGCCACCTTTTGGGCTTTTTACAGTTTGGATAAAGTGGATTTGATTACCGGTAGTTAATTTTGACAGCAGTGAAGGAAGGGAGTTGATGATAAACATTTATATTTACAGTGAAGGCAACAGTGGATTCCACTTCCAGCCAGGGCTGGGTATCGATATCGGTACTCGATATATACCCAGTATCAAGTATTGAAACTTATCCAGTCAAATTATACCATTTGATCATTTCTGTCCACAGATCTAGAAAAAAATGACTATTTGTGTGGTTTTGCTTGCAGCTGAGCCAATACACCCCAAGCGTTCTTCGATTTAATGTGAGCTGATTGGCCCGATGAAGTATTATATATATCGTTATCACTTTAAGGGTGCTGGTATTAGTACCAGCATCGTAGTTTTTTAAATGGTACAAAGCCCTAAGAACAAGCTTGAATTCCCAATAACATCACTAGAAGCAGCCACTTGTAAAGAGGGTCAAAGTCATCAAGCCCAGAATAGTTTTGGCAGGGTGGATTGGGCCATTCATGTTGTGGTGTAGTGCTGCAATCAACACATGGAATGCTGATACATTTTGTAGGTCTGTCAGTTCTGCAAGTCATTTGGATGAGCAGCTTGCTGCTGTGTTTAATGAGTTCTTGGAGCAATAAGGGGGGATTAGACATTTTTTATATTCTTATGACTATTTTCATCTGATTTCAGGTGAACTTCTGCTTTGATGCTCTCATCTCATTGTCTCCTCCCTCATGCCGGCACTGGCCAGCGTTGCCCTAAAGTGGCCACATGCAGAAACTGCTTCTCAAAGGCAAGGGTTACATATTATTTTGCCTCTTGAGTCTGCATTGCTGCGTCATATCTTCCCTGTTTAAGTAGATTGAGGGAGGCTGAAATGGGGAAGCCAACTCCCTTGATAAAATATGTAATTATTACCTAGAGATTTTAGGATTAAAGAGAGGGAAACCAGCTGTGTTCCCACCACCCCCCTCTGTTAAATACGACCACATTGCCGACAGGACAAGACTTTCAGGTCGACCACCCCAATTATCTGCTCTGATGGACTCAATCTACAGCTATCCCAATCCTTTCTCCACGCTGTCCTCTCTCCTGTCTTTTCCTGTCTGTCTGCCATGCAGGCAGCGCTGGCCAGCATGGAGCCCTTTTCCGCCTGGAAGGGAGACATGTTTCAATCAGCCTTGTAATGTAACTAAGTAATACTACTTTAATACAGTACTTAAGTATTTTTGGTAGTATCTTTGAGTATTTATTTCACTTTTATTCCACTGCATTTCCCAAATAAAATGTGTATTTTTACTCAATTACATTCCCCTAATCTACAACAAAAAAATCAGAAGACATTTGCTAGCCTGCCAGCAAGCAGGTTTGGCGAATCCACACTCCATTCCAGTTGGTGGCTATAATACACCATAAGATTTCCACTCAAACCCAGGCATGTCAGATGGACATGAACATGAGTTGTATTGACGATGACTGCTTTCTTTGTTTTGTTTTTGTTTTTACAGCATTTCGTTGTACTTTTACTTTCCTTAAGACATTTTAATATCAGATAATTACTTTTGATATAAGCAGAGTAAATATCAGGTACTTTAAGACTTTTACTCAAGTAATAATCTAATAGGCAAATTTAAATGACCAAAGTCATTTTCTGGTAATATCTGCATGTACTTAAGTGTGCATGGCTTTCAAGTTTCATCCACCACTGGTTTCAATAGATTCCCTGTTCAGAGCTCACCAAACAGAGATGGGACACCTGCCGGGGGTGGGCGGGCGTGTGGGAGCTTGGTCCATTGAGGAGCAGTGAGAACAGGCGTACTGACCATTTAAACAGATTAACCAGTGAGAGACCCCAGTTCCCTATCCCTGAGACAGACTGACCCCTACCACCCCCGGCTATAGATATCCTAGATAATCCCTGAGGTAGTTATTTATTTGCTTAGCCTTAGCTTAATCAGAGGGGAACCTCCAGTCTGTCCCATGCTTCAAGCATAAACTGCTTTGCGTTGGATCAAACCCTGGAGGAAATGTCTTGTCATGTCTCACTAATCAAGCCACGGTAGTGTGACCAAACTGGGCAGAGTCAGAGGAGAGAGGATAGGATACCTTACAGCAGAGCCAGTTTTGTCTTTTGGGGATTAAATGTACAGATTTACAAAGGCTATAACTTCTAGCAACCAGTTTTTATTAGACAGTCCAGATCAGTGGTTCTCAGCATGAGGTTCAGGGACCACCAGGGGTCCTTTAGGGAGTTCCAGGGGTCCCCAGATAATTGACAAATTGTTAAACCATTATTTAATTAACAAGAAGTTAAAACAATTAGAGAATGTAGAATAATGACTGTCATACTTTCATTACATGTCATGGAATTCTGGAGATTTTCAGATTTGGGTCTGAGACACAAAATGTCATTAAATGCGGGTTTGTGGCCCCAATGTGGACCAAATTAGGGGTCGTCCTTGATATGAAAAAGGTTGAGAATCTCTGGTCTAGAAATGTAGATAGTGGAATTTGAAATCTCATTGTGACTGTTCAGTAACTCAGTTTTGTTTGTTTTAGAATCAAACCATAGCCTGACTTAACTCTGCATGTAAACGTACTGAATGAGATGTTCTGTTGGGTATCTTAAGAGTTCAACTGGGAAAATCAGATAATTAACATTCCGTTTTGTCAAGACATTTTGTTTAATGTGTAAATTATTAAGATAAGTATAGCTTTATAAGCTACAGCTGCTACATCTCAGCTTCCTCTTCTAAAATCCTGCTAAACTGTGACTGAATGAATATAGAGGAATGAACACAGGACAAGGCACAGATAATGTTAGAAAATATATTTCTAAATATTTCATTCAAATTTACAAAAACTGGATACAAGGTGAACCCCTGAAAGAGCAATAAAGGTACATTTTTTTAAATATATAGCTATACATCTATTAAATATTCATAGTTAGAGGTGCAGGCCTCCTTTCTCAGCAGTAGCCTTATGTACAAATGTCTCTCGGAAAAAGTCCAGTGTGTTTGGTCAACAGTGGTCAACGGAACCATCAGACACGTCAATATCCACGTCTGAGTCAGAGAACTCCTCATCATCACCTTCGTCTCCGTGGCCCTGGGACCCGGGACTTTTAGGCGGGGCCAGGCCCAGTTTGGCCAGCTTGGCCTGCTGCTGCTCCAGACTCTGTTTGCGCCACTTGATGCGTCGGTTCTGGAACCAGACTTTGACCTGGAGAAGAAAAACAAGGAGCACATTAGAATAGTCGTGGATTTAAGAAATTAATTGTGGGGTATATTACTCTATTAAAAAAACATGATTCAAATTAACTGCAGTGATCATCAAATGATGCCTACACGTTTAGCAGGCCTACAACTGCTACAGTTTCCCAGCGAATCATGCTTGATGGATAACGAATTCAGTCTGACTCAAGTCTATTTTTATTTACCTGAGCCTCTGTGAGCTGCAGAGCGGAGGCCAGCAGGAACCTCTCCGAGCCGACCATGTACTGTTGCCGGGCGAACTCCTTCTCTAGTCGGGACAGCTGCTCATTGGTGAAGCTGGTGCGCATCCGTTTCGACTTTCCGCCCTTGGTTTTGAACGAATGCACGTTGACTTTAGACATAGAATCTGTAACAGAAGTTGACATGGGTGTAAGTAGCCTATATTGTCATATGACATGAGCGTGACATTGGTTTTACGCGGATATAGTTCCAGTCAATGCAGTCATAACACGAGCTGAGCGGTTTACCTTGTGCGTAAAAAGCCCCGCGACACGATGATTGGTATGTGAAGGGCGGGCAGCAGTAGACGGAGTATCCGGGTTGAGTGTGGACCGCTGAGTGCAACATGTTCGGCGACGGCGAGTAGAGGTAAGGTGGGGGTATCGGTAAGCCCATCTGCCCGGTGAACGGCAGCAGCCGCATTGAGCCGCATTGAGCAGGACTCGTCCGGCCGCCGTTCGTGTCCTCTGGCTTGGCGAGCAAAGCGTCGATAGTGAAAGATTTTCCGCTGGGAGGCTTCGTTGACGATGCGCACTGGCTTCCCGGGTACTGTGGGTACAGAGATGCTGGTGCGTAATTACGCACGGGGTATCCGTATGCTCCGGTTGGTCTGTTCGGTATCTGCATCGTGCCAGACGTAAATTCAAACGTAAAAAAGGGTTTTCAAACAGCGAGCTGTTTCTCCAAGTGCAGCGAAGAGGTGAATGCTGCTCCTCAGCCCCAG
The DNA here is from genome assembly GCF_964638095.1 of Poromitra crassiceps. Taxonomy (NCBI): domain Eukaryota; kingdom Metazoa; phylum Chordata; class Actinopteri; order Beryciformes; family Melamphaidae; genus Poromitra; species Poromitra crassiceps. The sequence goes on along the minus strand of NC_139625.1, from coordinate 33,918,934 downwards.
AGTCTCTATTTATACCCGGCCGACACCGAGGTGTCAACAGCCCCCCATCGGTCCTTTGTCTTTCTAAGTAGCAGATGAGAGAAACGAACATCCCGACAACGTATCCAATTAATTGATGGAGTAGTACAAGCTGGGATTGTCAAACATCCTAACCCTTTGAATGACAAGGCTTTTGAAGAGGCGTGGGGGTAGGGAGATTTACTGGCCTACAAATTCTTGCATGGATCTTAACTCCAAATGTAATCATTACCGCTGGGAAAGCCTTCATGTCACCAAATCATCTTTTGGGCCCTTTTAAGTCAAGTCTGGCCGACAGATGCTTTAAGCAGCGTAACAAATAGCTTCGCCATTGGAGGCCAACTTTCCCTACAATTTAGGCAGACAGAGATTTTCCAGTGAGTTTCTTTTTTACTTCTTTAATACATTAATACAATTAGTTGCACAGCTTTAGTTTGCAAATATTTAATCAAATTTTTTGTTTAGGCCTAATCCTCCAATTGAGGAATATTGGAGCCATCTTTGTCTCACCCAGTTGTAAATCAAGAATCACTCCTGTATGTAAACAAACTATAATCTTTGTCCTGTATGAAATGAATGCGCTCTTTTTCCCAAGTGTGCCTTTTAACAGGAGCGGCGTCGCTCTTAAAATTGAACTGCTGTGCGTAATGGAGGCGTCAAAATCAGCGAGTTGGGTGTGGTGACAGAGTGGTGCTGCTGGTTTTACCAACTGCAACACAGTAATCCCAGTCACTGCGTTAATCCAGAGGTTGATCCCATCCTTTGAAAGTAGCCTATTACTCTGACTGCGAAATGCCTCTAAAAACTATCAATGCGTAATTTAGCCTAAAACCTACAATCTGATCTCTTTTTTGTTTTATAGAACTATTAAATGTTGTTTTAAGTCCATCAATATTGTGCATGTTGGGGAGGGAGAGAGAGAGAGGTAGATTACCAAGTAAAAGCTGACCATTAAATTAATTAGGGCCTACCTAATTCATTTGAGGTGCTCTAAATGTATTGATTAGATTTGGTCAAGTTCGTTAGCTATCATTCTTCCTCTGTGACGTGTGACGTGTCTTATTGTGGTTTTAGATTCTTTGTGCGCACACTTAAAACTTGTTTTATGATTCTGAAATTGAATTATTTCTGCACAGGAGATCAGACAATGCAATTCCATTATCGGTTCCTCATTAGAAGCTTAAGGCAACAGATGAAACGCTGTGCGGCTTCTTGAAAGGAAGTGATTTGCTTTCTTACACTATCGAGGACAAAGGCATTCTCTCTTTCAACTTGGATTATTGCCAGCTCTGCAAACTTTCCGAGCTCATTTCCATCATTTGGAAGTGGCAGAGAGCGTCTCAGGGCTTTAAGTAACTGTTAAAACACATTTAAACACCGAGGCGAGCCGCTTATTCCCTTTGACTTGGGAGCGTTGTATTTATTCTCTGTAGCTGACACTAGAATGTCTAATGAAGAGGGCAAACACAGACTTTCTCAACTGGGCCTGAACAATAAGGATGCTTCTGATGCCGCACCGACCGACCAGCCCGGACCACCCACCCCAGACCTAAACTGTATTTGTTGTCGTGCACTGCAAAGAATATCCGTTTAGCCTTGCATTGATGGTGCACTGCACTGCATGGCTCGTCAGTAATCAATACAGTCACTAATTCTATTCGGACAGATTTTATTTTATCTGTATTTCCCCCTTTTATCCACTATGTTGATTTTGTGCTGATATAGCCTATCTATTTGGCTTGTGTGTGTGTGTGTGTGTGTGTGTGTGTGTGTGTGTGTGTGTGTGTGTGTGTGTGTGTGTGTGTGTGTGTGTGTGTGTGTGTGTGTGTGTGTGTACATACATTATACTATAGTAGTAGTTATAAAGTTGTAGATAATGTGTAGAGTATGCTTTATATATAATAATATTATAGGTGTATGATAGGTTATTACATTATAATACATTAATATTAAGCTTATATCAAAACAATGGGTGAAACTTGACAAGTATTCACTTCTCCCTACTCCTTTTTTGGACATGAAATATGAACTTATATTTCTTGAGAATTTGCAATGCGTTTGCTGTGAATTCAATTGTCTATTTTGAAGGGCATTTTATCTGCTATATTTCTTTTCTTGATTATATTTCTTGTATTCTTTTTTAACATGTTTGAAATAAATCTGAAATCTATGTATTTTGACATTGACACCATAACTTCCTTTTTTCCAATGTCTTTGACCAATGACTGATCTTTTATACTTGTTCAGGGACTACAGATGAAAACTATAGCCTTTTTGGATAATCTTCTGGCATATTTTGTGAATGTGCACTGTCCCTGTTAATAAAACTAAAACTGCACTCAGTTAAATGACTATTCCATTTTAAAATCTGAAAAAAACCCAGCCAGTGGAGCAGCATAACTTGTTTCTAATGCAAGTCAACTTGTTTTTAGAATGTCATTGAAGTGTTATTTTCATAGAGATTTGATTGTTTCAAAATGCTGACAGATATTACTGGGAGAGAGAGAAGAAACCTTCAAGTGAAACTATTGCAACTATTGGAAAATGAGACTACAAATTATGAGACTAAATTAGTTCTTAAGATGGACACTTTTTGCAGTGTGGATTTCACAGCTAGTGGAAAGGCTGGAGAGGTGAATCCTATCTCCTTCCCCCATTCTGCCTGCCTGCACATCTGGATATACCATGGACTGATGGACATGTCTGTCTCATGGACTGATGGACATGTCTGTCTCATGGACTGATGGACACGTCTGTCTCACAAAATAGTTGATCTTTTTGTGATATGAAGAGTGAAACTAGCAATACATTCACTGCCGTGCTCCCTAATGATGGAGCTGCATGTTGCTAAATAACTCAACATGTCCTCTCTTGTCCTTGTGTATTGGAGCCAGACAAGGAATACACTGACCATTGTCCCCCAGCTCTCTTTTCATAGTCATGGCCTGAGAGGAGAAAGAGGTTGCTCTGTAACGGCTTGGCCGTCCTCTTCTGTCCAAATAAAGCTCCCATCAAAAGCCTGAAACAGCTTCCCTATCTGCAACTATTCAGTCACTGTTGGTATCTGCAAGGGCTTCCATGGTTAGAAGGAAATGGTTCATTTTTACACCACCACTTGCTTCAACCTCTTGAAGTTGCAGGAGTCTAGAAAGGCGAAGCTGCCACAATAGACTGCTGGTTTTTTGTGACCTTCCCCAGACCCAGTACAAACCAAACTTCATACAAGTGATAATATAATTATACCGGCTTCAAATGATGGCTTGTTGGCATTCTCTTGCAACAACAAAATCCTAGATATAGTGTTTGCTATAAAAAATAATTCAATTTGTCTGCTCCATGCGATTGATAGTAATGCATGTAGAAATATTTAAAATCTCTCAAATTGACATAAACTATCTAACAACTTCCCAATAGGCAAAGTCTCATAGCTGTATTATGTTGAATACATCAAAAGTTTGAGCAGTTCTGACAGATGAACTGATAAAGACATATTCATATTGCATTAATGTGTGAAGACTTTGGCCTGCAGTCAGCTAACGTTTACAATTACAATTCAACCAGGCAAGCAAATCACCTTTTTACTGCATTTTATCTGACACATTCACAGACATGTCATGTTCATTTCAGAAAGTTACTGATTTATGCCTTTCCACCTTAAAAAATAAGATAACTTCTTGCATCATACATGAGTTTGACACTACTTACTATACTGAGGTGTATGTCAGCCAACAGTAGTAAACTCTGTAAATAAAAAGCTGGGGAAACTGGGTTGGGGTGCTTTCTCCTCCTGTCATCTCCAAGTTCACATGTTAAACACTTAATCTAAAATAATCATTCAGTAACACTTTATATTAAGGTATACATATTCACCATTAACTTGCTTATAGCATATAGTAGCATAGTGGATGTTTATTAGTCATAAAGGACTTAATGCCTCATTCTACATGCATGACCATATTCTACAACTTGTACTAAGAGTTTTCCCTCAATCTCAGGTTACATGAATTACAATCTTAATATGCTTTAGTACCACCTTATAAGGCAAAGCATATTAAGACCATAATTAATGTACAACAACTTCCTTCCTTACTAAAGTAATTAGGAGGTTATTGAATGAAAACTCTTACTTGATGTCCTAGTAGTTAATATGGTCATGCAGAATAAGGCATGAATAAGTGCTTTATAATGAATGACTGCAGCCAATATGTATGCTAATAAACTAGTTAAGAGATATAGGTGAATATATGTACCTTAATATAAAGTGTTACCAATTATTCTTATCTCGAAAAAGAGTGGGTGCATCAGCTGAAGAAGCATTCATTCCCTAGATCCCCGAAACACGCAACCAGCTGAGTATAAGGATCAAAGTCACAGCATCCAGATGATGGATGCATTCAATACTACTACTACTACTACTACTACTACTACTACTACTACTACTACTACTAATAATAATAAACTAACTCCAAGAATGACAGTATTATGACAGAAAGAGAAAGAAAGAACAGATTGTTGAGCTCTGTCCTCCAGTTCACACGTGATTGAATGAAACAAAAGCATGGAGAAACACCGTCATCATTACTATGATGGAGGTGAAAGGGGATAGTTTTGTCACCTGCTCGACACATTTAACACGCACTGTAATCTGCCTTTCCTGTCCGCTCACATCGCTCTCTAATGAGTTTATGAAGCCATTTACAAAATGATCCAGAAGGGCCTGCCTCCGTCACCTTGCTGCTGGGACCCAGGCTCATTATGTGGGGACAATGAGGGACCTGCGGGGCCTTGGCCCTCACCTTGACTGTGAATGGGAGTCCAGTGAACGGCCAGGTACGCTCCTGTCTGGCTCCAGTACACATCCAGGCTTAGCTGTGGCTCTTCCTTCACAACCTGCAAGCAATGGCGGTTCTTCCATTTCTTGAAAGTCTCAGAGCATTTTTCACCTCACTGCCTCTGTTTTTGATTGTTGAGCTGAGCTACTCTTTGCAAAAAGAAAAACAGTCCTAGTTGAAAATCATCTCAGGTATTTGCCAGACTGTTTTAAACATATGCAGGGTCCATTAGCCTACACCCTGACTGCATTTATTTGTGTATGAGTCTGTGCACACACATGCGGGTGTACGTTTTTATTTAACTAGTTCTGATACGCGTTGGAGCGCACAATCACTGGCCATTTAGTCATTCCTCGCTCACAGAGTTGGCATGCAGCCTCTCCTCTCTATCCGAGGGCTTTCAGAGTCCACTTTCCGGGCTGATTCCAACTACACAGTCAGGTGTGCTCCATTAGTAGCTAATGAATGGAGCTCTCCATGGTGCTGAACCTGTGTTCACTAATTCTGGCCACTAATTAGCCATTTCTGCCAATTTAGTGGCCCTAATTACCTAATTCATAAATCCAGCCCCGTCACCGTCTGCTCGGGAACCATGCCGAATATGAATGCTATCAGGTCGACCGAGGAAAATGAAACTGACACAGAGAAACATAGGTTTGCTCATTTATGTGCAAGATATTTGAAACAACATATTATTTTTTACCCAAGTTTGCCCAGGGCTTGACGTTCAAGACCACTTTATGGCTTCCTCCCCTTTCATTCTACTTTAAATAACTACACATAATTCACTTTAAAGGTTAAGTATTTAGTAGTAGATATTTTGTACATATTTTGGCACACACTGTTTGGAGTCATTGTTAGCAGCAAAAGCCAGTGGAGCTTGCTGTTTCAACTGATCAGCTGGTCTTGATAGCTACAGTACTATTCTTTGCTAGACCAATTAGTACAGGTAGGCCTATGTAAGACACACATTATATATAGGTTTCAAAATCACCAAAGTCTTTAATTGAAAAGAGAGAGAGAGGGGAGGGGGAGGGGGGCGAGCATCTCTCCACCAAAAAGGTCAAGTTTTGATCCCAGCACTGGTCATGTATGTATCTTGCTGGACACCAGTCATGCATGTATCTTGAGTGCCCTTGGCCAAGACACTCCAACCCCACTCACTTATTCCTGATAGCATCAGCTAAATAGCTAAAATGTAAAACGAAGCCGCTAATTGCAGCAGTGAAAACGACTCCTTATGCGTGCTACTATGCAGATTCTGTGTGTTTTCCATTTCCATGTGTGGCAGCTACAAGAGAGGCCAAGTCACAGCAGCTAGCAGCCATTAGCATTGACACCAGTTTAGTGAATTGCTACTGTATGAGCCGCTCTCCCCTGGGCTCATTGTGGGCATTTAGGCCAGAAAAGTCCTTCATTCGCTCATAGTCCCGTCCAGGTCATTACCAACTTAATGAGGGATTAACTGTCTATCTCTGAACAGTATCTGTTGACTGCCTCGCAGGCCTGGGAGCAGAGCATGTGTGTATTGGACCTGTCTCATGCTCTGTATAGGCCACCATGCCTTTGGATATGGAAGAGTTTACGATGCCTGCAGTAGCCTATGGGCCTGATTTACACAGACAGACAATACTCATTTCAAACAGCTTCTGACATTAAACTAAGAGTGGATTTTATTTGATGAGTACACAAAGGAATTTAACTTGGTCTTGGACCTTTTGGTGTAGCCTACTCACCCTCTTGTCAGTTGAAACACAAGTGAATTCTATCCATAACACAGAGAGGTTGCCAGCACAACTTCATAGCAGCCTTCTCCAAAGCAACTGAAGTCATCGGGGACCAGTTCTTGAGAGATCCATAAAGACCTATAGCCTATTTACATCATAACTACAGCGGGTTGATTTGCAACAAATACTTGTGTATTTGTCTTTCTATTTACAATGTAATTGTTTGGCTGTTTATGCTTTGGAACTCTAAAGAAGGTCCACATTGAATTCAGCTGTTTTGGAGAAAGGCTGCTACAAATTTGCATATGCTGGCAACCTCCTCATGAGTTATATGGACAAACTTCACCTGTGTGTCATCTGGCATGAGGCTGAGTAGATGGTGACAGAATTTTCATTTTTGGGTGAACTATTCCTTTAAAATAGAGTTGACCAGGGTACCCGTTGTGTAGAGGTTAAGAAGTTTCCCAAAAACTGACACTACGCTGTTTCAGGCTCTTGTGTTATGATACAGTTCTGTAGATGCTCCTCTCGCTTCAGTATTGTGTCTCAGAGAATGGAGGGGATTATGGAAGTCATGTTTCCCATGCGTTTTCCTTACAGACAGGTAGAATGCCTGAAACCACAACCCTGCCCCACTGACTCAAGTTGCATCCGCCTGATCATCTTGTTCCTGTCTTTAAACAAAAATAACGTTTTCTACCTGGCTCTTATTTCTTATAGCCTTCAGTATCAGGCATAAACCAATTTTAGGGACACATGAATAATTGATTCTAAAACCTATACAAATTTTGAATTTTGAATAATCATTTCTACCTGAAATATGGACCATTCATCCTCAGAAGATCTAACAAATCTACAAAGATCTAATAACTTCAGCGGTATTTCATCATTCTTGCGGACAGCTTCCGGCCTGTTGACAGTGTTGTTGCTACACGACGCTGGGGAACCGGGGGTCGATCTCTTATGTGTTATGCCGAACTCAATACAAAAACCTGTCAGTTTTACTGTTGTCTTGCTTGTCACTAAGTGTGCCCGACTGCTATAACATGACTTTAGACCTCTTATGAATCAGTGGGGTCTTTTGCAATATTCAGATTAAAAACCAAAGCTCACACCACGTCGGGATAATTACTTGTTTGTTTACCCATAGACTGGGGTATAAACCCCATGTATATACCCCTGATCTGACCCCCGCTTCTGGTTGTGTGACGTCAGGGAGGTGTCCGCAAGAATGTACTTGACCTTTTTGACCTCTGTTTACTTACTGTTGTTTTTCCAACATGGGCGATCGTAGCCATTTGGAATTTGGGGCTCTCAAAAACGTATTTGCGTGAGGGGCATGGGGCTAAATTTTGGTTTTTAATCTTCATAGATGACCGATCCACTATGAAACAAACTTTCCACGGTCACGGAATTGCTGGAGATGATCCAACTACATGTTCTGTCATGTTCTTTTTTGTCCGTCTTTGTTAAATAGTCTAATCATACTCCCTTGTCTATCCTTGAATTACCCGTTTGTGCTATCTATTATTGTCTGTCTAAATACAATAATAAATATATTTGATAGGGGGGGAGTTTTCAAAAGTTGGATATCTTTTTTTATTTATTTATTTAATAGGGACAGTGCAGCATTAATGAACATTTACATGTAAATGTGCCGGATTGTAGCCTTAGCTAATTTCCACCCGTAGTCCCTCGACAGGTAGATGTAAAGTGCATAGAGTTAAAAAGAAAAAGAAAAATTAGTGCATACATAGGGCAACTGACAGGGATACAATGTAAGTAACACATACATACATGGGATAAAGTATAGTGTATACGTAAAGGAGACATATAGACTTACAGAGACATACATATACATGATGAAGGCATTGGACTTTCGGGGTTATGCATATACAAATAAACAAAGACAGGAGACATTAGGGACATTGGCTAAAGGAGACATTAGACTTTCAGGGATGTACATATACAAGAAACAAACACATGGAACAAAAAGGGTTTAAAAGTGGTCACAGTTTTGGTTGGTTCTGAGCCATGACTTTAACAGCCCCTTAAAGGTGTGGACGCTGCTACTCTCTCTGACTGACAGTGGTAAGCTGTTCCACAGTTTGCTACCTCTGTAGGACAAAACATTTTGTCCGACAGAGGACCGTCTCAGAGGTAGTTCACAGTCGCCTCTCGTTGAGCTTCGCGTAGTGTTCTGGGTATGGTATCTTATTTTGAAATGAAACATTTATTATTATTATTATTATTAATAATAATAATAATAATAATAAATATAGCCGCAAGCGGCGATGACGGGGTCCAAGCAAGGTCAGTAAGGATGTAGTGGTCAGTAAAGGGTGATGGGGTCAGTCAGGGTGTTGTGGTCACATAAGTACTTGTGACTTGAAGTAGTACTTGGATAGAAAGCAGTTTTTGTGTACAATTTCCCTTTAAGTATCTGGACAGAAAGTGGTATTTGGGTAGAACATACTGTAAATACGACAAGTACTTCTCTGGCTCTGCAGATACATATAAGATGGTCTACAAAGTTAAACACAACAGTCTGGATAGCTCACTTGGTAAAACTCATGACTTATGCTAACTAAAGACCATTGCGGCTCAAAGTTCAAACCCCATGTGGGATGAACAACTTTCAACTTCAGACAGGTAAGTCAGTAACAGTAATTAAAATCCCACATGTTGCCTCCTTATTTTGCGGTGTTTCATGAACTTTTTCAATATCTTGGAAATGTTAGCTCGAGATGGCTGCGTTCAAGAACGTGTTTTGCAACAGGAGAGGTTAGTTCTTGTCTCATGATGGAGCTTTTGTGTTCTGAAATCAGAATTTTCAGTTGTCATTGTGTCTTTCCCACACACACATCAAACCATAGGGCGTAGTGGCGTCCACTAGAGAAGGTTGATGGGTTTTATCCCTGAAATTGCTTTTGGTGACTATAGCATGGCAGCTTGTTATGCAGTCCATTTACCATTAAGGACATTTTTGTATTACACACATAATGCACCACTTTCCATTAAAAGTCTGCCCTGAATGGAGGTGTTTGAACTAATTGGTGTGGGTTGTGCTGTTACAATGAGCACATGAGTGACAAGGATAATTCAGATTGAATTCTCTTTTTGGACCTTTCCCATCTGAAGAGTAATGTATTGGAATGTTTTTCCTCTCATATATCTGAAAGAAGGCTCCCAGCAAACACAATTACATCATGATGATGTTCTGATATCATCTTTCAGTGACGTCCAGGACTAGGTCAAATCACAGCCGATTTGGGGATCATTTAGACATCTACACAGGAATGTCAAGATGACGTCAAAATATGACGTTACCATGAATAGGCATATTCAGTTATTCTGCTATGTACACAGTGTGTATTCAGCAGCTTTATACATAATTATATCCAGATTAACCTTTATTCTACATTTTCAAAAAATAAAAAAGTTACCTGGCTGTGGTTTGAACCCAGGACCTCCAGCTTTGGTGTCTGCTACTTTACCCCTAGACCATCCTTCCACAGCAATGACAAGGCACGGATGTAACCTTATTATGGCATAAACTTGTTTTTATTAAAACGTGGGTGTCAAGTCTTTGTGGATCGGGCATTACTGTGTGACATCTAAACCAACTATGTATTATGCTACAGCAGATGCAGAACTCCAAAACACATTAACCCCACCCAAAATGCTACATTCCAACTTCCAGTAGTAGTAGTAGTAGTAGTAGTAGTAGTAGTAGTAGTAGTAATAATAGTAGCAGAAGTAGTAATAGTAGTAGTAGTAGTGTTGGTAGTAGTGGGAGTGGTAGCAGTAGTAGCAGCAGTAGTTGTAATTGACCGGTTAATGAGTTGTGGGCAATTTAGTGTTGGCTTGTGTTTCATTAAAAGTTTCGAGATTTATCATTTCAAAACGGTTTCACGTATCCAAAATCCTTTAATAACTTTAGGTCGGGGTAGTCTATAGATGACCCAGAAAAAGTTTTGTGTGATTTGGCCAAACGGTCTAAGAGGAGCTCGCAAAAGTAGGTTTTTGATCAAATTCAAAATGGCGGAAAATCTAACAGACAGAAATGGGCGTGGCCTAGTAGGTTAGATGCATGATGCTCCAGGGAAACCGGTAGATGTGGAATTTTGATTCTACGGCTCGTGGTTCAGAAGTTATTGACCGACAAACGTGAAATTGGCTGTTATAGCGCCACCGTCTGGTGGATTGGTGTAATTTTTTTACTCTGAGTAGTGGGTGATGTCGTGAACCTGTGTGGAAAGTTTGGGTGATGGGGGGTGTATGGTTTCTGACATCCACACACTTTTAGGGCAGGAAAAGAACAAAAGCAAATACACAAAAGTTTAGACATTTATAATTTCAAAACGGTTTCACGTATCCAAAATCCTTTAATAACTTTGGGTCGGGGTAGTCCATAGATGACCCAGAATAATTCCTATGTGATTTGGCCAAACGGTCTAGGAGAAGTTCGCAAAAGTAGGTTTTTGATAAAATTCAAAATGGCGGAAAATCTAGGCACACGCAAATGGGCGGGGCCTAGATGGATAGATGCGTATTGATCCAAGGAATCCCTGAGAAGTGAAATTTTTAGTATAGGACACACGGTTCAGAAGATATGGACCATAACGCAAAATGGTCTGTTATAGCGCCACCATCTGGCCGATATGGGTAATTTTTTGTTTCTGAGTAGTGAGGCACATTTACAATCTATGTGCCCAGTCTGGCTACGCTGAGCATTACAGTTTCTGCTGTACATACAGTTTTACCGGAGAAGAAGAAAAAAATAAATAATCGGAACAGATACAATAGGGATCCACGCACTTCGTGCTTGGACCCCTAATAATAATAATAACAACAACAGTAGCTGTCGTCCAGGTGGTTTTGACTCTTGCATTCCTTACTATTGGTAACTTGATAACTGCCTATAATGTAAATGTAATGTTGATGTTTCACACCGCTTGGCTGGTGTGTGAAGCTCCTCCTATGACCTATATGAAACCCATAATAGCATGTGAGTGGAGAGGCAGGCAGCGTGCTCGCCCCTTCCCAGGTGCTCCAAGGCTCTGTGGAGAGAGACACCCTTTAATGGAGGTGAGAATTGGCGGGTTGGACTTTAACACTTGACCTCTGTTGACACTTCCTGTGGGTGTCAGGACTTGTCCATAAAGCGTTTCCATGCAGAGCTCAGCTCCATTCAAAGGACAGAGAGCACCGGAGAACCCCGGCCAGGGAGCTGAATGCTCTGCCTGCAGCTCTGTCCTGTGACTACTGAGCCAGCTCATTTCCTCTATTCACATTCTCTGTTTGCTTATATTATTGCCACACTTCCTTAACACCCCCCACCCCCCCACCCACCCCCCGTGTCTCTACCCCTCCTTAAAATGATGACCACCCCACCCTGCGTCACCCTCTTAAAATAAAGTAACTTTTTCAAGTTTTTCAGAAAACATAAAAACACTGAGCCAAATACAGAATATATGATATTTATTAATCATTCCACAAAAAAAAGTCATGACAATAGATGACTATTGACATACAAATAACACTGTTTAGAAAAAGAAGGTTGCGCTTCAACAATGGGTTTCTCAGTGGAGTGCCAAACCCAAAATCCAAAATATGTTCAAAAAAGGCTGAAAGGGTAGCACATCTCAGTTTTCAAAGTCAAGGAGGACAAAATACTCACATTTCACTTGATTTATTGGCTCACATGACACAAAAACAAAACGCTTACGCGTTTCGGCAAAGAGCTTTCTTCAGAGCGTTTCAACAGTACAGATTCAGTCTGTTAATATAACAAGGGCAGAGATTACACACAGCTGGAAGTTGGACCCAATTATTTAGGAGCCAATCACCATGGATCTAGGTATAGGGAGGATAAATCACAGCATGAAGCATCACAGAACATCATTATACTCTGGATGAAGAAAGAAACTAAACACACAAACTAAACTGTTTTAACCCAAAAAGCATTTTAAGCTGTAGTCATCATTGAGTCCGTTTGGTGTCATAGTATTGAGTGTGTCTATCCAGAACATTTCTCTCTGGGCCAGTTTTTTCAGGAGATCTCCTCCTCTTGTAGGCATCATGACCTTTTCAATCCCATAGAACTTTAGTGAAGAGGGTGAACCATGGTTTGCTTCAGCATAATGTTTTGCAATAGCATAATCCATATTGCCTGTACGGATCGCAGTTTTGTGCTCAGATATTCGTTGTTTGAGGGGCCGTTTGGTTTGTCCTACGTATGCCATACAAATAACACTGTCTGTCATTATATAACATAAAACGATGAGATGACTGATTAGATGACTGTGACCTAAGCAAAAAAAACTTTAGGCCTGACTCCAGTTGCATTTTATGTCAAGCGTGTGTTAGGCCGTTTTATTTTTGCCTAAGTCACATTGTCTTGACTTAGGAAAAAATAAAATGGCCTGTCACATGCTTGACATAGGCCATTGCACTACCAGGTAGGAACAGCATGATATTTTCAATTAAGGACTTAGGCCATTTTACCAGAGGTGGCCAGCATCATGAAGAGATGATTTAGACAAAAAGTGACATAGGCCATTATTTTAAGAGGGTGACGATATTCAACATGACTCTCTAGTTGGCAATGGAGAGTAACAAAAGTGTGTTGTGGAAAATCCCCTCATTTCACATTCCTCCAACTGCCTCCTCACTGCTTCCCTTCACTGCTCTCTGGATGGGCGGAGCCCAAGAGCTAATAAAGCTTCTGGCATACTCTTCGCGCACGCGCTGGAGGCGGGGCTCCGAGGAGGGCGCGCGCACTCTGCGGGGGCCAAAACAGAACATACTCACTATTACTCAGTGCGCAGCTCCAGACTCCAGGCAGTCTGAATGAAATTGAATGTAACGTTCCCAATTCTATGTATTAAATTATAAAAAACGACCCTCAACATTTTGGAAGGCTAAGCCACACAACTAGTTCGTTATAATCGAACGCCATGCTTCAAAGGCAACTTTACGACGGTGAGGACTCAATCACAGCAGATATCCACTGATAGCCTACCACGGAGATCTCACAGGCACAGGCAGCAAAACCCGACGCGCTGATAGAAAAATCTCCATGGACGCGCCGCGTTGTGCTCAGGCCTCGCCCCCCGACACGCCCCGTGCGATGACGTCATAATCGCCGTGTGCCCTATGCGCTTGGCTGGGCGCGAAGAGTATGCCACAAGCTTAAGGCCAGTCACATCACCTGTGGCAAATCCTTTTGCTGCAAACCATGGGAGCACAAGCTGGCTGGCCTCCACTGGATTCCACACCTTCACTGTTTGCTGTGTAAATGATTAGTAAGTTTTCCTTTTATTTGACTTTGCTTTGGTAATTTATGATCATTGGTTGCACTGCTTAAGTTCCTTTAATAGAGTTATTTCTTTATTTGGATATTATATAATTAGTAATTGTTTGGATTTAATTGTTACTTATGTTGAATCACTATGGATTTACAATATGTTCTTCTCTTTCTTTATCACCAGCAAACCAGCAACAACATGGTGTATAAATAAAAGACTGGTGTTGGAATCCAAGCCTCTGCTGTCTTCTGTCCTGGCCGACAGGCCATTGTGTTGGGCTCTACCTGGAACCAGGCCTTAGACCTGAGCTGCACCTACCCTCACCACTATTCCTTATCACTGATATTTTTCATGTGTTTTCAGTCATAAGTGGAGTGGAGCAGTCTCCATTTGGACAACATTGACCATCATTTTCAATTGTCTGACTACAGAAACTGACAGTGTTGCCAGATTGGGCAGTTTCCACCAATTGGGGCGTTTTGGGTTGCATTGTGCGGGGGGAAAATGGGCTTGGGTGGGTGGACAAAGTCACTTGTTTGCATAGACCTGCAGTGGCTTGGACTGTTTTGTGTGAAATTTGGTGTTTTTTTAACAGTCTTTGGGCTGTTAACCATCAGCTGTATGAATCTGGCAACACTGGAAACTGGTAATCCATTCCCTCTCGCTTGCATCTCCCCCAAAACAATGGAAATAAGCTCTAGAGCAGTGATACTCAACTTGCGGTCCGGGAACCGATAGGGTGCAGAGTGGCCCCCCAACCATTGTATAATTCACAATGAAAACTAAGGTAAACAAAGACAAATTTTGACTGAGCTCTAGCTAAATTGTCCAATATGGACGTCTGCTCGCCGCCCAGGCACTTTTGAGTATACCTGGTATGTACTTAAAGGGGCACTTACCCCCCAGATATGTAACAAAATGGCATGCTGCTTGATTTGAAACAACCTATGGGAAAAACCAAGAAATGACGTCTCCTCTTGTCTCACTACTACTCTTTGGCTGTGCTCAGCTCAGGAATTTTTTTCCGGAAATCGACGCCATGACAGTTTGCTCACCGCCTCGAAAATAAGTTATTTGAGATCTCCAAAATCTTTATAAATATCAACAACTAGCCAACGCTGGTGGCCTGTATGGAAACAGCGTTGCTCAAAATGGTTGAAAGTTATATCAATTTGGCCATTCAGTGGCGAACTAGAAATTGACTCCATTGACTCCCCATGTGTGTGTATGTAGCGTGTGTAAGTATCGTTAAAAGAGCCTAGTGACGCGAGCCTGGTTACAGCAGCAGCGGCTACTATATATTATAGTAGCTGATGTGTTTAGAGCAGCATTGTCACATTGTCACGTCGTAGTATAGCGTTATATTTTACATGTGTGCTAAACTGCGATGAGATTTGTTTGCGGAAATGATGGCGGGGATGAAAGTCGCTGCCACACAGCAGAGGAAGAGGAGGGGAGGCTCACTTTGGTGCGGACTCAGAGCTGCTGCAAACACACATTCTCACCCCTCCCTCTTCCTCTCTCTCTCTTGGCACAATCAAGTGGTTGAGTAGTTCTCAATGTGGGCCCAAGGGACCACCAGTGGTCCTTGAGAGGATTCCAGTGGTCCTTGAGAGGATTCCAGGATTCTCTGTTATCTCTCAACCTAATATATATGGAATTCTGGACAAAATCATATCTAGGCTACATAAAAAAATAAAAAAAACAGATTTGCATCTGATGCCACTTCTTAACATGCAGTGGAATCCGTATTATAACCTGCACCTAGCCGGTTGGCCTGCATGTTAAACAACAATTAGCCGGCCTATGCGCACTCCCGCGACTCCGTATCTTATCTACCTCGACCACCGGTATAAGATCAGCTTCCACGCAATCGCAGCTCATGTTAAACAGCTGGCAGGTTATTATCTGCATATCCGTAGTGGGCAGGTGTGGCTCTTCGTGACTCACTTCACGTTCGCTAGTTTATTAATTAATTAATCGTTCGGGCAATCGCTTATATCAACGAGCAAACTCACGGTTTCCTCAAGTGTTGCAAAAACGGCTTGAATTGTTAAGTGAGGGCTAGAATGACCGTGCTTTCCGAGGTGAGGGCTGGCTTGACTGCAGAGAGGCAGCGGTGAAGGAAAGTGAAAAGTGGAGCAGAAACGCGCTCTCCTGAGAATACGAGGCAGCAGGATGACTGAAGCAAATGAAACGGTAACACTTTACAATAACGTACACAAATACTATAGTAGTTACTAGTAAACTAACCATTAACTAATAGCCAGTTAATGAGTAGCTAATGAAAAATTTGGCATTAGTCAATCACTAGTTAATCATAGTTAATGAGTAGGTAGTCATTAGTTAATGATTAGTATCTAATTTCCTGAGTAGAGTAGTTAATCATTACCTAATGATTACTAAATGTCAGCTCGTGAATAGAGTAGTTACAGTAATCATTACTTAATGATTCAAAAATGTCAGTGCGTGAATGTATTAGTTAATCATTAGTTCATCATTAGTTAAGGTCACATTGTGAGTATAGTAGTTAATCATTAGTTGTTAGTTCCTTAGTAGAGTAATTACTCATTAGTTAATGGTTAGTCAATGGTCAGTTTGGGAGTATATAGTTAATTGTTAGTTATTAATTACTTAATTATTACCTGTCCATTAGTTACTCTTTTTGTGTACCCTATTGTAAAGTGGTGCATCATACTCAGTAGTTTATGAATACTGAATCATTACCTGTCCATTAGTTACTCTTTTCGAAGTGAAAGATATCCTTATCAAATAAACACTCCCTCCAGGTGAGATTCGAACGCTGAACGCCAAGATTGTTCAATTGTAAGTCTGGTTCTCTACCATCTGAGCTAACCAGCCTGTTATTTGGTAGAGCCATACTATAGGTCTGTAGAGTCAGAGACTAAGTATTATGTCCTATCCACATACTACTTTCTGTTCAAGTACTTATAGTTTTTAAGATATATTCCACCCAAATAGTACCTTCTCTCCAAATACTTATAGTTTTAAAGGTATATTCCATCCAAACACTACTTCATGTCCAAGTACTTAGGTATGTTTCAGCCAAATACTACTTATGTCTAAGTACTTGTAAGTACTTGGACAGAAAGTAGTATTTGGGTGGAATATACCTTTAAACTATAATACTTGGTCTCCGGCTCTACATTCGATAGTATGGCTCTAACAAGCAACAGGCTGGTTAGCTCAGATGGTAGAGAACCAGACTTACAATTTAACAATCTTGGGTTTCAGGGTTCGAATCTCACCTGGAGGGAGTGTTTATTTGATAAGGATATATTTCACTTTATATTAGGGTGCGAAAAGAGTAACAAATGGACAGGTAATGATTCAGTACTCATAAACTACAGAGTATGATGCACCACTTTACAATAGGGTACACAAAATGAGTAACTAATGGACAGGTAATAATTAAGTAATGATTCAGTATTCATAAACTACTGAGTACGATGCACTACTTTACAATAGGGTACACAAAAAGAGTAACTAATGGACAGGTAATAATTAAGTAATTAAGTAATGAATAACTAACAATTAACTATATACTCCCAAACTGACCATTGACTAACCATTAACTAATGAGTAATTACTCTACTAAGGAACTAACAACTAATCATGAACTAATGATTAACTACTATACTCACAATATGACCTTAACTAATGATGAACTAATGATTAACTAATACATTCACGCACTGACATTTTTGAATCATTAAGTAATGATTAACTACTCTATTCACGAGCTGACATTTAGTAATCATTAGGTAATGATTAACTACTCTACTCAGGAAATTAGATACTAATCATTAACTAATGACTACCTACTCATTAACTATGATTAACTAGTGATTGACTAATGCCAAATTTTTCATTAGCTACTCATTAACTGGCTATTAGTTAATGGTTAGTTTATTAGTAACTACTATAGTATTTGTGTACGTTATTGTAAAGTGTTACCAATGAAACAACTATCACAAAGAGCAGCCGAGATTCTGACACTTTTTGCGCAATGCGTGCCGCTCTATCTGCCTGTTTGTCTCTCTGCCAGTGCCCGCATGTCTGTTTAGTGTGCGTGTGTGTGTGGCATGTCATTTTTAACGCTGTTCATAACGAGCAGAGCGTGTTTAGGCTATCGTACGGCTCCGTCCCCAAATTAATTTTCATCGTCCCTGACGCTACTGTGCGCCCACACTGCGGAGTGGATAGGAGCTGACTGACTCTGACTGATAGGCTATCAAACTTTTGTGGGGAGAAATACATTTAAAACTAGTCAGATATGACTTGAATGTCATAAAATAAATCACCCACAGTGATTGACGACAGTCCGACCACTATTTTGACTGCGCGGCTTTATGTAGCTTAACAAAGGCATTTTTGGCACATTGCCACCCCTCGTTGTCAATGGACTCCGTTAAAACATGTTTTTTGAAGTCTCCAGAATTGTCGGGCAGGCAGTGTTGTGTGACTGTGCATCCACACTGTGGAGAGGATAGGAGCTGACTGACTGATAGGCTATCAAACTTTTGTGGGGAGAAATAAATTTAAAACTAGTCAGATATGACTTGATTTGTTTTTGTTTGGTTACAAATTCGCTAAAGCTGTTTCCTATCACATTTCTTGTTTTTGATAGATGCTACCGCGCCGCCGCCCACTGGCAGAAGAAACGGCTCATATCCAGTTGTTTCTTAACAAAGACCCCTCATGTTTAGAAAGGCAAAACCTGAAAATATCCTGTTCTCTCTAGCAGGACATGATCCAGATAACATGTTTAAAAGGCACTTGAGAGACCACATCTCATCATATGGGGGTCCATTGCCACAATGTGAACTAAATTAGGGCTCCTTAATATGAAAAAGATTGGGAATGATTTACAGCAACACAATGCAATTTCCTTCTTTTTATGATTATAGTGGCGTTTATTGATAGTATTGTGTTACATAAGAGTTGGTAGTAAAATAACAAGCGATTGTAATCAATTAACAGGTGATTAACAGGTCAAGTGACACAAACAGCCAATGAGCTGTGTGTATTGTAGCGCCATATTGGTAGGAAAATGCTTGTGACATCATGGGAATAGGCTTGGAGTTGTGAGGAGCCGGGAAAGGGTACAGGGGGAGTAGGGGAGTAACTATCTTGAAATCCCATAGTCTTTGGTTCATCGTGACGTCACGACGTATCAAATCTCCCATTCATTTGAGGGCAAAAAAAAAGCAGTGTTCAACCCATACTTATGCAGCTGAAAATGATACAAATGGTACAATGGTAATAGTTTGGCCTCAAATGTGGAAATTTTGACCAGAATTCTTCACACACCACCCCCAAAGTCATATTGGTTAAAAGCTGAAAAAAAGTGTTTTGGGGGTAAGTTACACTTTAACTAACTTAAATTAACCTATCCTGTGTGCACAAAATTGTGAGACTAAACTCTGGCTCACACCCTAAAAACGTAAATTCTGCTATAGAAAAAGTAATGTTATTATTTCTCTCAGAAACACACAATAAAGTAACTTAGGCACTGTGTCCAGTATGTGCAGACTTGTTGTAAGCACTGTCATTTCTATGGAAAAACTTTCGCTCTCCCATCCCCCCTCTTTCTGTTCTACCCCCACTCACTCACACACACACACACACACACACACACACACACACACACACACACACACACACACACACACACACACACACACACACACACACACACACACACACACACACACACACACACACACACACAGTCCTTGATAGGCTACAATTCAGAGTTTGATTAAGCATGATTAGACTTGTCTGAACATACAGTAGCAGTAAGTAGCTGAAAATGAATGCTGTAAATATCACTGTAATGTGTGTGGAATGTGTTTCAGACCTTCATTCACTGTAATGTGTGTGAATGTGTTTCAGACCTTCATTTCTTCCTCTGTCTGTTTTCTCCCAGCTTGAATCAATTTAGAAAATACAAAACAGTGCCAGTATGCATCATGTAGTGCTTTAGAATCAGCCGATTCGATGACTGCAGAACCGTCAGCTGGTGTTGGGAGAATATTTCGGCATATAGACCAGCGGTGGAACCAAACTGTATTCTGAGATTTCAGATCAACTGTAGAAAATGTCTATCTGTTGCAACCTTGCACTCATAGGCATGTCCAGCTGGGAGGAGGCCACAGGGCAGACCGAGGACCAGGTGGAATGATTACATCGCCACACTGGCCTGGGAACACCTTGGGATCCCCCAGTCAGAGCTGGTAACTGTGGCCAGGGAAAGAGAAGGTTGGCGTCACAGGGGAGGCTGGCCAGTGAGACTACCATGTGCCTGACTTTGTTTCCAGTTGCTTTTCTTTCTTTCTTTCTTTCTTTCTTTCTTTCTTTCTTTCTTTCTTTCTTTCTTTCTTTCTTTCTTTCTTTCTTTCACAGAAATGAGGAAAAACCTTTCTGTGCAGCATCCTTTGCGACAACGTTTTTTATTTGTTGTTTAAATATTTATTTTTGATTTAATGTATTTAATGACTATATTCTTGTCTTGCAATATGAAGCTCCTGTCATCTCTCAGTGTTGTGGAGGTTTACAGTCTGTCGTCCCACCTCTTCGCTGTCATCTCTTCGGTCTGCTCATCTTCCTCTCAGCTCAGTAGAAGAAGACAATTGGCTCACATCAAAGCAACCGTCTCCCTGGAGAAATGCCAAACAAAGACAGATAGGCTGACTGCTATGATGGACTCAAAGTGGAGGCTGAGTGTTGAGAGCAATAATTAGAGCAGACAGCCCACCTAACAGTGCCATTACAGCCCAATTCCCTGTCTCTTTTAACTCATGCAAAGAGAGGGGGACACAATGGCTAATTTGGTGTTTTTACAAGAGTAGACTGAGCACTTCAAACAAGACCAGACCACACACAGGCTGAGGCCAAGACCTGAGTTCATCTGAGCATCTGGTGACACCTAGTGGACAGAAGAGTTGGAAAGGGGGCGCAGGTGAGGAGGAGAAAGCTGCCAGCATCAAGTCATCGTGTGTGCAATTTTCGTGTTGTGATCCACAACCTGTTCTCAATAAATAAATGCTGTCGCTTTGTCTTGCACCTTGTGCGTCAGATGTTGATGCACAAGGGGAAGCCTTCCCCTGGAGCCCCTCGGCTGCTCCAGGGCCTTCCCCTGGAGCCCCCCACCATATTGCATTTGCCGATACCCCAGAAAATCTCCCTCTTTTTCACAACCTAATGTTGGCAGGGGTGAAGGCATCACTTGACCTTTGCCTAACCCCAAACCCCAACCAGGTGCTTCTGTGTGCGTCCCATTCTGATGCACAGGGTACCGTGCACGTCAATGGAATCCAACATTTTTCATGAACTATCCCTCTCCCTGTGTGTAAGCTTAGGATAAGCTAATAAATCTGCTGAAACAGCTCAAGCGTTTTTGATAGGAGGATGACACTTGCACACTTAACCTGGACTGCACAGATAACCATATTGCATCAGAATGACAATTTTGGTGTTGCGCTGTTGAATAATGTGCAACTGAAAAACATCCAATATCATCACATTTCAAGAAACACCCAGAATGAAACACTCTTTAGCTCAAACATTTAACCCTAACCCATATTTTTGAATGCCTCTGGATGCTTTAAGACATTAGTCCTCGCTTGCCACGTCAGTGCCCAGGTTGGTTGACATTTGTCCCTCGCAGTATTATGACGTCACCTTGCACCCGACCAACTTGTGCTTTCAACTGTTCCTTCACAAGCTTCTGCAGTCTGACCTTGTTTCCTGAGATGACCACGAGTTCATCGAACTCAGCTGCTCGTGGGGAAAACATTTGCGATGTGTGGATGTTTTGCGGCCCGACGATCGTGCTCATCATGCTTGATGCAGAAGGCAAGGTCATACTTCATGACCTTGGTATTCCTACAGTTCTATCTGGCATTTTTGGGGTAAAATGAGTTTATCACATAAACTTAATCTCTAGATGGTACTTTATCCTTGTGAGGTGTTATTTTCCCCCCATAAGGTTTTGGATGAAATATTTGAAAAAAAAAAAAAAAGTTATATCTCCAAAAGTAAACTTGGTATTATGAGGTTCTATCCCACAAAAAGTGGTATGTCTCTAGAACCATCCGTCCAATCAACTTCAAACTTGGGGAGTGCACTGCATTATTAGCGAGCAGTCTCAGTTTTCATAAGCTGCAAAACAAAAATCTGAATTTACTCATTTACTCAGTGTACATTTAAATGTAGCCTCCTCAAGTAGAATACTCAAGTGAAGAGTAAAAGTATAGCATAGCATTATAAAAAAAATACTTAATGTGTAACTAACCCCCAAAACACTTTTTTTCAGCTTTTAACCTATGGCGTTTTGGGTGGTGTGTGAAGAAATCAAGTAGAATACCGTTTTGCCATAAATCTAGGGGGGTAAGTCCCCCTTTAAGTACAAATCCTCAAAAAACTACTCAAGTACTTTCCACCTCTGCTGATGAGATGCAAATTAAGATTAGAAGTAGCCTACAATCAGCTGTTCTCAGCCATTGTTGCAATGAGCTGTGGAACTACAATATGGCCACCAGAGGGCAGCATCCACCAGCTGAAAGCCCTCTATGCTAGATGTCTGTAAAGTTATTTTGACATGCTTATGATGAAGTGCTATATAAATAAATAAACTTGACTTAACGATTAGAATGCAAAAAAAATAGATTTCCTGCATTTTTAGTCAGAATGACGTGTGTTTTTTTACATTAGATCATTTTCAGGCAACAATATAAATCTATTTAACAATAACCACAACACATGTACAACTTTTTTGTGTAGATAGCCTATAGATAGATAGATATATCAAAATCCCATTACATTTTAGGCCTACTGTCGGCATAGGGTTGTTTTCAGGACTTTCCAGGTGGTTCCGGGACTTGACGACCTGCCTACGACCTTCCCTGGATCATAAGGTGGTTTCCAGGTGGTTTTCAGAACTTTCCAGGCAGTTCCAAGGCTTGACAACCTGCCCATGACCTGCCACAGATCATAACCCACCACCATACAAATTTTCAGCCCAATCCGTAGATGGGTGCATTGAAATCAATGGATGCTTAATGACAAACAACCGGATAGAACATTATAAAACTAAACACTAACTGAGCTTGCAGAATAATAAAAGTTCTATCTGTGTTTGGACTCATCAAAAATCAGCTTAAAAAAACAACAACAGGATTTCGATGTTCAAAGCACGGTGCCGCGTCTATGTGCCGACAGGCCGCAATGCCGATAGCCCACAAGCAGAACCAGCTGAGCGAGGCGGCGTGCAGCGTGTCGAGGAGCCTGCTGGAGCTAAGCTCTCCCAGCCCCCACGCCTAAACCTAACCTCTCCCCATGCCTAAACCTAACCTCCCCCAGACCCTAACCCTAAACCTAACCTCTCCCACCCCTCACACCTAAACCTAACCTCCCCCAGACCCTAACCCCAAACCTAACCTCTTCCACCCGCCACGCCTAAACCTAAGGTCGGCATTGCGGGTGGTCGGCATAGCGGGTGGACACCCAAAGCACAATGGGAGTGTATGTGTCACAGGGTGACTAGTGTCTATATATGTGTGTGTGTGTGTGTGTGTGTGTGTGTGTGTGTGTGTGACGTATGTGAGAGATTGAGTGCCACGCCTTCTACTCTTTCCACATGGGTTTGATTGGCACCATTTGCACACAGGTGCGGGCAGTTTGGTTGTCTTGTCTTATTTAAGCAGTCGAGAGGACAGAGGGAGAGCTGGAGGAAAGCAGACATTGATGGTGCCTGGAAGAGACGAGCCAGAAAGCTGTTAAGAGATGAACCCAACCCGACTGTTGTTTCAGCAGAGAGACTAGCACCCGTCCGTGCTCTAGAGGTCCGGGAGACAGCGGGAGCATACTACAGCCACAGCGGGCCCTCTGCTGCATCCAGGAAGCCGTCCGGGGGAGCCAGCCTGAGAGCCAGCCCAGTCACCAGGGAGAACTAGCCAGCCGATTTCCGTTCCAGTGCCATTCGGTGTTCGAGAGACGAGGCCTTGGACAAAAGTGGAGGGATGGGGACGCGTTCCGCCCTTCCTCCAGTTAAGTGCCTCTCTCACACTTTTCTCCATCAGTATTTTACCAGCGCAGCAGGCTATCTATCGGCACCCATATTGACGCCTTTTTAAATTTAGTTTATCCATCAAGTTGGGGGTTTTAATATCAGTGCTTTAACGTGGGCTATCTAGGCTACGACAGTTTGGACTGGGTCTTATTTCTGTTTGAATTGAAGTGGGTTTAATTTGCAGTGCAATCATAACATATATTTATTTGATTTGTTCCTGAGTTGAAGTCTTGGTGTGCCGTGGACTATTTTTATTTTGTTAATTCTCCTCCCAGCCAAGCCTTATCGAGCGCCCATTTTTAGCTTTAACAGGGTGTGATCAGCTGTCCCCGGCAAACGAAGGACTAGTCTGCTGCCTGTCTTTAGGAGCGAGGACAGAGGACAATTGGACAGGACTGGAACTTCTACAACTTTTAACCTTTTTATCTATTGGATTAGTTTTATATATATGTTTGTAATAAAGGCCACATCATTTTACTCTGACTCCGCATTGCACTTTGTTGTTGCTCCCCAACAGAAAAAGGGTTTTTATTATACGACACCACCCGGTGACATATGTCTTGGGTTGGGGAATCGGCCTTGCCGATCCTTGGCTGGAGCCGAGGTACAGAGCTTGTCTACTTAGGCCTGCTCAGAGTCAGATTAACTCCAATGGAAGCCCAAAATGCTTGATCGTCATGTGACTCACATAGCTCCATTCCATAGGCTCCATTGTAGCATCAACCATGTGGTCCTTCAAGGATAGTTCCAGGAAGTACGTGGCGGGCTGTTTGAATGCATAAAATAATAATGCTGACATGTCTTACCCTTTTCAAAGTACATCACAAACGGTCCATTCTGCTGCAACTCTATTCACCTTATGTAGCCCCGCCCACTTCACCCAGTTGTGTTATGCCCTCCTGTTCAAAACACTGTCCGTTTTACCTGGTCACTAATACTGTACTGTCACAGGAAGTGTAAACACAATAGGAAGTAACTGGCTGACCCCTGTGTTGGAACATAAGGTGAATACAGCACTGCTTAATCCAGGACCTTACTTCCGGGAACTATTGCGAGGTGAAAAACCAGACCATTGGAGTGAATAGAGATAGAGAGCCCCAGGAATGAGTCCGGAAAACATCGATGCTAACACTTCCGGGTTCTTCACTGTTTTCGCCTATGAGATTTTTGAATGGGTTTTTGGCGCGATGCTTCAAATAAGGTCTCTGGGCAACGCAAGCTTAATCAAACGCGAACCAGTGTTCAGCGGGATAATCTTAACACATGCGGACCACTCATGAGTTTTTAAGCTTTTACGTGCCATTAAAAGGGCGGCTAGCTAGCAAACTAGCTAAATGAGACTACACTTTTGAGTCAACAGGGATATTATACGTCAATAACGTCATCACTTCAAAGGACGAACACGGAAATTCTCTTTCCCTCACCTGGTTCAGCCCGGGGTAATCTGTGCACAGCAGCGCACACATCACTCCAGTTTGAGTGGTGATGTGACGGGGAAGCCTATGCGACACTGTAGTTCTGGATTAACTTAGCAGGAGCTTTTTACTTCTAGGGCTCGCATTTACGCTTCAAAACTCATGAAAGTGGTCCTCATGTGTGAAGATTACCCCGCTGAACACTGGTTCGCGTTTGATTAAGCTTGCGTTCCACAGATCTTATTTGAAGCATCACACCAAAAACCCATTCAAAAATCCCATAGGCAGAAACAGTGAAGAACCCGGAAGTCCGTGACTTCCACGTTCCGACTACAAAAATACGTCATCCGTGGGGCTCTCTATTACGCAACTCATCTCTATGGCTCTGGGCCTGCCTAGTCTACTTCCAGTGTTGCCAGATACAGCTGATGGTTTCCAGGCCAAAGATTATTCAAAAACTGACAAAATGCACACAAAACCACCCAAGCAAATGCAGGTCTATGGAAACAAGCGACTCTGTAAAACGGCCCAAGACCATTTCCCCCCCACACAATGCAAACCAAACCAAACCAATTGGCAGAAAACTGCCTAATCTGGCAACACTGCCTGCTTCCATTCCCCTGACCTCTTCCCCACTGACCCACTTTGGGTGTATGACATTACCTTTGTCTTTTTTCTTCTTTTTGCTTTACACTGACCACACACTGGTCATTGTATCCATACACTTCCAGACATTACTGATACTGACTTCCACACTCATTACATTTACTTCTGTATTTGCTTTGGGTTTTTGTGAATTAATCTCAGTTTATTACTAAGGGGCGTGCATCTCCATTCCATTACGTCATTTGGCAGATGCTTTTCTCCAAAGCGACTTACAATATCATATTTGGTCAACAGTAGCCTAGAGAAATCAACTATGCAACACAATCTAAGACAGCTACAACTTTTGAAGGAATAGAGTAGCACCTGTAGAGGGGGAGAAGACGACAGCCTCCACGTGGCCTCCTCCGCAAGTAACAAGAAATGGTGCAAGACCAACTTGTGAAACTAATGTCGCCAACCAAACGTCGAG
Source organism: Poromitra crassiceps (assembly GCF_964638095.1). Classification (NCBI taxonomy): domain Eukaryota; kingdom Metazoa; phylum Chordata; class Actinopteri; order Beryciformes; family Melamphaidae; genus Poromitra; species Poromitra crassiceps. Next base: position 33,892,458 of record NC_139625.1, on the reverse strand, counting down.
CTGGCAGGCTTAGGATCGGCGGACGGGCAGTCATCCCGACCGTCGAAAACCGAGGCCTGTCAGTGCTTCAACTCAATGTCGAGGGCCTAACAACCGCCAAACTCGAAGTCCTGCGTCACCTGGCTGATTCCAACGGGGCAGCGGTTCTGCTCCTGCAGGAGACACACTGCACATCCGACAACATCCTCAAGATCCCTGGGTTCCATCTCGCTGGGTCCATCTACAGCAAGCAACATGGTGTGGCAACGTTCGTCCGGACCGAAATAAGCTGGTCAGCCAGTAGCCAATCCCCACCAGGCTCTAACATCGAGTGGCTCGTTACAAAAATCCAGGAAACATCAGTCGTCAACGTATACAAGCCCCCACCATCGGAGCTGTCCGCGACGTCACTCCCATCAATAACTGCACCCGCCATCTATGCAGGTGACTTCAACTGTCAGCACACAGACTGGGGTTACAACCACACAACACCTAATGGAGTGGCGCTGAGTGAATGGGCCTCCAACACTGATGCTCTGCTGCTGTACGACGCCAAGGAGCCTCCAACCTTCTTCTCTGCACGCTGGAACACCTCCACCAACCCGGACCTGGCCTTCGCCATCTGCCACAGTAACGACCTGAAACCGGAGAGACGCGTCCTGGACAGGTTTCCCCGCTCACATCACCGACCATCCATCATTAAAGTCCCATCACTGGTGGAACCGGTACCAGGGAAACCCGTCAAGCGATGGAACTTCCGAAAGGCCAACTGGGAGTCGTATGCTGAGGAGACTGAAAGAAGGTCAGCTGGCCTGCCAGACCCAGACACAGCCGATCTGGATGCGGCCTATGTAGCCTACTGCCAGGTCCTCCTGGGTGCGGCAAAGAAGACCATCCCACGTGGCTATAACAGGAATTACATCCCAGGTTGGGACGAGGAATGCAGCCGCCTTCTGTGTGACCACCAGAGGGCTAGCTCCAGAGAAGAGGTGGACGTGACTGCAGCAGCACTGCTCCAGAAGCTGGATATCACCTGCAGGGCCAGATGGACAGAAGTCGTCGAATCAATCGACTTCACCCATTCTAGTCGCAAGGCGTGGCAGACCATCAACCAGCTCACAGGCAGAAATACAACATCCCACAGCTGCCCAGTCACAGCAAACGCCATCGCATCCCAGCTCCTGAAGAACGGCCGCTTCCTGGATGCTGACAAAGACTTTGCCCGACTGACATCGCGTGAGGTGTCTTGCATCTCGGGAGCGGCCAGTGTCGATTCCAACCTCTCGGGAGAATTCACAGCAGAGGAACTCAGTGAGGCCATGAGCAAGCTCAAGCCAGGCAAATCCCCTGGCCGTGACAACATTCACCCGGAGTTCGTCATCCACCAAAGCACAACAACATCTGGCTGGCTCTGTGCTTTCTATACATCATGCTACCGGAGATTAAAGCTCCCAAAGACTTGGCGCCGTGCCTCTGTCATAGCTCTGCCGAAGCCAAATAAACCTGCAGAAGACCCCAAGTCATACAGACCAATCTCGTTGCTCTGTGTCCCATTTAAGATCTTGGAGAGGATGATCCATAGCCGCATCGAACCAGTGGTGGACTCACAGCTCTCACGGGAACAAGCTGGTTTCCGTCGTGGAAGATCAACAGCAGACCAGGTAACACTACTCTGTCAGGACATCAAGGACAGCTTCCAGGACAATGAGAAAGCTGGGGTAGTGTACCTGGATCTGACTGCTGCATATGACACCGTGTGGCACCGGGGACTCCACCTGAAGCTGCTGAGGACAATACCGGACCGCCACATGGTGAAGTTCATCATGGAGACACTTTCCAACCGCAGCTTCATCCTCCAGACCAGCAGTGGCCAGTGCAGTAGGCTCAGAAGACTGAGGAACGGGGTACCGCAGGGGTCTGTTCTCTCGCCGATGCTATTCAATGTTTACATCCACGACCTACCTGATACAGCATCCAGAAAGTATGGCTACGCAGACGATCTTGCCATCATGCTGAGCCGACCAACATGGAAGGCAATGGAAGAGGGTTTTAACGAAGACATGGGCACACTGGTAGCATACTTTCGAAGGTGGCGTCTACAGCTCAGCGTCGGAAAGACAGTCGCAGCGGCATACCACCTTAGCACCAGAGAAGCCAGGAGGGAACTTGAGGTGCGCGTCGACAACAAATGTCTGGAGGTCCAGCAAGCCCCGAAGTATCTTGGAGTGCGTCTGGATCGGACATTATCCTTCAAACAACACCTGGAAGAAGTCAAGGCCAAGGTGACATCCAAGGCCGCGCTGATCCGCCGCCTCGCTGGAACAACCTGGGGAGCCTCCGCTAAGACGCTGCGAATAACCACCCAAGCCCTGGTCTTCTCTGCAGTGGAATACTGCGCCCCAGTCTGGAGCAGAAGCCCTCATGCGAAAAAGGTTGACGTGGCTATCAATACCTCCCTCCGAATAATAACTGGATGCTTGAAGCCTACCCCTGTGTCCCTCTTGCCAGTCCTCGCGGGAATAGCACCGGCCGGCCTCCGACGGGAGGCTGCCACCCTCGCCCTGGCCAGGAAGGCACAAAAGTATGACTGGCACATCCTGCACAACACCACAATAACACCAGCACCTCCAAGCAGACTCAAGTCCCGCCACCCCTACAACAAGGCAGCACAAGAGATGCTCAACTCCACCTCTGAGGACATCTCCAGAGATGCATGGTTGGCAGCAGCTTGTCAGCCGGGCCCTCCCGAATCCACCGCTACATCTGGGACCCAGGAGCTGGCGCCATTGGAGGAGACGACCTACCACGCAGGCAATGGACCACACTGAACCGTCTACGAACTGGGGTCGGTCGCTTTAAAACATCAATGAAGACGTGGGGCTTGGCAGACAGTGCGGCATGCGAGTGCGGTGACCCTGAGCAGACCGCCGACCATATAATCACCACCTGCCCCTTATATAGACCACCCTCGGAAGCCAGCCTCTTCGACCTAGGACCAGAGATGCGGGCATGGCTACACGACACCGAGTTGGACCTCTGACGTTACACGAAAGAAGAAGAAGACCTGTAGAGATTGAGATTTTTGTTTTTGTTTTTTAGAAAGAGATGTTAGTTCAAGAAGGGTCCAGGTCGAGCCTGAAAAGGTGTGTTTTTAGTCTTCGCCGAAAGATGGGCAGTGATTCAGCCATCCTGACCGAAGGGGGAGCTCGTTCCACCATTGTGGTGCCAGGGACGAGAAGAGTCACGATCGGGATGAGCGACTTTTGAGCCCACGTAGCGGAGGAGGGGCAAGGCGACGTGCACTTGTGGAGGAGCGGTGTGAGGTTTGGAACCTGACCATAGATTGTAGATATGGAGGAGCTGTCTGGTGTACTGCCCTGTAGGCCAGTAGTGGTGTCTTGAATTTTATGCGTGCCAAGATGGGAAGCCAGTGACATGGGAGTGAAGAGGGGAGTGACATGAGAGAATCTAGGTTGGTTGAACACCAGACCGGCTGCAGCGTTCTGAATGAGCTGGAGCGGCCAGATGTCAGAGGCAGGTAGGCCAGCCAGAAGAACGTTGCAGTAGTCCAGGCAGGAGATGACAAGTGACTGGAACAAGAGTTGTGTTGCTTCTCTTGTGAGAAACGGACGGATTTTGCGGATGTTGTACAGGGAGAACCTACAGGAGCGTGCCGTCACCGCGATGTAGGCTGAGCAGGACAGCTGGTTGTCAAGGGTCACCCCGAGGTTCTTAGCTGTTTGAGAGGGAAGCACAGTAGTGTTGTCAATGGAGATGTCAATGAGAGGGCAGTCTTTCCCTGGGAGGAAAAGTAGCTCTGTCTTACCAAGATTGAACTTGAGATGGTGGGCAGACATCCAGTTGCCAATGTCTTTGAGGCATGCAGAGATGCGTGCATCGATTTGGGTGTCTGAAGCAATCCTGCAGCCCTGGTCCCGTTCAGTGAAGCCGCTGCATGTTAGATCGCCGCTCTGGCGGTTGAATCCACTATTAGGTCACAAGGCCCGCCTCCCCATGTTAGTGGATGGAAAAATCACAACCGAAATAATCACAGTAGCCTATACGTCAGATAATTTTTTTCCAAAGGTGGTTTGTATCATTTTAGATAGTTATCATGCTAATGCCTGTGCAAGTGGTCATTTTTCTGATCAGTTTGTTTTTAAGTAGTTATTTGACATATAAAAAGGGATAAAAATGGATGATTGACAGCTGTGGCAGCCAGTCTCAAGCCGTCATTGGCTGGACAGGACAGGCTCTTCACATTATAGAACTAGCGTTAGTTTGACATAGACAGGACACAGTGCTGCTTTGTGCTTTCATGTAACGCTGCCTGGACTGGAGGTCTGGGTGGCTCTGCTGGGTTTGTGGGCCGGGACAGAGGCTCTTAGCACGGGTACGGGGTGGCTGTGCTGGCTACCAGACATATCAATGGAGCGCAATAAAAATAACATTGTTTTGAGAAAGGTGCGCGAGGAATTAACGTTGGTTGGGGACTGAAGTAAGTTCCAAAAATATGTGTGTTTTATAAATTACTCCAGCGTTTTTAACATAGCAATATCGTTAGCCGCTTTCGCTAGTCGGCTGTTTTTCGTTATTTATTGGCTTAATATTACTAACTTAACAACCGATAACGATAGCTGGAATAACACAATAATATACACATATTTTCAGAACTTACCAGGTTGTCCAACTGCCAGGAAATGTGTTTCATAACGTTAACTCCTGTCCCGGGTCAGATGGGGCCTAGTACACAAGCACCAGCCATGAGCTAAACGCTAACGAGTTAGCCGTTAGCGTCACATAAACAGAGGTTTTATTTTTGGTTTTAAAGCAACAAACGTTTTTATATGGATATCTCAGATAAATGCTTTGACTGTGGGGATGTTCGTTCTTCACAAGCTCCTTTCTTAGCTGTTGTAAGGATATAGTTAACAGAGACGAGACTAGGCAGCTAGGCTAACGTTACCACTGAGCTATATTAAATGGAACGTTACAGACTCCCAGTGAGGCTGAGGGTGAGTGAGTGAGGCCTGCCTCCACTTCCGGCCGGGCTGAGAGCGCTGAGAGCACTCAGCAGTCAGCAGCAAGTCAGCAGGAGGTCTGAAATCTCCGACAACCAAAATCAGATTTTCGTACAGGCGTCATTTTGATAAACTGATCTCATAGTGGGAATCTTCCTAGTTACTTTTGGCGAGACAAAAAAGATTACAACTTAAAGTGTCATATTTACAGAGCTAGACTGTATATAAATACACAACGCACTGTGCGCATTCTAGAAACAGCAGCTCTACATAAGAAAGTTCAGAGGGGCGGGGAGCTCTCAGAGGTTCTAACTCAACGGAGCTACTGCGCAGACTCTGGTTCTCTTGATCTCTTGACAAGATTTTGGTTTCAATAGACAATACAGGCAGGAGATGGAGATCCTCTCTATTTTTATTTAGCTCAATGGTCTGAAGGGGGAAGGAGAGGTAGAGCTCAGTGTCATCGGCATAGCAGATCCAAGAGATCTGATATAGAGAAGGAATAGCAAGGGCCCCAGGACTGAGCCCTGAGGGACACCAGTACTAAAAGTGCAGGATCTGGAGAGGGATCCTCTCCATAAGACCTGGTATGAGCGGTTAGAGTGATAGGAAGCAAACCAGGAGTGTGCAGATCTTGAGATACTGTACCTAGGTCAGACATAATGGAGCGAATGATTTGGTGCTTAAAGTCCCTGGAAACCAAAATCCACAAAAACGTTCTAACTATGTTATTTAGGGTCTTATGTTAGTAATTGTCTGCCTCCGAAATTATTATACATTACTTTCAACCCAAAGCCTTAAAATCAACACTTTTCTACAAGATTCTACAAGGTACTTCCTCATTGAAGAGAGCAGTGCGCGAGGTGCTAAAACGCAGGAGCTTATGATGTCATAAGCTCTATATAACCTTTGTACACGCGCGCAATCTGCCCTTCTCCTTTTGTCCGTTCTTTGCCCCCAGTGACAGCGCTCCCTCAGTGTCCGTCTGCCTCCCACTCTGTGCCGAGCGCTATGCTGCTCTCTCTCTCTCTCTCTCTCTCTCTCTCTCTCTCTCCTCTCCTCTCCTCTCTCTCTCTCTCTCTCTCTCTCCTCTCCTCTCCTCTCTCTCTCCCTCTCGGGACTAGTGTGAGAGAGAGCACAGAGAGAGACACACAGCCTGGTGACGCGAGGTTACTCACACACATACACACACACACTGCGCTGTGCAGTCGCAGCAACATCATCCCTCTCCGAGCAACGAACACACGCACACACACACACACACACACACACAGTGTGTGTTCGACACACGCACTGGATCTCTCTTTCTCCGTTTCCCTCCCCCCCTCTCTCTCGCGCTCTATCTCTCTCTCTCTCGGAGGAGAGAAATGTCCCTGCTGCAGACGGGACACGCCCACACAGTCCGCGGGAGAAAATGCACTCTAAAAAGTAATTGATTCTCATGACTTTTGCCAGACTGTCAAACCTAAATTTATATACTTTGCGACGTTCATCATCGTTCAAATTTGGCTGGTGGCTTATTAACATAGGGTCCTGTGATGTGATGAACTCAAAATGCTAAATAATAAAGAAATATTTCTGGTTTCCAGGGACTTTAAGTATTAAAAGCAGCAGACAGGTCAAGGAGGACAAGGACAGAGGAGAGGGATGAGGCCTTAGCAGTGTGAAGGCCCTCTGTGACTGCAAGGAGAGCTGTCTCAGTAGAGCGAGAAACCTTGAAACCAGACTGCAAAGGGTCCAGGAGGTCCTTCCCTCTTTTGATTTGTCCTGCAAGCCGGTCAACAGTAAATAATCTGAAATCAGACTTTCATCAGCAGCAAACCTTTATGAGAGAATGATGCAAAATGTGCCTACCTAATTATAATTAAATTTAAAAGCTTCTATTTTACAAGGAGAAACATGCAGTACGTTCCAACAGATGAATGCTACAGTCAGTGTGCATCCAAGATTGTGTGATAATTTTGCTCAAACAACTATATTACAACTCTGTTGTAATATTTCTCTTCCGCCACTTTCGCTGAACTTGTACAAGAACAGTAGCCTAGGTCCTAGAAACAAATTTCAAGTGTAATGTATAAAAACATGATTAATCTAGCTCAAATATGACTTCGCCTTAACCAAAATGTGTTAGGCTCTCCCCTAGCCCAGCCATTTTCACTGATCACCTTCCTCTGGTGGAAGGTGTGTGCATTGGCAGATTTTGTTTTTTGTTTGTTTTTACAGTGATAACTCATGTTCCTTATTTGTTCCAGTTTGCACCGGTCCTTCAGTGCTACAAGGTCTCTAGCTATAGTCTGTTTCACAGAATAAATGAAACTGCACTTCTCTATAAGGTGTCTAGCCTACTTGTTAGACATCATCTGACTTTGTCTGCTAACTAACCCATATAGAAGACATACTCTTGTCTGCTAACTAACCCATATAGAAGACATACTCTTGTCTGCTAACTAACCCATATAGAAGACATACTCTTGGACACTTGTAACCTGAGCTGACACCTGGTTTGCTAAACATCACTTGGGGAATTCTGCAGCAGACCAAATGTGCTATTCACTGCCCTTATTTATTTCAATGCTGACTCATCATACAGCTTCATTCAGTTCCAGCTCCAGCAGGAGGCAGTGCAGGGGTACGGTGGCGCAGTCGGTAGCGCTGTCACCTCACAGCTAGAAGGTCCTGAGTTCGATTCTCGCCTGGGACGCTGTGGGCGCTGGAGTTGTGACCCCCCCATATCTTCAGTGCCTACTGCCCAGGTGGGCTATCTCGTCGAAAGGGCCTTTCTGTGTGGAGTTTGCATGTTCTCCCCGTACCCCCCAGGGGGTTCCTCCGTACATAACCCCCCACTAAAAACATGCAGAAGATCGTCATCCGACCAGTGACGACAACACCTGAAGTTGATCCAATGATGGTCCCCGGGCGCTGGAAAGAAAAAGCGACCACTGCTCCTGGCCTGCCCCCTGGAGGAAAAGGACAAGCCTGGATGGGTCAAATGCAGAGGACATATTTCACCAGCCACCGTCAGTATTGTGTGTTGTGTGTTGTGGCTATCTCGTCGTGTGTAGTGTTCGTGTGACAATAAAGACGGGCTTCCGTCTGAAATCGAGTCTCCAGGTAAGAGGAGCTGGTTTGACACTGGTTTGAACCCTGTGGGGATTGGATGAGTTCACTGGCCTTCTGCTTACTTGCCCTCAGGGTATGTAACTGTTTCACCGGAAGGCTGTTGGTGTACTGGGCAGCTCACAGCAGGTGTCAATGCGTGGAACTGTGTGTTACTGGGTGCTAGTGTTCTCAATGAGCCCTCCCTGCATAAAGAAAGGTGGGTGATCTTTGAAGCCAATCAAGGGCTTTCATTGTATATTGACAATGGAAATATACACATGCCTACTGTATTTTCAAACTGATTCTTTTTTGTCTATCTTAAAGTCCAATCAAGATGCGCAGCACTGGGAGCACTACAGCAGACACGCCCCCACAGTGTCAGAGCAGAGGATACTGCTTATTTTTTCATAATTCTGAAACCAAATTGTACATACTTGGAGACATTTTCAATCGTTCAACTTTGGCTGGGTGGTTAATAACAAATTGTTCTGTGGTGTGACAAACTCAAAACACATTTATTCGCCCCATAGGGACAACAATTTTTTTAACCTTTATTTATACAGGGTTAGTCTCACTGAGAGCAATGCTCTCTTTTTCAGGAGTGCCCTGTTCACATTCACACACACACACACACACACACACACACACACACACACACACACACACACACACACACACACACACACACACACACACACACACACACACACACACACACACACACACACACACACACACATTCACACCTGGAAGCTGCCCAATACAACCACAGTCTGATCTGCTGGCCACTGAGCAGCTCCACTGGAGCAGTTGGGGTTAAGGGCCTTGCTCAAGGGCACCTTGGTGGTGGTAATGAGGGAGGGGCAAGCGCTGCCTTTTCACTTTCCCTACCCAGATTTATCCTGCCGGTCCGGTTTTGCAACATAACCACCTCTCAGCAAACTTCAGCACACATTTCAAACTTGCCACCAGATGTCGCTGACAGTCAGCTTGTGACACATTGGAAATGAAGAGAATCAATTTCTGATCCAGTGATTTGTTGTGGAAAAGCTGCTGTTCTTTGTTTGAATGGGTCATAAAATGTCAAAATTATTTTTTTCCATCAGCAGATTTTTGCATGTATTTTGTGCCCTTTTATTATTGACATCAGCCCAGTGTCCAGTGTTTCCAATGAAACTGACCTCAAACCTCTAGTCTAAAGTCACCACATTTGAAGATTTTTTTTACTTTAAATGTGTACTTTTTATGTTGCAGTATGCCGTTAAAACTGTTTGAAGGAGGATGTAGAACATGCCCCCTATCTTCCCACTGGCCTTAGGCGCAAAAACTGGCATTAAACGCAAAAAAGCGCGCCTTGCGCCTGCCTCGGGAAGATAGCAACATGGTTTTAGACCCCGAAATGCGCTTTACGCCAAAGAGGAGTGGCGCAGTGCCAGAATAGGCCAGAATGGGCGTTTCGGCCTTAAATACCGGCCTAACAATATCTTCCCCCCTGGCGTTAATTTAGCGCTTAGCGCTTTTCAAAACCAGGCCTTTTTCAGTGTGCTGCGGATATTACTGTGCGTATTTACGCACAGCTCTCCTCTGCCGATCTTACACTCTCTCCCCCTCTCTCTCTCCCTCTCTCGCGCGTCTCTATCTCTCTCTCTCTCTCTCCCTCTCTCTCGCGCGTCAGACGGGCACAAAGACCGATGGAAAAAAAGTTGTTATATCTAGTTTTGAGCCCCTGTCATTCAGAGGCTGTTGAGCCACATGTGAAATCTCCCAGCATGCATTGAGGCTAATACATTTCAACAAGAAATATCAACCAAATCAGCCTAAATTGCCTAAAGTGGTAGATAGAAATAATGTTTAATATCAACCAAATCAGCCTAAATTGCTTAAAGTGGTAGATAGAAATAATGTTTATGTTCACACAACATGCAATTCTCGAACATTTCAATATTGGCCAAAATAAAACATAGAAATCCAAACACAACCCTATGTGAAACATATAATCCAGGTGGTATATATATCCCTCGGAGATTTAACGTGATTTAGATGAGTGACAGCCGTAACACGGTTCTACTGTGATGTCCTACTGTGATGTCCACTCCAATAAGACTTCTTACTTCATATTTACTTTTACAATAAAAACACATTTATGCAATGACTTTACATAATGTAGGCTATATTTATGTGCATCATCTGCAGCACTGGAGAAGAAAAGGTAGCGAGAGAAAACGATATCATTCTAATCTGGACAAACTTTCACCAATCTAATCTCATCATGACATGCCACATAGGGATAGGCTATATTTTTCTAGCCAATGCGTTTAGAAAATTCTTTTCACTTTGATCTTGTTATAGTGTAGCGTATTTACATGCTTGTGTAACGGGTTTAATCTGGTTCACGTATGAATTTAACCAAAACACCACCATTTTCCTCGTTTTGTATGTGAATGTCTTGTTTGAATGTGTTCTGTGTTGTTGCGTGTGAACGCACCCCCAGTGGTGTGTCGCTTAGTGCACATGCGCACAGCTCCTGAAGTCAGTCGGATGGGAGATGGGAACGAGACCAGGTGTGTCGGAGATGTCTCTGCCTGAGAACGCTTATTATTTATAGTTTATTGTTTATTTTGTATCAGTGTACGCGACAGTTTATTGTTTTATTGATTTTGTGAACAGTAAAGAGTTTGAGACCCAGTACTGCCTGCCTCCTGACTCATGAATGTCGCCACACACAGTATGTAATAGCCTGAACACAACGCAGACAAAACACACCGGCTACATTGGCGCCGTGACCTTTTTGAATTTATCTGTGATCGATGTCGTCTCGGTCGCCGTGGGAAGCTCGACACAATCGCTTTTATTTCAAGTTGGTCACTCTCGGCCGTGTGGGACATTTTGAGTAGAGTGAGGAACTGCAGCTGGTACAGCTACGTGAGCTAACGTTACCTGGCTAGCGCCGCACGTGGAGTGAAAAGCTAGCCTGTTGCTCAGGCTAGCCGCCGTGGAACTTTCCCCAGCGAGGAGGGCATGGCGAGAAGCGTCGGGGAATGACGGAGGAGCAAGCAAGAGAGCAGCGGTCGGGCCATGCGGCCCTCAGAAGTTCCTTTAAGCTTCTCTAACATCCTAACCAAGTCACTATTGATATCTTCCCACTTCCTACTTTCCACTGCACCTGGCCACTTAACTCTAGGCTTCTGACCACTAATCTTCTCCCTCTTTGGCTGGCTGGCCTCTCTGCTTTCCTCGGTGCTAGTACCTGCCTCAACATCAGGGGTGCTGATGTCCTGCGAGCTGTGGGTTACTTCCTGTCGCTGGACTTCACCCGACTGACTTGATAAACTTCTTAAGAAATAATTATCAATGCGGGGTCCCTGTGTTTCCTCTACCAAGCACCTCTTCCTGCCTTGATGGATTCTAAGGCCCTTTAAAGTTGTTACCTTCTGCCAGCCACACAAGCAAACCTGACGCTTCTTTCAATCTACATCTGAACTAGTGGCTTCCACTGACATGTTTTCCCCATAGTCAAGTCCGTTCCGTACGGTGTAATCCAGCGTCCTGGATACCACCGCACAACTGCATATTACCTCACTATCTAAGCCTAGCTATCCAGGTCGGTTCGGTATGACATTCCTAACTACACCACCACTGTCAATGATTCAACCCTGTTGATGCGGACCGTCAATCATGACCAGCAACAAACAATCCCTAACTACACCACCACTGTCAATGATTCAGCCCTGTTGATGCGGACCTACAATCATGACCAACAACAAACAATCAATCTTACCTTAGCGAGCTCCCCAGCTAGCATGTTTCCTCCTTAGCCACAGCCATTCACTTGCTCGTTCTGCTGCCTGAGACATGTTGCTAACCGCAAGTTTCAGGCTCCGTCCCCGAATGCCCAACTCAGTTAGTAGGGCAATAACGGACTTTGCCACAAAACCACGGCAGCCCACCTCTACAGGATGAAAACTAACGTGAAATAAAGTTTGACTGAGCTCCAGCTAAATTATCAAAAACCGACGTCTGCTTGCCTGGCACATATATGTACTTAACTAATTTAACCTAACTAATTGTCAGACTAAACTCCGGCTGACACCCCAAAACCTACAATCCGCTACAGAAAAATGTATATTAATGTTTCTTTATTAACTGGCCCCTGGCCTCCTATCATTTTACAAAAGTGGCCCCCGGGCAAAGCAAGTTGAGTATCCCTGCTCTAGCCTATATCTGCCTCCACTTCTTCACTGTGTGAGACATTTTATAATTGGCAAAAAGCACTGACTGTTTTATTAACAGGATGCTCAGAGGTGTTAACTGCCACAAGGCAGGAATGACGTCGCTCGCGCCCAATTATCCAGTATGAATAAATAATTCATCAGTTTGGATGTTGATGCCCACAGAAAAATATTCAGATAATTACTGAAGTTATCAACATTTAATAAGCGCACCTGTGATACTTGTTGAACTGATTAACTTTTAATCGCTGACCTTATCAATGTTTAATAAGCTGTGTGTCTGATCCTTTTGAACTACCACTGACAGATGGGCAGCCCAACTGCTGCCAACCGCTCCTTTATGCAATATTTAAGATGCGTGTAATATGCATTCAGACACACACACAGACACACCCGTGCCATCACTCAAACGTGTGTGTGTCTGTGTGTGTGTGTGAGAGAGAGAGAGAGAGAGAGAGAGAGAGAGAGAGAGAGAGAGAGAGAGAGAGAGAGAGAGAGAGAGAGAGAGATGGTGTGATGTGACTCATGGTTAGATTATCTAAACAAAAGCGTAAGGGGCTTAAGTTTATTTTATTTTTCTGGAACTCAACCCATGATCTGATTAATCAAAATATGAAAGATGTAATTTCTAATCAAAATAATTTTAAATGCATTAAACTGAGATTCAAGAGGAACCACAAATGTGCCTCAGTATTAGAAGCTGTGCCCCTTCAAACAGAACAAGAAAATAATTTATTTGAACAAAAGTTATTAGTTTGCAACATTTTTGTATATTTGTTCAAAACGGAGAAATCTAGTGCAAGCCTTATCAGAGCTTTCTCAGCGTTCTTACAGTGTAGTTGGACTCATGCTTCTTATTTCCCCCCGGATGTACACCTATAGACCTACTGAAACAACTGATGTACACCTGGACCTATTGAATTGGATGTACACCTATATACTATAGACCTATTGATAGTATTCTGTTACAGCACCACACGGCCATCTTGGTAGGAAAATAGCAGGTGATTGTAATCAATTAACAGGTGATTACAATCAAGTGACACAACCAGCCAATGAGCTGTGTGTATTGGAGCGCCATATTGGTAGGAAAATGCTTGTGACATCATGGGAATACTATGGATACTGAAACCACTGATTTGGGTGTTAGAGGAACAAGACAGTCCAATGATGTATACTGCCTATGATGTTGGTCTTATAAAAAGTCTATTGTCCCCCAGAAACCCTTCCCAACTACCCCCCCCCCCCCACACACACACACACACACACACACACACACACACACACACACACACACACACACACACACACACACACACACACACACACCAGTATAGCTATTAGTGAGGACATTCATTGACATAATGCATTCCCCTAACCCAGTGGTTCACAAACTGAGGTACTACAGGGGGTACTTGAGAGAAAGGGGAAAATTGACAAATTTAAGAATAAATCATGAAAATAAATTAAACATTAAAATGTATCTGCTCAGTCAGGAGACACTAATCGCTACTCTTTCACTCCATTTCTTATTTTGTAATATTTTATTATTCAAAAGGCGGGTTATTATCATTCATTCATTGCATCATATCATATAGTTTTCTCTTGCAGTTTTCTAAGCAAAATATTGTGTTGGCCCTACACAACATTTTGATTTTGATTTTGTAGGGTAAAGGGGGTACTTGGATTCAGAAATCATGGAAAGGAGGCACTGAAGCCAATAAAGATTGAGAACCATTGCCCTATAACCCTAACCTTAACCCAACCCAAACAGCCCTTTGAAGGTGTGTGAAAATGTGTCAAATTGTGTGCCTATAATGTCCTGACTTCCCAGTTATAAAACTCAAATTGGATCTCAATAAGATAGCTGCACATGAGCGCGTGTGCATGCAAGTCCAATGATGTAACTGATTATGATGTTGATCTTATAAAAGTCAAGATTATCAGTGTAGTGAGACAATTTGACCAAAAATGTAATTCAAACATCTTGATAGGTCTGGTCATTTTTTGCTATGTTCTTTAATTATTGCTTGCTGCAAGCAAAGCACAATCTTATTTATATTTTTAACTGAATCTTAATTTTATTCCACATTGCTGTGCTGTTTTCCATCTTAATATATTTACATATTTCTGCACATAAGCAACGACACTGCAGCATACAGTTACATTATTGCTTTATATTCTCTTTTTTTGTACTGTATTGCCTTCTGTGTTTATTTGTAGTTTTCTCTCTCCCTGCTGAATTCCGCAACAACCAAATTTCCCCACAGTGAGCTATAAAGTTTCATCTTATTATCATCTTATTATTGTGTTGTGTTGTGTTGTGTTGTGTTGCGTTGCGTTGCGTTGCGTTGTGTTGTGTAATGTAACTTACATTAGCGACCCACTGAGCTGACCAATAAAACTAATTCTGAATCATTTATTCTGTATTGCTTATGATGACCTGTTATTGATCATGGGTCATTCAGTTCTGTTCAGGTGATTTATTTGGATCATGTATTGTAAAAAAGTACAAACACCAAAGATATGCATGTTAAATGAAATATAGAAGGCTGTGATTTAATAATCATAATTATAATTAATTCCTACCCCCAACTCTGCTGTAAATGTTTATTTTCTTAGAATTTGTATTTCATATTTGCATACTTTATTGTCCTTGTGGGGAATTCAAACTCTGCATTTGACCCATCCTCTACTATGAACCTTCCTAGAGCAGTGGGCAGCCGCAGTGGGCAGCCACAGTGCAGCGCCTGCAGACCAACTCCATCTTATTGCCAGTGCCTTGGTCAAGGAGTATTAACCCTAACATACATGTATTTTGAGGAGGAAACCCACACAAACATGGGAAGAACATGCAAACTCCACACAGACAGGACCTTGGGCGGGACCTTATTAACCTGGCTGGGACCTTCTTGCTGTGAGGCAACAGTGCTAACCACTAAGCCACCATGTTATGTAGCCTACTTTTTGCTCCTTCTGAGTGTTGATCATAGACCGTATAAAAAATATGGACAGAGTCAGCGTGACGTCACGTCACCCATTGGTTTTTGGACTCCCATTTTGAAACCTGGTGTGGCCGTTGCCATTTCGGGGTTCTTGCAGAGCTCGCGCAAGACCAGGGGTTTCCCATAGCCGCAGTTGCACCTGATATTAGTCCGTGATCAGGCAAGCTGCGCAATCACTGGACAGGCGACCCGTCAATCATGCCTAAAACACTTTTTTCTATTGTCTATTTTACTCTAAACGGGCAAGTAATATATAAATCCACCCCCTGTACAGTTGTTATGAAAGGTGAAATTAGCTATATAGACCAAAACCATGTTTCTTTCTGATTTCCCTCCCATTTTCTCCCCAATTGTACTTGGCCAATTCCCCCTGCTGCCCTGGTCGCTGACCCACCCCCTCTGCCAATCTGGGGAGAGCCATAGACACACACATGCTTGCTCCGATACATGTGCAGTTGCCAGCCGATCCTTTCATCTGACAGCAGGGAGCTTCACCGGCAGGAGTCAGGACGTAACACGTGGGAAGATCACGCTATTCCCACCAGTTCCCTTACGCCCCGAACAGGCGCCCCGACCAACCAGAGGAGGCGCTAGTGCAGCGGCCAGGACCAAAACCTAAACCAGGCTGCAAACATGTATAATCCTGTCGTAAAGACGGGCATTTTAACATGGAGGTCTACGGGGATCAACTCGCTTTTGGCCATTCGAGGAACAACAGCTTTCAGTATCACGCTGCTTCCTCTGCCCAAGCCCGAGCTTGCTGGATGGTGTTGATCTGTATCCCTTTTTTTATTTTACCTTTTTGTTACCTTTATTTTACCAGGAAGTCCCATTGAGATCAAATGTCCTCTCCTTCCCCCATCTTGACTCCCCCCCCCCCCCCCCCCCCCCCCCCCGCACACACACACACACACACACACACACACACACACACACACACACTATTGTATTTAAATGCACTCTCTGAGCCGATAGCCTTTGGGACCTCCTCCTTCCTTGATCTCACCCCCAGCCTCTGGTCTTCGCCCCCTCCTCGTCTGTCTTTTGTCTTGGTGAATTCCTGGCCAGAGGCTGGCTGGAGCCTTTCCCCGGGCCTGTGCTGTGGTCCATCTGCTGGCCCTGGCAGGGCAAGCAGATGTTTACTCCCTCCTGGACCTGAGTTGGTGGGGGGAGGCTTGACCTGTCGGTCGGGGTTGACCTGTCCTACCACCCTTAATGGGACTTTGCATTGGCATAAATAGAGGCAGTGGGACAATAGTGTGGATGAACTGAGAAGCTCAAACTGAGGAGGTGGAGCTGCATGGCTGACTGACTCACTGACATCACAAAAATCTAGGGACCCTAGATATTCAAATTCCGGTACACCATCAATAATATCATCAGTGACATCATCAGTGATGTCACAATGCTTCTTTTCCCCCTCAGAATTCTGACTTTAATCTGAGAAGTCTGACTTTAATCTAAAAATTCAGACTTTATTTTGTAAATAGCCTATATTTTATTTATATTTTATTTTTGTAAATGCGAGCCCTAGAAGTAAAAAGCTTGTGCTAAACTAATCCAGAACTCAAGGCCGTAGCGGCAATATACTGTAACGTTCTGCATATTCGTCCAAGGAACTGGAGACTTGAAGTTGGTACAGGCTTTTTATTCTTGTCTTCACAATATAGCTCCTAGCAGCTAGCTTCGCTGCTAGCTCTGCAACCACCCGGTCAGCTCGCCCACATGGCCTGACTGACTTCCGCCCCGGCCGCTAGTCACATATATCCCCTTCCCCCTAGGAACACACCCACAACCCACACATATCCCCCTGTACCAAAACACACCCAACACAACATTTTTCCCATCACCACATCAAAATCTAATTCCCACAAACCCCACAACATTTCAATTCCCCACAATTAGTCCCTTCTTTTTTTCCAACACCCCCGTCATAATGTCCAGTTTGCATCAGGTACTCCGTAATGTCTAGTTTTCCATTAGGTACCCCCATAATGTCTAGTTTCCCATTAGGCACTCCATAATGTCTAGTTTTTCATTATTTCCTTTCTTTTTCACACATTTCAATTCAAACACAAACCCCCACATTTTCCTTAACTTTTCTTTTAAACCCCATTTCCATCCCCCCTTTTTCCCAGCTTCTGTCCCACCTGAAGCACGCTAGTCCCGCTCAACCCCCAGTGGGGTTAGTCCTCTGCAGCGTAACTCAGCACGGTCCACAGCCCTCACACTCCCTGCAGTATCGCCGCACGTCCTCCTTTTGTTTTCCCCAGTAGTAAACTCTACGGATGCGGCTTATTGTCTCTTCAGGCCCAAAATGACTGGATTCAGGGCCCACATGCACCGCCCTCAGTGCCAATTTTCGCAGGCAACTAGGTACAAGCCACTGGAACCCCGCGCTTCCGTGCCCCTTTCTCTTCAAAATCCCCTCATCTAGACGCAGGTCCGAAAACATGTTCCACAGTCCCTTCGTGGCACCGGAACACTTGTGGATCTCCTCCACAGGGGGCCGGCGTCCGTTCGCCACCCACGCGAGCACCGGACCGATGTCAGCGTCCTCCGCCTGCTTGCGTTTCCACTCATACACGTCGACATCCCAGATGACCCTGTCGTCGTCGTCCAGCTCTTGCACTCGCTCGTCCTCCCGTCCTGCTCCCCCAGGGGGCGGCGTGTTGAGGACAGCAGGGCGAACACCATCGGCGTCGATCTCCACCTCGGCTTTCTGCAGTGCAGCCGTGGGGGGTGTGTAGCGGCTTGGTTGGGCCGTCTCCTCCGGCGTTGACCCCTCTCGCTCACCCGGGGACACGAGCGCCGCTCCCCCGACTGTAACAGCATTGCAGGTGATGTCTCTCCCTTCCTTCTGGCTGTTCAACACAATCCCCATTATCCTGATTGTCTCGTCACTGATGGTGATCTCCGCCACTACTGGCTGGTATGCAGAGCAGCTAGCCTGGGCCGGCTCAACAGTCACTCTCCTGCCCAGAACAACCGGCTCTGCACTGCCCCGTTGCTCCGCTGCTTGTAGCTCAGGCTGCTCCACTGCTCCGCTACTCCGCTGCTCCTCTGCCTGTTGCTCCGGCTGCTCCCCCGGCTGTGTGTCTCTTCCAGCCCGTGTCTCACCTCCGGCCTCCCCACTCTCAGTGCAGTCCCTGGCCAAGTGCTCCGGCGACTGGCAAGTCCAGCAGAGTCTCACCTGTCCGCCGCCTGCACGTTTCTCTTCTCCCGCTGCCCTCCGGTCCCCGACAGCCTTTTGACACTCTCTAGCCAGGTGTCCAATCTCGCCGCATGCCCAGCAGGCTCCCTGCTGTCCATGTCGTTGTCCCGCATACCCGGTCCGTCTCCCGGGACCGCCTCGGCACCACCTCGCCACATGGCCCGGCTCACCGCAGGTCCAACACAGTCTATTTTGTGGCTCCTCCGGCCGTTCTCCACACTGCGCTCCCTCTGTGCTCAACTTGTCCACACGCTGCCCGACTTCCCGCAGCGCCCGCCACAGCTCCATTACCCAGGCAGGAATCGCCTCCGCCAGCCATCTGACCTCGCTCAACAAACGGGCCTCCATGCCCGCCAGCATCGAGCTGATCCCCGCCGTCAGCTCTCCTTTCCTCCCGTTCACCGATGGCCATTCTCCGCGCACCATCGCACGTGGTCTTAGCAGCTAGCAGTTAGCAGTTAGCACCCCTGGTAGCTAACTTACTAGCGCTAGGTCTTGAGCCAAAAAGCCGCACCACCCGTCTCTTTTGCCGTTCCTTCTCACCCTCTCCCCTCTCGGCCGAATCAGAGGCGTTACCGCTTTACTTGCTGACACCAATGTAACGTTCTGCATATTCGTCCAAGGAACTGGAGACTTGAAGTTGGTACAGGCTTTTTATTCTTGTCTTCACAATATAGCTCCTAGCAGCTAGCTTTGCTGCTAGGTCTGCAACCACCCGGTCAGCTCGCCCACATGGCCTGACTGACTTCCGCCCCGGCCGCTGGTCACATATATCCCCTTCCCCCTAGGAACACACCCACACATATCAGTTCCTAGCCAAGCACGGAAACACCCCAATACACGTAATTACCCGATACGCTACAATACATTGAGAACGACAAATCCCCCCCAATATGTAAGCCTGATAAAATGTGTCCCCCCCAATAAATTGATGTAAAAAATAAGAAAACAGAGATTTAGCCTACTGCGCATTACAGCTGTTCGTGGCAATACCGCAGAGCCAGCGCTCCTAGGCAGGCCCGGACTGGCCATCTGGCAGTTCTGGCAAATGCCAGAAGGGCCGGTGTGCGTACGGGCCGGACTGGACCTATTTTTATAGAGGGGTTCTCCCGCTACTGGCAAGTGATTATAGCATGGTGTGAGAGACGGACCTCCCCTCTGCTCTGCTCAAAGTGCCCTGGTCCATCTCAAACACCGCGGAAGTTCAAACAATGTCCTTGCACGTCAATATCTACAGGTAAAATGGACATAAAACAAAGGTCTTAACGTTAGTCTAACGCGCCTTTATATTTATAAAGCCTTTATGTTGATGGCCATCACAAAGGAGATACTTTATTTTTCATTGGACTGCATCATTGAGAACAGCACACTGATGTGACTGTCTGCTTCTGATCTGGTAGGACATGCGATTGATATTTGATATATACATGGCTTTGTTAAGACTGCGTTGCTTAATGTGCTGTGTGTTTTGGCTGGGTGCCATGCTCATGTCTGCCTGTGCTGGTGTGAATGTGTCTGTGACTGCCTTATTTCATAACGATGTGAGGATGTGCCTTGTGGCGCTGGGTAGTTGTTTTACGGCTGGGGATGCTGTAGGCTACACATTGTGTCAAGTGCTGTATCAAACTTGGACTGTTGCTAGTTAGACTTACATCACTGTAAAATGGAGCTATAAAAATCTAATCAAATGGGGGTCTGTTGCCCTGATGTGGACTAAATTAGGGGGCTTACTCCTTAATATGAAAAAGCTTGATAATCACTGCCCTATAGGGAACCTATCTCTCTCCATCCCTGTCTGCCACCATGGACAGCACCAGAGAAAGTGTTTCTGGGCAAGTGGTGCTGCTGTCTAAGTCGCAAATCTCATACAAAGCTGGTTGAAAATAGTCAGTGTTCCTTTAAGCAAGCAGCATTCTACCATAAAGTGACATGTATGAAGAATATATAGCAGGGGTGGGCAATTATTTTTCATGGAGGGCCACATGAGAAACCCAGATTGTTGCCGGGGGCCGAACAAATATTGTCATGCCGTAACCCATGGATGGGTAACTTTGATGATAGAGAGGGCCACAAAAAATGTCCTCGCTACCAGGTTTTGCTGAGGGCCGAAGGGCGCCAGCGTGAAGAATTTGGTGCATTTGAAGCCACGTTTAGAGGAATAACTCATTTTAAATTAACAGTTGTGATGTCATTATTCAGTCTTAACCACCAATATTTCATCCTTTTCTCACTCACTCCTATGTCACCACCTGCTCTCAGGGCTTGAAATTAACTTTTTTGACCACCTGCCAATATGGCTGCTAAATTTTAAAGTTACCAGCCAATTAAAATTTCCACTAGCCAAAATGTTTTTCTTGAAATAAATCAGAATATGAGTGGGTTAATTTAAGCATAAGTATCAGTAAGTGGCCCGGGATGATCAAAGCCTGTGTTGAGGGTCACACAAACAAAAATGCAGTCTTGAAGCTAAATAAATCCAAAACCAATGAGTTAATTATTTAAATTTCTAATTCAATGTAGCCTTTTAGTCATAAAGATTATTGAAAGATATTCCATATTCCAGACTGAAATGCTATAACAGAAGTGGAGTATTGGCCAGAATGACATGAACATTTGGACACTTATTTTCAGCGGGTATCTTGCATGTTGCATTCAGGTGCACTGTGTAATTTTTTTTTTTTTTTTTTTTTTTTTTTTTTTTGTGCAATTCCATCGCGGGCCACACAGGTGGCGCCCGCGGGCCGCATCCGGCCCGCAGGCCGTAGTTTGCCCATGTATGATATATAGGGAGACAATTGTTTTTCATCATTGTACAGCCACAGCACATAAGAGGATATTAATGTGGTGGCTGTAGTTTTTCATAGAGCTAGCCTGTTCATTTTGCTCTCAAATGTACCAAAATGATGCATTTTACTTTAAAATGTAGACAATTTTTCTCCTGGGGGGGGGGGGGGGGGCTTCTCTTTGTTATGGAGTTTTGTAGTCGTCATTTAGGAAAATGTGCACCAGTCTGTGTGTCTGATTAGGGGCAGTTCATTAATTCATACTGTGAGCTGCTGTGCTTTTCTTGATGGCTATTGTTCTAACCTTATTGATATGTAAGCTGCTACCTTGTGTTGATTTGCGAGTTGCTGACTAGCTATTTCAGATGCGCTCATCATCAGGGCTGGATTAACACAGTGTGATGCCCCAAGGTGACCCAGACTTGAAGTGCCCCCCCCCACACACACACATACAAAGTGAAATTTACTATGGCAATAAATACCACCGATTTACATGACTGTATTGCTAAAGTAGAGCCTCAACACACACATACCAGACACAAGACACAATGTAGATGATGTGGACTAACATCATCACACATGAATACAATTGGGCTAATTTAATTTACAAGACTCTCAGCTTTCCAGTCACACTCAATTTCTGCAATTCCAATATTGTTTAGGGGTCCTATATGCAGAAATATTCAGAATAGGCAAAAATAACACATTTATAATGCATGCATTTTTTGGAAGAATAAAATGGATTAGCATAAAGTGGGCATGTCTGTAAAGGGAGACTGGGGTACCAATAGAACCCATTATTATTCAGATATCTTGAGGTGACAGGTCAAGGGACCCCTTTGAATATGGCCATGCCCGTTTTTCCCTTTCCAAAATTTTGTCTAAGTTTGGAGCGGTATTTACCCCCCTTGCTGACAAACTAGCATGTCTTGGTTGGTATCAATGGATGCCTTAGATTAGATCTTCTAGTTTCATATGATAAATGAGCCCACTACAACCCGGGCAGGGAGGGAGAGGTGACATGGAGGTAAGTGAGAAAAGGTGAATAATGACATCACAACAGTCTAATCTTAAAGGGTTTGTTTGAAGTGGGGTCCTATCAGCTAGTTCGATACACTAACTTAATTAGGTACAGTGTTCTGGAGGCTGGGCGCATTGTGGAACGAGACCCGGCACTCAGAGCAGCAGCCAAACCAGCCTTTTCTCTGTAAGTACGTGGGGTCAACAACTAAAATGTAATTTAGCCACCTAAAACAACGCCCACCTAAACAAATTGATATCTGTGTACATGCACGCTCTATTTTGACAATTTTCAGCGCTTTACTTTTCCGCAAAACAGCAGTTTCATTCGGCACTGCTTTTTCTCCCAACCGTACAACTACCGTGTTCCGAGTGTTGTTGATGTGTGCGCTGCTGATGATTACCCCTGATTACCCCGGGCTGAACCAGGTGAGGGAAAGATAATTTCCGTGTTCGTCCTTTGAAGTGATGACGTTATTGACGTATAATATCCCCGTCGACTCAACAGTGTAGTCTCATTTAGCCGTTTGCTAGCTAGCCGCCCTTTTAACGGCACGTAAAAGCTTAAAAACTCATAAAATTGGTCCTCATGTCATGTGTGAAGATTATCCTGCTGAACACTGGTTCGCATTTGAATAAGCTTGTGTTAATCACAGACCTCATTTGAAGCGTCGCGCCAAAAACCCATTCAAAAATCCCATAGGCGAAAACAGTGAAGAACCGAGTGTTAGCATCGATGTTTTCCGGACTCATTCCTGCGGCTCTCTATGGACAGTTTGGATCTTACCTGCAATTACCACTCATCGCCATAGGTGTCACTCAAGTAGGGGTGTCACGATACACTCAGTTCACGATACGATACGTATCACGATACTGGGTTCACGATAACGATACGATACGATACGATTTTAACAATATTTTTTTAAACTTGAATAATGACAATATATGACTGGAAAAGTAGTATTTTATTTGAAATGCACAAATACAAAACATGCTGTTGTGGGAAATTGTTATTACAATAACAACTAGAAAAAACATGAGATTGGAGATAAGGCTTATCTTGAAATAGAATGAGTTACACCGTCACTTAGATTTACTTTGAACTAAAAGGTTTCTCAGCAGTATAAATTCTCATTATGCATCTTCAGTTTTTCTTCAAACTCAAACAACAAGACTTTTCTTAGTCTATTTTTTATGCATCTTCAGTTTTTCCTGTGAAGTAAACAGTTTTGCCAGAAACTCAATTGAATGGTTTCTCTCCTGTATAACTTCTCATGTGTCTCTTCAGAGACTTGTTCAACTGAACTGCTTTCCACACATTGAACTTCAACAAACAAAGACGTTTCTTTGTCTATTTTTGAAGAAAAAAAAAAAAAAAAAAAATTTTTTTTTTTTTTTTTCACGATATGAGATTTCATCTCAACGATACATATCGTGACGTTTTACTATCGCGAAATTTCGTGGGACGATATATTGTGACACCCCTACACTCAAGAGAACAAAACTGAAATCTTAGAGATTATCACTTTCACTTTAAACTCAGAATTTACAGTATATATGAACACTGTATGAAAGGTTTGTGCTCTCATTTTGTGAAACAATGAAACACAATAGTCTGATATTGGGTTGGATGGGTTGAGAGGTCCAGATCCAGACCACTTTTAGGAAAATAAAGACTTACCCCAAGCCAGATTCTGGTTTTGACTGTGGTTGGCGAGTTTGTCTTTCCGCTTTGTTGCAGAAAAAAAAACATTTAGCTGATGAATTTGTGAAACTGGCTCTTTTGAATATTGGAATACATTTTTGAATAAATCAACCATGTGGGCCGTGGATGAGCACTTATTTTCCTGGGAACGAGGCCAAATAGCTGAGAGCATCTTAAGAGCAGTAGATCACGCCGTGCAGAAGACATGTGATTACACACTATGGAATGAGGTTCTGAGACATTTTTTGTCAAGCTAATGAGTAGAGTATAGGGTGTCGTCTGCGTGTGTGTGTGTGTGTGTGTGTGTGTGTGTGTGTGTGTGTGTGTGTGTGTGTGTGTGTGTGTGTGTGTGTGTGTGTGTGTGTGTGTGTGTGTGTGTGTGTGTGCATGCATGTGTAAACTGTCTCCTCTGCACGTGACAGTCTGGCTGCTCTGGACCCACCGGCAGCGTTGCCAAGTCTGCTTATTTTAAGTGACTTTGGGCTTGTTTTTCTGTAAAGTCACTTGGTAGTCGCGGGTTGCATTTTTTGGGGGCTTGTTTCTATTGCTTATTTGGGCTTGCTCCCTTGTTGTCAAGCAGATGTTTTTGATGGTTTGTCCAGTTGCAGCTGCAAGATCCACACAACCCCATTATTTTGGGCTTGTTTCCATAAACCTGAATGCTTGTTTCTCTCATGAGATCTGGCAAGACTGCCCACTGACTAGCTGCCGCTGACTCGTCCTGTGCTAATGAACTGTTGAATTAGTGTCAATGTTAATGCTGCTGCAACTAAACATCTCCACATAAGACAAATGCAAATGCTAAGAGTGTAATCACTTCAATCACTAGCCCCTGAACTATTCTCCTTTGACTCACAGCATTCACTGACAAGCCATGAGGATATATATATGTATATGAGAGAGAGAGATTGATCAGATATTGCCTGCATGTAATGAAATATCAGATATCATCCACGTCCAAAATGATGCAGGTTATTCCCACACATTTTCATGGATACAATTTCAAAACCTTTCCATGACTTTTCAAAGGTCCATAATAGAATTGTAATTTAATATGAGGGGGTGACTCTGAATCAATAACATTAATTATTACTACACTGGACAAATAGGACACACCTCATAGTGGATTTGAGTGTTTTAGAGTCACTGCGTCACATTAAAGAAATATGAATTTTCCATAAAAATATTAAAATAGAATACAATGATCACTGAAATACAATGAAAGAGGTTTGTCCTATGTGTCCAGTGTGATTACACACAACACAGTTCCATGACTTTTTTGAAACTTTCATGGATTTGACTAATTCAATGGCTTTTCCATGCCTGCCCTGGAAAATGAGATTTTGAAATTCCAATGCTTTTCCAGGTCTTCCATGACCATGGGAACCCTGTCTATAAAGCCAGAAGTCAAGTTTTATTTTCTTTACTCTTTCCATTTATCAAATTGTTCTCTGGTAATTTTGTGAATGAATACTTTGTTTCCCCCAAAGTTTCCCCTACCATCATTGAATATGGTCTCCCTGCCTTAAAGAGCTGCTAACACTAAAAGAGACTCATTAGTTTGGGTTTCAGTGGAGAGTTTTTTCATTGTTGGAAATGGCCAAGTTTATATATTGGCATAATATTGACTTGTGGCAGTCTCTGTGTACTAAAATGTCCATAATAGCTTAGAAAAACATCAGTTGTCATGCAGTCATTTTTGCAGAGGTCATGGCACTGGTGTGTGTATGGAACACACTGTTGTGGTATGATATGCTTTCAACAGCAGCAGCCTAAACTTACATGTAGGTCACCCTGTTGAAACCTGAACCAGGTGGGAAAATCTGGATGGGAGTGGTGAAGAGACACAGCAAATAACTAATAACCTTGAGAAACGAGCTTTACCCTACAAACAGGGGTGTAGCACAAAATGTGGGGCCCTATGCATAGGCATGCATGCATTCCAGGCTTCTTGAGGGCACTCCCCCCCCCCCCCCCCCCCTTCCCCCTCATTACGACGCCCCTGCCTACAAGAATGCACTGGGCAACTCCTTGGTGCATGTGTGTGTGTGTGTGTGTGTGTGTGTGTGTGTGTGTGTGTGTGTGTGTGTGTGTGTGTGAGAGAGAGAGAGAGAGAGAGAGAGCAGACTCTAGAGAGAGAGAGAGTGTGTCTGGTATAGGCTATGTGATAACTCTCCCTCCCTTGGAGTCTCTGCCTCTGCACGATGTCATGTATAGTTTTTGCGATATTAACGTTTGTTTGGGCACAACTCATACTAGTTAACTGCTGCGGGCTTCTGTATTTCTGGGGGATTTGTTGTTGTTGTGACGTCACGCTGATTCGTCCTACACTGTATACCTCAAGTTACAAAGTACTTAGAAATGTAATAAAAAGGAAACAACCTGATCATAATATATAAGATAAAGATAACATAAAAGCTGTAATGTAGCACATAGAAAGAACATAGGGTAAAACATAAAAGCAGCAGCTCTTAATATTTCTGTATCTATGTGTGCATGTCTGTATAGAAAGGATATTATTGTCTCTTGGTTGGGGGGCTTGCAGGTTTGGTCGGTGGAGGGGCTTGCAGGTTTGGTGGGAACAGAAGGTGTGGGGAGGCGACTCACCGCCTCTCTCTGCCCCTTTGTCTTGTCCTTTCAGACGCGGGGTGGGGAGCCAGGAGTCCCGGGCCTCTGCTCCTACCTTAACAGAGAAGTTTGTGAAGCTTCATTTGGATGCGTGATGCCAATCACGGGGATACTTGAACAGCGGTTATTTCACATTCCAAACATTACATCCCCCGTTCACAAGTGTAAATTTGCTAAAAAATTTGCTTAAGCTTTAGACTCAGACCAAAGTGAGAGAGTATGAACTAAAATCACAATGACATCAAATGAGTGTTGCCTGATTCAGAGTTAAGCTTTGCGATGATAATGGCACACCGAGAAAACCTGTGGAGTTATTCTGGAAACATTTTGTAAGAATCAGAATGTGGGGCCCCCGGCTAGTGCAGCGGTAGATTCCCTGCCTACCAACATGAGAGTCACAAGTTCGAGCCCCTGTGTTGCCTCCGGCTTGGTCGGCCAGCCATACAGGCCAATTGGCCCGGCCGTGTCTGTGGGTGGGAAGGTGGATTAAGGGTATGTGTCCTGGTCGTTGTACTAGTTCATCCTCTAGTCAGTCTGTTCGCGGACGCGCTACATCCTGCTGCTGTTAGGTGAAAAGAAGCAGCATGGTGACACACATGTATCGGAGGAAGCATGTTCTAGTGGAGGGGAGAAAGAAAGAAAGAATCAGACTGTAGCTTGAACAAACATTGAGAGTCACAAACCTCAGAACTGCCTGGTTTTGTCAGTTGCACAGCAGCAGTCTGGTTGAACTAGTTATAGGCAGGTGTTGGTCCACTGGTCAGCAATGTGACATTCACAAACAAAAGAGCTGTTCCACACTTGTAAAGTGCTAAATAGGCATGGATTCTCAATTGTGTAGTCCAACTTTAGGAGAGTGAAACTTAATTGAACCCAAACCTAATTACATTTCTTCGGCCTGAGCTGACTCCAGCACTCCAGAGAAGCAGTCTATTTGGTCATAGGCTTATTCCACAAGTGCGATGAAATTGATTGCTTTGAAATCCAAGCAGACCATAACATTGTTTCTTCATAGCTTTTCTTCATGCTTTGAATGTGCGTCACTGTCTCAGGGGACATTTTGTTTTGTATCCCTCTTCAAAGGAACAAAGGCCAAAAATCTATATTTGTGAGATTGTTTCCACTCTATTTTAATTGATTTCAGGCAGTTTAAGTTATATTTTCCACCTAGGGAAGAGACACAGATTGTGGAAAGTGTAAGTTAAACCACATAAACCACACAAGCAAGCAGCAACAGCAAACCTGAATATTATGCCAAAAAAAGAGAGCCTGCAGCCCCAACAAGTACAATTGACCTTACATGCATACGACAATCGCCAAGAAACTCATTCTGAAGGAATGGAAGTCCCCCTCTCCATCTTCTTTTCAGCTGTGGCTGATGGACATGGTTTTTGTTTCTTTTGTGCTCTGAAAAAAATAAATAATAATATATTGGAAAAAAGTCCATGCATACATACTGCATTCCACAGCCTCCAAACATTCATAAACTTAACATAATTTCTGAGAGGTGTGTGTGTGTGTGTGTGTGTGTGTGTGTGTGTGTGTGTGTGTCAGAGAGAGAGAGAGAGAGAGGAGAGGTTCTCACAGGCTTTCCGTATTTCACCCCACCCATGCAGTGGTGAAAAGTGAACGTCTGTGTCGCTCTTTGTGGGGGAGGCAGAAGAGTTTGGTTGCCATGACACATGCAGACAGCGGGCCTGCAATGTGCTTTACATGGCTGCAAAGATGAGAGAGGATGTGACAGGAAGAAACATAATCAAACTGTGGTTTATGTGCAGGTTTATGCTATTTGTCTTGTCTGCTGATAACTTTGCAAGTAAAGAGTCACAGTTTGTGGTAACACTGTGGCACTATAAGTTAGAAATCAGAAAGGCTATGCACAACCAGTCACGTAAGTGACATCTCAGCAGCATATGGGCCTGGTAAGGCTATCCCAGGCCTAGTCTCGCTGGCCAGCCTCCCCTCCCTTCCGTGAGAAGAGTCTGGCTGCACGGAAACAGGCTGCTGGCATAAGCCCTCCCCTGCTCTCCCATTGGAGGCGTCCATTTCAGACGCTGCCGGATTTCCGTTCTGCGCTCCCCGCTTACAGGCTCTGTCATTGGCTCCGACCATGTCAATCAGAGTGGCTTCCGCTCCCTCCTCCCTGTGTGTCGCTGTAAATAGTCCCCTGCGCAACAGTGAAAACAACAACGCTAACTAGCTAGCAAGCTAACGACAGAAAGTTTAACCTACACGCTAGCTCGTTGCTACATGCTGAAAATGGCACGTTGGATTGTTGAAAACTATTTTCCAAGGGCACTGCCACTAAGAGCCGCCCATCCCAATTCCAGAATGGTGACCAGCGCTGCCAGACTCCTCTCCCGGAAGGGAGAGGAGGCTGGCCGGCGAGACTATCCCAGGCCAGGTTGAGGCCCTCCAGGTGGCCCTCAGCTCTGGTTGCCACCACAGCCACAGAGAAAACACTGGTGATAAACTGTCCCATCAAGGTTCCTACCAGCAGCCCCACGTCCAGGGTGCATGTGCGGTTCTTCTCTGAAGACCACAGTTGAGACACACATCAGGCTTTCTATCACCACTTTCATGATAAAGGTGCATCATCAGCCCTCTGTGTCTAGACTCAGTTCTCAGTCTCTATCCGCTTGTTAGCGCCGCTCACCAAACATCTGGGAGCCGAGACTACTCTGTGTCTCTCATTTGCACATTATTATTTAACATTTTTGTCAAATTGTTGTTTACATTCTGCAGCCAATGCCATCGCTAGAAAGATTTGTGGCTCAGAAATAAATAATTCTGCACAGCCAGACTTTGTTGTCACGGAACTTTTATTTATTACATTGTATTGTTGTATCGAATCAACCCCACATCGTGTAGGCTATGTAGGCTAATCGTATCGTGAGATTAGCATATCATCCCAACCCTAGTGCGTATGTTGCAACTTGTCATTGATTGCTTTACTTTGATTGCTTTTCCCACATTGGTTATTCTATAACCACTTGCTTCGAGCAGAGTTTACCATTTTAGCACACATGCATTCATGTAAGTGGGTTGCCAATTGCATCAGGTAAACAGTCTTGCTTTCATTTTGAAAAACCAAAGCTGGACATTTACACGTAACAACAAAAACAACAACAACAACAACAACAACAACAACAACAACAACATATGGTGACTTACAATTTGAAGACAAATGCATCTATAGCCTGCCCTGTGCTACAATATTATAGCTATTGTATGAATATCTGTCTAATATTAAGAATGGTAGTCTAATTATAGGCTACATCATTAAACCGGTTCATAATATGAAGGGAGTGGTTAAATGGGGATTTTAGAGGTTGATGATTTCATCCATTGAAGTCTCTTTTGGCTGGTGTGTAACTAACCAATGAGGCTGTTACTTAAAATACATCACAAAGCATGTGTTTCATTATATAAGATAATAATGTATCTTTCCTTCGAAGTGCAGGGGATTTTTGTGCCAGTAAGCATCTGTGATCCTAAACTAGGCTACTGTGCATTTATGAAATAATCAGGGAGTGTTGATTTCACTTACTCAGTTGATAAAATAAGTAAATAACAAGTTATATCATCTTTATTTGTGAATCTGATATTGTGTGAGCAGTGAAACATTTAGCAAAATTAAAATCTAAATACACTCTTTATAAAACATGCAGCTCAGAGGTCAGACTGTGAGAACGGGTGAGAACCATTAAGACTGTATCGTGAGAACCATGGGTGAGAACAAGGCGGATCAGATAGACATTTTGCTTGCCATACATTTTGCAGTACACATGATCACATCCTCCCCATCCCGCGAGAGGACAAGAGACACACGTCAGGGCGCTCTGATTCGACGACTGGATGTAACAACTGCTGCGATTGGCCAAAAGATTGCCGCTCGTTAGCTGCTATTTTCGAACATAAATAGTATAGCTGAGGCTCTATGTGTGTTCTCAGAGCGCAGGGGTTGTCAGAGAGGGAGGACACAGGCTGTGTATGCTGCAGCTCTCTGACACAAGCAAACAATGGTGTGGCTGTAGCCAGTTAGCATATTTTAGCAAGACTGAATAAAGGGTTTCCTGCACACGGAATCATCGACTAACGACTCACGTCGGTGTTTCGCATCGTATTTATTGTGGGATGTGTAGCGGTTTTCTTGGCTAACTGGTGAACCTTAGCTTCCGGGTTACGTTAGCTTGAAGTTTGGACCGTCTTGCTACAACCAGAACATTGCATTTTTTAAACTACATCCACCACTACGCACTAAAAGACTTGCAGGAGCTGTACGAATTGGGTCACTAAACAATGGAATCCGATCTGCGTTTTGGGAACACCAGCCCCATCCGCGCTGTGTTGAAGAGGAGGCCCGAGGCCATCCACGGGCTCGCCCCGCTGTCGCTGCCCGAGATGAGCACAAAGACCCTGCATGGCATCAAGAGCCACTTCTCCCCTGGACCCGCTGCGGTGCTGTCTCCTGTCACCAACCTGGCTCTTAACATGAACAGTCTAGCTGTCCTCGGAGGGTAATGGCAGTTTTGTATATCTGTATTGCCTAAACTAGCTAGCTGGTTGGCGCGGATTCCTCATTTGCGGGACAAAATCCTGCGTCGTTTCTTCCAACTTTGCGGTTAATGTTTAGTCTTCTTCTTTTGGGAGTTTTATGGCGGTTCGCATGCTTAAAGTTGCATTACCGCTTAATGTTCAGTCTCTGAATTGTCTGCTAATGTTTTTTTTTGCTTGCTTTCCACAGGCGCTCTGATACCCCGAAAAGGAAAAGGCATGGACCCCTTGTGAAGATTCCCTCCTTTGCCTCTGACGCCTCATCTGATGCTGGTGAGCCCCCCTCCCCTGAATTATTAAAATACTGTCTGTGGAAAATTGATGTTAGGTGTTACAGTATGTGTTATGAGGTTAGCCTACCTGCTAGCCCTACCATCCAGTATAGTTTGTGCCGATTCCCCACTTTGCCCCATAGTTTGCTATGTTGTAGTAGTTGGGGCTGCAACTACAGATTATTTTCATTTTTTCTCTCAACTAATCGATTAGTTGTTTGCTCTATAAAATGGTGAAAAATGTCAATAACTTTTTTCACCAAAGCCCAAGAAGAAGGCCTCTTTTGTCCTGACCAACAGCCCAAAACCCAAAGATAATCAGCTTACTGTCATAGACTGAAGAAAGCAGAAAATATTCACAAGCTGGAACAAGATAATTTTAGTTATTTTTTTTCCTTCTTAAAGCTTCAGTAAGCAGTTTTAAACATCAATGGCATGTTAACCATGAGCCCTTTTCCCACATGCGCTTTGTACCGCAAAATGACCGGTATGTGGTCTAATGCCTGCATGTGAGAAAGGCACCGTGCCGGTATAAGCGCAACATAGCAGAGAGTACAGTAGAACCTGACTGACCCTTGTTTGTGTGCTGTGGTTGGCTAGTTCTGTTCTACCCTGATTGGTTGTTTTTTGTCAGACCTACAACCAAATTCATAATGAAAGATAGTAATGTTACCTACTGGAGCAAGTCTAAATGATTGATTATAAAAAGTAATTGGCCATTAAGTTCTGTTGATCGACTAATCGTTGCAGCTCTAGTAGTAGTACAGTACTTGATCAATGATTTAAAAAATCTCTTCATTCAGGTCTTGGCATGGATCTCCCAAGCCCCATGGATGATGACGATTTTGAAGACACGTAAGTTACACTCTTGTCTGTTCCAATCAATCGGTTTGTGAGGCTGTGCCCCTCTGCTGTACTGTACCCCACCCCCACTCCACCCACCCATAACCCCCCACCCTGCGCTTGGGTTCAGCTGAGCCAAGCACCCTTCTCATCTGCCGGGTTATGGGATTATTGTTTCTACCGTTAGCCTTAAAATGATGCCTTCACTCATTTTCCTTAAGCAGATTAGCAGCTGAGGTATAGATGCTTGACTTTCTTTGTTTTTCAAGTTATTGAGCGTCACAAGTCATGCTGGTCTTTTACAATGGGCTTATTATGTGATCAGTCAATTTATTAGATAAAACACCAATGGAAAATTCAGTGTGCAAGGCAGGCCATCACATGCACTAGTGTGAAATGAATCATTCACACTGCATTGCCCAACATGGCACAGATATGATTTCATTCAATCAGTTCCACAACGACTTTTGCTGGAGCACCTAATGCCAGGCAAAAATAAATGAAACTTTGCCCAAGTTTCAAGTTTTATTTGGATCCCCATTAGCTACAGCCCAAGTAGTTGTGTTGTGTTATCAACACTGTTGAGCAGTTTGCTAGTCAATTGTCTTCAGCTGTCTAATCTTGGGTGGCCATTTTAATCCTCGGTTGGGCAAGTCTCTGAGCCAGACATCTGCCCACATCTGAAGTGTGAGTTCCTTTGCAGCAACGTTTGGTCCTCCTGGAGACCTCATTCAGCCCCTACAGCTGTTGGGTTGCTAGGAGTTTTTCAGGATGGGGGGATGCCCTGTTCTTTGGTTTAATGATAGCCCACCCCCTCTAGTTTTTGGCACACTCTTCCTATGCACTGTTATTTCAATGGGGGAGAAGGGGGCTGGAGTTCTTTCTGTGTCACAGCTATTGAAATGGGGGTGCCCCCCCTACTCTTTACCAGAGAAAAACGGACCCCCTCCCTCTGGTCTCCAGTGAATGAGACACACTCCCCCTTCCACAAACAAAGGGCTCTTGCAAAAGAGGGGTTGCGGCGGCGTCGGGTCCAGGAGCAGGCATATGGTAGATAAGAGATTAGCTGATCTCTGCATCGCCTCTCCTCCCACCCTCCCCTCCCTTCCGCGCTCTCCTCTCCACTTGTTTAGCATACAGGTGGGCATCGCTCCAATGCAAAGACCACCTCTTGGCTTTATGCATGCACTCAACTTCCTCTCGCCCAACCGTTCCTCTCACTTTCTCAATAGAGCTCCAGGTTCTTATTGTCTCCTGTAGTTTATGGGTGCACATGTCGTGCGCTTATGGCAATGGTGGCCTTGCAGTCTCTTTGCTCAGCATGTTTTATTGGCTCCACTTATTTCTATGTATTATGTTGAATTCTGTATATTTCAACCCCTTTTCCACCTATGTTTACTAATGACGGGTCTTTTCCCTTTACAGTTTTGAAAAGGCCATTGAACAGTCGAGCAAAGTTGTGAACGAGTAAGTCACTATCCACAGTATCCAGTATTGCATCGCAGTCAATAACCTAATAATCATTCAGTAATGCTTGTCACCTCTCGTCATTATTTGAATTATATTGCTCTCCAGAGAGTATTTTACTCCCCAGAATAAATGAGCCTGGTTGTATGCATATTGATTGTTGTGTGCTGATATTAGAATTCCTCCCTCTCTGATCTCCCAATTATAGGAAAATGCCAATTCGAAGAATCAACTCATTACCAGTAAGTTGATTTGTGACATCTTAAGTTGTTTACAGCAGTGTGTTCCCTTCCCTGTGCTTATTGGTTGATGTTCAAGGCTGATTGATACTGTAACAATTTGGCCAGATGTTTTTCTAATTAGGCTATCAAAACTCATTCAAAACATCCCCTATCTCAAATTTCCCTCGAAGGGTTAAAAACAGAAATCAGAAAAACAGGGAGTTTTGTCATTTAGATTAAGAACCCAGTTGGTTTATAAGTTGCAAATTAAAGTAAAAAATAACATAAACTTGCGACTGCGTTGCAGAACAAGATTTTGTCTCGAGAACCATTTTTGACGAATTAGTTGAAAACATCTAATGTAAACCACCGCCACCAGACGGGTGGTATAGTGTTGTGACTGGCTGCTCCTTGTTCCCAGGTCGAGCTCCTGGGATTCAGCCCAGATCTGAAGGGGCAGGAAAAAGATTCTCACCGCTATGGAATATTTGGGCGACGGCCTTCCCAAATACCTGCCTCCACCTCTGGACAGGACAACAAGGAGAACATGCCAGAGGTCAGTGTGTGTCTTTGGTCGAACAAATCGATTAGGAGGTGATTTTCCATATAATTTTAGAATCAGAAATATTTTTTATTTATTTTGAATCTACATTCTTTAATGGACATTTGCCTGTTTTCATGGCTGCCGTAGAACTTTTTAAACGTGTTGTCATGCAGCCAACCAATTGCTACAATAGAGGCTCTGAAAGTTGATGTGTTGCCATGGCAAAGGCATCATTTGGCTTGCCTTAACACTTAAAAAAAAGGATAAAACTCAGAAATTACACTCCTACTCTCAGGAGTCCAATTTCTGAGTTTTATCCTTTGACGCACAAAGCAAATGTTAAAATTCAGTGTCAGCCAAAAGGAGATTGTTCAAAGGAGATTAACCAGAATGACAGGAAGAAGTATTCTTTCTGTTGCTAATTCAATGGTCGGTAGAGATGAAACGGGTAGGTAGGGACAAAATATGCAAAAGGGAAGCAGATTGGTGGCCTTTTAGTTATGAGGAGTTGATTATTTTGCAGCAGTGTGGTTATCCACAAAAATCAAGCGACTTCAGCCTTGCAGGTAAAGGCTCAAGCTTTCACTCACTGTTAATATCTTTTTGTTTACAGGAGGGCTTTGAATTCAAAAAACCAACCAAGCCGGTGTCGCGGTGCCGCATGCGCTCCTTCAAAAGCGGGGACTCAGCATTTGCCCCCCGCCCAAACTCAGCACCGGCCCTCATGGTACGTCAACACCTGCCTTCACAGGGAGGAATAAGAATCACATTTGATCACCAAGTACAATAAATGTACAATACTTTTTTTTCTTTTCTTTTTTGCAAATTAGGAAGCAACACAGTACATCAGGGATACTCAACTTGCTTTGCCCGGGGCCCACTTTCGTGAAATGATAGAAGGCCAGGGGCCAGTTAATAAACAAACAATATACATTTTTCTGTAGCACATTGTAGGTTTTTGGGGTGTCAGCCGGAGTTTAGTCTTACAATGTTGTGCACACCGGATAGTTAGTTAGGTTAAGGTAGTTAGGTTAAGTACATGCATAAGGGCCTGGGTAGCGAGCAGACGGCAGTATTTGACAATTTAGCAGCTAAATTATAGATTATTTGAAAGATATTCCATATTCCAGACTGAAATGCTATAACAGAAGTGGAGTATTGGCCAGAGTGACATGAACATTTGGACACTTATTCAGCGGGTATCTTGCATGTTTGTTTGTTTTTTTGCAATTCGCGGGCCGCAAGTTGAGTATCACTGCAGTACATACTCACACGGGGTTATTATGAGTCCTGGTCACTGCACTAATGCCTCCTGTCCTCTGGTCGATTGGGGCGCCTGTTCAGGGGGAGAGGAACTGGGGGGAATAGCGTGATCCTCCCACGCGCTACCATCTGCCAGCTGTCGGGTATCGGAGGAAGCATGTGCCAGTCTACAACTCTTCCTAGATTGGCAGAGGGGGTGGAGCAACGACTGGGACAGCAGGGGCAAAGCACAGTCAATTGGGGAGAAAATCTCAAAGGGTCACAAAGTTGTGACCCGGGTCCAGAAGGTGGTTTTGTTTGGGTCCAACCGGCTTGTGTTTTCTCCCTGTCCAGCTCTCCCCACCTCCCATGCAGCCGATGGAGTTTTCTGACGACAGCCCCATGTTTCTGAGACGTTCCTCCCTCACCTGCTCTCTGGACGATGACGAGGACGACGGCTTCCTCGACGTGCTGGATGACAACCCACAGAACCACTCTGGGATGCCTTTAGGAATGGCCAGCTTGCTCACCGCCCCACTGGTGTCCGACAACACAGGACAAGATTCTGTAAGTAACAAGGTGTCTATTGTGAAGATTTGTCCCAGGCAGGGCAAATATACTTTTTATTTTAGAGCAAAGGAATGAAACTTCAGCAGCTTGATCCGTGATAGTAATTGTAGACAGTTGTCTACATAGTTGTCTCCTTCATCCCAAGTCTTTACCCTAGCAGGCTTTGAAACATTAGGCTTTATGTTACTTGCTGCCTGCATTATTCAGATATCATTCTAATTGTTAGTCGCTTTGCATAAGGGTGTCACCTGAAGGCCTAAAATGTAAATGAGGCCATTACATTGAACTGCATTTCCCCCCTCTTCATCAGCCTGTGATCCGCTGTCGTCCGCGGAGCCTCTTCCGCTCCCCGTCCATGCCCAGCCCAGTGTCCCGTCCCCCGGCCAAGCGTCCTGAATGCCCCAGTGATGAAAACACTCCAGTCAGGGTAAAGAGACGCCGCAGCGTGGCAGGAACAGAAGTCAGCACCCTGGAGCAAAACCCTGGATCTCCCTGGAAGGTCAGTCCTACCTGCATACTTGCTCACTAAAGTAATTGAACAGTGAGCTGAAACATGTTATGTGGAGCATTTTAAACATCAATATGTCAATTTAATTGTGAAAGCGTCATAATTACTGTAACAAACTAGAAGGGCACTCGGAGAGCACAGACCTCCGCCAAGGTTTGTGCTATTATTGTTGCTGGTTTGTGATCCCGCCAAATGTGGTATTGATTTTATTGATGTTAAAATGCTATATAATATAGCACATGTTTACTCTCACTCACTGCGTCGACTCAGGCCAGAATGGCCGCCCTTGGGCACAATGTCGGACCTTCCACATTATGGGGTCTGGCAAAAAAAAAGACAAATCTCGTGTTTTTGACTGTATGCAGAGATCACTTAATTTTGTCCCCAATTATCAGCAAGCAAATTATGCCTAATATCCAGTTTTGCTTGTGTCAGAGTCAGCAGCTGCTTGTTTAGTCTTGTGTAGCTAACCCTAAGCCAGTGAAGGAGAAATATATTTCAAGTGATTGATTGATTGATTGATATCTTTATTGATTCAATAAAAGCAGAATTGTGCAAGACGGTACAACAAAACAATATTTATCAAAAGGAATAAAACACAATAAAGCCCAAGGGCTTGTTTCCATTGTGGTCCTTAAAGTGATATTTTAAAGGTAGGCAAGATGTATAGAGCAGGGGTTCCCAAACTTGATAATGCCAGGGCTAGAGCTCCCACGAATAATCGATTAGTCGATCGACAGAAAATTGACAACTATTTTGATAATCGATTAATCGTTTTGAGTACAATTTTAAGAGAAAATGACAAGTCTAAATTCTCTGATTCCAGCTTCTTAATTGTGAATGCCGGGGCCCACTTTGAAATATGAAAATCTTCCGGGGCCCACCTAACCCTTTAATCACATCTCTGATCAGCACACACAACTAAGATGATGCATTTCCCTTTTTTCCCCATTAACAGAGCTGTGAATTTGGGCATATGGCAAATTAATAGTCCGTCCAAATACAAAAAAATTGAGGCAAAACACAGACAAAAGCCAGATTCCCAACATTTTCTCCCCCTTACTCATCAGAAGTATTTGCGTGCACAGGGGTTAAAGACTAACTGCTATGGCAGGTGATTTTGAAAAGAAAATGCAGCAGCAGCATTTCACTTCCTACCCTCCAAACAATGCACCGCACTTCTCTTTGCTTTTAGCTAGATTCAATTCAGATTAGCCTGACGATGTTTGTTTGAAAGCTGGCAGGCTGAGGTACAGTACATCACCAAAATATCTTATTAATCACGTAATGTTTCTTACAAAAGCATTAGCTCCAATGCTAACGTTAAATAGTATGTGGATGGAGAATGCTAACACCATTATTGCCATGTTCCAGGATGTATAGTAAAATAAGTCGGTGGTCTAACCTAGTTTGTTGTTGTATTATTCAAGCTTTCTAGTAAAGTATGGCCCATGGTAGTTTGTATTCATAAAAAAATGTCCGTCCCTGGTACAGAGAACATCTAATTATTGGGGTTACTGAGTTGTGTCATGTTGGCTATTTAAAAAGTAATTTCTCTTCTTTATCCAGGGCTGCTCTCTGCTCCAGAGGTCCAAGCCAGACCCTCAGCCCGTCTGTCAGATGGAGATTGAGAAGCTGTTGGACAGTGATGACAGCGCTTCCATACTCCCCACAGTGGGCGGTAAACATCAGGACCTCAAGTACATTACCCCAGAAATGGTGAGTAGAGTCTCGCTATTCTGCTGTATATATTCTGCTGTATATATTCTGCATTGGCACCTTAATGAATTGCAGTATTTCAAACATGACATTAAAGTGTCCCCTCTGTGCTCGTCAGATGGTGGCAGCTCTGAGCGGACAGTTCAGTCAGCTCGTCGAGCGCCTCATTGTGATCGACTGTCGCTACCCCTACGAGTTTGAGGGCGGACACATCAAGGTGAGCGTCTGCTAACATATCCGGCTATATTCACCTTATGTTCCAACACGGGTCAGCCAGTTACTTCCTATTAGGGATGCAACGATTATTTTTTTTGATCCACGATTATAGTCTGAGAAAAAACCACGATTATCACGGTTTCACGATTATTGTTATGGACGTATAAAAATCACATGAGCATTCTCTAAATAGAGGTTTTATTGTATTTCCCCCACAATCTTAACAGTTGCTGCCTTCCGGAATACTAATGCACGATATGGATTTTTACAGCCGATAGTATAGGCCTACGCTAACCGATAAATATTCTCCTGGCCAATAACCGATACGTTAAACATACTATTGTTACTTTTTTCACATTTTTGTATTTAAAAAAATAAGTTCTTAACCTGTATTTTATGCACACCTGGGATTAAAAAAAGAAGAAAGGGCAGATGTAGTGAGCAAAGATGGATGATTTAATATTCCATGGCTCTGACCTAATCAAATCTAACTGACATCACTATTGTGAACATAAAACAAACAACATTTCTGATATAATATATATATAATATATATATATATAATACAAAAAATATTTTATTATTATTTTATAGAAGCGAAAGCCTATAGCTGCTTAGTCTGCAGAAAAAAACACAAAAGGCATAGTAACTTAGACTCTTGGCATGTTACTGGCAACTAAATGTGCCGTCTGAAATGAATTTTGCATTGGGGTCAGTTCTATTGAAGTGATGATGGGGCAGGCATGGAAAGCCTCACTATAAGCCATCATGTGTCGTTTCACTTTTTACTGGAAAATGCTCCCTCTGGATTAAAGAAAGGACACTCTGTGGTGTTGACTGGTGTTTGTTATGTAAATGTGCGCATTTGTTTTCCTTGTCTCAGTCAGATCATGACTGCCAAGCAGCTAGCTACGTTAGCTTCACGTTATTAGGCCTACATGTAACGTTAGCGGGTTGCTTTTGGAGTTGACACAAACCCTTGATGTTTCTTTTCGTGTAAAGCATGAGGTTCTCTATGGTTTAGGCCAGCGCTGGGAGCATGAAGTGCTTTAAATGCGGGGATGTTTGGTCACAACGAGCTTGAGGAACTATGTACGCTAGGCTATGGCCAGCTAGCTAACATTAGCCACAACAGCTAACGTTAACGTCAATGACTGTATGTTAACGCTAAACAAATCCGCTGCCTCTTCCCCACGTTTGGTTTAACGTAACACCAGCTCAGACTTTCCCCTAATCTCAGAAACCTTGCGGGACATGTATTGCAACATTTATGTTGGGCTGGCATCCATGGCTAGGCAGACTGGCTACTACTGGG
Organism: Poromitra crassiceps; assembly: GCF_964638095.1. Classification (NCBI taxonomy): domain Eukaryota; kingdom Metazoa; phylum Chordata; class Actinopteri; order Beryciformes; family Melamphaidae; genus Poromitra; species Poromitra crassiceps. The sequence goes on along the minus strand of NC_139625.1, from coordinate 33,852,301 downwards.
AGACATGGCAGCTGCCTGTGTTTGGTGCCTCCGCTAAATAGTCCGTGCGGAAACGAAGCGAGAGAGACAGGTTCCTCTCCTTCCAGCGCCGTCTGCGCCGCATGGGAGTTTAAACTGACGGACTGTTGTGAAACAAAACACTCGGTGTAGCGGAGCCTCTGCGGTTATATAACCGTGACGTTTTAAATCGCGGTTAATAGTCAAACCGGTTAACCCCTGCATCCCTACTTCCTATTGTGTTTACACTTCCTGTGACAGTACAGTACTAGTGACCAGGTAAAACAGACTGTGTTTTGAACAGGAAGTCATAACACAACTGGGTCAAGTGAGCTGGGCTACATAAGGTGAATAGTATAGCATGGAGGTGTAAAATCACAGTCTGACAGTCTCCTGCAGAAATGTCTTGGCAGGATGGAAATGCTTCTAAAAGGGCATTTAGACATTTTTTAGGATGCAGAGTGTTGACAAAATTCTTTTTTTTTCCTGTGCGCCAATGCCATCAGATAACCTCTGTACATTGTGAGTAAAGTAGCTGCTGTTGTTGTCTCAGGGAGCTCTGAACCTGCACCAGGAGGAGCAGGTGGAAGACTACCTCCTCAGAGTAGCCATCACGCCGTCCTCCCCGGACAGACGCGTCCTCATCGTCTTCCACTGCGAGTTCTCCTCGGAGCGCGGCCCACGCATGTGCCGCTTCGTCAGGGAGAGGGACCGCGCCATGAATGACTATCCCAACCTCCACTACCCTGAACTCTACATCCTCAAGGGAGGATACAAAGAATTCTTCCCTCATTTTAAGGTTTGTGTTTCAAATTTGATTTATTTATTTATTTTCCATTTAGTACATCAGCTTCGACCAGCTACCATTAGTCTTGCTTCCACAAAAGCCACGACAGTAAAACTTTCTGTATTGTTGTACTTTCTGGCTTCGTTGTGCTACAGCATGATTAGGGAGGCTGCCTATTAGTGGAAAGGTTGCTGGTTAATTTTGGTTCTGATCACATCTTGATTGACAGGCCTAGCTGTGTGTATAAGGCGCAAACACCAATCCCACGTCAAAGAACTAGCGGCACTGAAAGTCGACGGTTGTGTCGCCTGTGTCAGGGCCAAAAAGTCGCACTTGGCCTGTGTCAGGGCTAAAAAGTTGATTTGCTTGTTAGCTGACCAGCCAATCGGAGTGATTTCTGTCACCCACGGCCCTGACGCAGATTCAACATGCTGAATACGGTAATCCGAAGAAGCTGTTGAGTAGAGCCAACGGTGCGGGACACCCTGCAAAAACCTAGGGCCACAGACGCTCACTGACTTCCCGGCGTTGTATCAGAAGCTTTAGATTTTTATGCCAAGACAAAGTCAGCATATTCTAGGGCTGGGCGATATGGCCTCTAAAGAATATCGCAATGTTTTTTTGGCTATATCGCGATACACGATATATATCTCGATATTTTTGAAATCTCTCATAAATGCTCAATTTAACCGTTCAGGGTTCATACACATTTTGACCAATGGATTTCCATGACTTTAAACCATATTTCCATGACCAACCATTTTGTAAAGTCTTGTGTATACATGAAAAAGTCAGTGAGTAAAAATATTCTATGTAATGTAACCTACTAACAGATTACAATAATTGATTTTTTTTTGCATTGGGGCCAGTTCTATAGTGAGGCATGGAAAGCCTCACTATACGCCATCATATCTGTGTCGTTTCACTTTTGACTGAAAAATGATGCCTCTAGATTAAAGAAAAGACACGTATGTGATGTTGACTTTTATGTAGGCTAAATGTGCGCATTCGTTTTCCTTATAGATCATGACTGCCCCGCAGCTAGCTACGTTAGCTTCACGTTACCTTGCCTTGCAACGTGCTTTTGGAGACACAAACCCTGGACGTTTCATTTTGAGTAATGCATGAGGTTCTCTATGCTCTATGGTTTACGCCAGCTCTGGGAGTATGAAGTGCTTTAAATGCGGGGATTTTGGTCACAACAAGCTTGTGGACCGCTGCCTGCTGAACTAGGTAGCCACAACCAGCTAGCTACCGTTAGCCACTACAACAGCTAACGTTAACGCCAAACAAATCCGCTGCCTCCTCCCCACGTTTGGTTTAGCGTAACGCCAGCTCAGACTTTCCCCTAATCTCAGAAACCTTGCGGGACATGTATTGCAAATTGCAATAGTGGTTGTTTTGTTATAATTTGAAACGGTCAACAGCCACACTGGAGGCGGCCAGGTTTCGCCAGCTGCTTGGGTTGGTTGCTGCCGGGGACGGGTGTGTCTGACGCGTTTGACGTATCCATGTGATTCCCCCTCCCTTCCTGAGTGTGACAGAGCTCTCCCTTGAGAGGGAGAGCTGACAAGAGGAAACGTGAAGCGAGTCATGCCGGCGGCTTAAGTTCAATTATACTCGAATGTTCGCGATATAGTCATTTCTACATCTCACGTGGCACAAGCCGCGCTACATCGAGTATATTCGATATATCGCCCAGCCCTAGCATATTCTACTCTAAAATGATAAACATCTTTACAGACTGGTTGCTCTATATCAGGGGTTCCCTACCTTTTTTGGCTTGTGACCCTATTTTGACATCACAAAAATCTAGGGACCTGAGACATTCAAATTCTGGTACACCATCGATCAGCAGTGACACCGTCAGTGATGTCACATAGTATGCTTCTTTTCCCCCGCAGAATTCTGACTTTAATCTCAAAATTCGGACAGTAACTTCGAATTCTGACTTTAATCTCAGAATTCTGACTTTATTCTCAGAATCCTGATTTAAAGTTATAATCTAAGAGATTTTAATTAAAAAAAAGAAGTCACTCACAATGTTGATTGAGGCTATGGTCCATTGATGGAAGCCTTTGCAGTTGTGACATTATGTGACATTAGTGATGTCACATAATGCAACACTGAGTCTTACCTGCAAGTACCACACATCGCCATAGGTGTCACCCAAGAGAACAACACTGAAATCTTAGAGATGATCACTTTAAACTTAAAATAAATAAATAATAATAATTGCAAGTGACCCTAATTATCTTTGGTAGTATTAAATTGTGTGTGGTGTAAAAAAAGAAGAAAAAAATACATTTCAGGCAACCCCACTTAGGGTCGCAACCCTAAGGTTGGGAACCACTGCTCTATATATTATATAGAGCAGCCAGTCTGTAAAAATGTACTTCAGTTGCCTACTTTAACAATTTGTAGTGTAGTTGTTTGAACCCATCTTGTTGTTCAGTAGTTTGAATCTGTCTCATTCTTCCCTGCAGTCTCAATGTGAACCCGAGTCATACCGGCCCATGCTTGATGAAGATTTCAAGGAGGACCTGAGGAAGTTCCGTCTTAAGAGTCGCACCTGGGCCGGCGAGCGCAGCAAGAGAGACCTGTACAGCCGCCTGAAGAAGCTATGAGCGGCCGGTCCCCGGTAACCACTAAACCACACTGCCTCCCCCCGAAACACACTGCCCCCCCTTCCCCTCCGCCGCCCCGCCAGCCAGGAAGTCTCTTTGGGATTATGGAGAGTTGGCGCCTTGGCGGTTTTGCAAAGTCCCAGTGTTTCATAGAACTATAGCAAAGTTAGCTATTTATGCAAATAAGAGGGAACAACAGGAAGTGGTTCCCTATGCAGCGGACAGATTTGATCATTTTGAAACCACTTGGACCTACTGGCTGTTTTCTACTGTTTTATTATGTTGGCGAACGCACCGTCAAGTCACTGCCAGATTGCAATACGTCTTCCGTCTTTAACCAATCAACACTGCCAAGTTTAACCAATCAACACTGCCAAGTCTGAAGAAGTCTCCTCACTGGACACATTTTACTATTTTTCATTAGCATTTTTTATTTGTCATGTTCCACTGTTATTTACGCACTTAAATTTAAATACCTTGAAATGGTGAGGTGCCCCCCCCCCCTTTTTTTATGTTACTTTTTATATTGGATTTTTTTTAATGAATTTTAGCCTATTGCACCCCATTGTTTGGCAATTTGTTGGAATGCTTTCCCTGCCATGACTGCCCATGATGCAAATGTCATTATACAATTGGATATTTTAAAAGACAACTTAGAAAATGTATAGGATTGATACAGTGCTTTCTTTTCTTTTCTTTTTCTGGCCTGGTCAGTTGCAATACTCAATCATTTTTGTCTTGATCAGAAGATGCCAAAGCAAACAACCTGACTGTTAACTTTGCATTGAGAGTTTTTTTTCCAAATGCTGCAGGTCAGCAAGTGTAAGGCTTTTGACTTGGTAGAAAATGCCTTGTTTTGCTTTGAATCCCTTTAATTTCAGAGAAAATGGTCTTCCCCCTTCTGCAGAGCTGTGTTCAAGTGTTGTCAGTTTGTTATGACTGGGCTGGTTTTGTATTTTGGTACAGGCTCAGGGGAAGATGCTGAAATAAAGATCTGTTGTGCGTTTGACTGTGCTGTAGTTTCTTTTTCCGGCTAGTGAGTCATAAGCATTGGGGCACGTGACGGTGGAGCAGTGGTAGAGCTGTCGCCTCGCAGCAGGAAGATCCTGGGTTCGATTCCAGCAGCCTGGGACGCTGTGGGCGCTGAGAATGTGTCCCCATTCCCATGTCCTCAGTGCCTACGGCCCAGGTGGGCTCGTCAAAAAGGGCCTTTCTGTGTGGAGTTTGCATGTTCTCCCTGTGCTCTCCTCCAGATAGGAAGCCCCCGCTAAAGTGAGTCATAAGCATTTCAGTATTTTGATTATGATATGGATTTATTGGCAGCAGGGCTCCCACGGGTCCTTCAGGGCAGTAGTTCTCAAATGGGGGTCCGGGGCACTTTGCCAGGGGGTCTGTGAAAAGTTTTCAGGAAAATGAAAATAAAACCTTTTTTGTTGTTGTTGCAAAAGCTTCATAGTTCAATGAAAATATCGTATGCTTTAAATCTAAAATGGTTCATGGATTACATTCTAATCTAACAAACCTATCAATTTAAAAGTGAAGCATGTTACCGTGGAAACAATTAAGCTTAGCCCAAAATCAGAATGAGGGGGTCCCCGGTATATTTTCTATCTTGTAAGGGGTCCTTGGCTGAAAAACATTTTAGAACCTCTGCTTCAGGGTATCCGCGGGGTGTGAAAAGTCTTGAAAGTTGGGAATTCAATTTAGGGAAAATCGAGACCCTTGAAAAGTATTAAAGTCTTAGGTGGATTTCAAATTCAAGACCCTTTCAATGTGTTATTTTTTCGATGTGAATAGATGTGTTTTCATGACGTTCATTTACACTGAGTTAAAAATAATGTGTGTGCTTTTAAAAGAAATAATGTAACGTTACATGCATGTGACAGTGTGTCCGTGTGGGTGTGTCGTGGGTGTCCCCCCCCCCCCCTCCTCTCCATCACTCATTCAGTGCTTGCTTCCACACAACAAACATGGCTGCTGTGAGCGCATGCGGCCGATGCGGTCTTGTCCGGTCCAGAGACCGAAATATGGAGTTATTTTGCTTACGTTACGTTGCTGACAGGGATGGACATTAGCCCGTCTGTAATTAAACAATGTTTAAAAGTGCGGAGGCGAACTGGCGAAGGGGGCTGACAAACATCGCGACTTCAAAGAGCAACATGTAGCAAATGTGATCGATAACATAATTACACTCCCTCAAATAAGACGTCAAACGATTTTTATTTTGTGACAGCAAACATTTTTCACCGTCAGTTTGACGAGGACGTGCTCAGTACGAGGGACCTTCTGCCAAGTAACGTTATTGAGTCACGACGCTGTTTGTTTAATAGGGTGATCTGGTTGTAAAAATAAAACAATAGGGTGATCTGGTTGTAAAAATAAAACATTTATATCAGAAAGACGTTGAAAGCAGTGATTGATAATAAATTAAATCGAATCTTTTTCTGCAAATTGCATCATTGGGAGGTTGATTCTGGCACTCAATATTACGGGTGGGCAATATATCGATTTTATATCAATATTGTGATATGAGACTGTATATGGCAAGGGTGTCCAAACCTTTTTGAATGGGGGCCAGATTTGATCATGTGAAAATACCTGGGGGTAGGTAGCTCTCAGAGTGCACCAGATTGATCCTCAGGGAAACTTGTGTGAGTGAGTGAGTGAGCATGTTATTGTTATAAATATACTTTATATATATTTTTTTAAGTTTAAATAAACCTTGCCTTTGGGTTAGTCACTCAATTTATTCTCTTGAGCTTGATTCCTTCCCGGCCTATCTGAATTCTGTTGTATTGATACAGTGCATAGAAGTTATGGCAAACTAACATCGTTTAGTTTTGCAATCTCAAACTCAAAATGTATAGTAAGTGTTAGTTAAAGGTGTGTCACTGATGTAATCGGTCACAGCTCGAAGTGGCGATGGGGTCTTGAAAAAGTCTTGAATTTAACCTGAGGATTGCTGCATATACCCTGTCCTTCAAATACTTGAACATTTGAGGAGAGGGGGTTGGGAGGGTTAAAGCCTTGAACATTTTTGAAAATATATATGGGTCATTGAAAGTATACAAGAATAGAAATTTTAGTTTTTGTTTGTTTTTGTACTGAACATTACTAGTCTGACATCACTGTAACGGCACGGTTGAGAAGTGTTCACACATTCAACCCCCCTATTTTTTATTGTGAGTTTCTTTAAACCTGTTAGTTCTCATAAAAATTAAGTGTTGTATAGGGTTGCTGGTCCAAGTTTGATAAACTTTTCTTATCTACAGTATCACTCCGCGCTGTCTTTGCTTGTCGCCTAGGTCTTTAGAGCAGTGGTTCTCAAATTTTTTCACATGAAGGACCCCTAAACTGATGAAAATTAGACCACAGACCCCCATTTGATAGGATTTTGTCCCACGGTCCCCCATATGATAAGATTGATGATTTTAGATGTTTTATTACATAAACTGTGTAAAATCCATGACCAAAATAGTCATTGTGTTGCTTATGAATGGAATTATAGCGAAAATAAATTACCCCCTTTTGGCTGGGGACCCCCTCAAGGAACCCTGGGGGTCCCGGACCTCCATTTGAGAACGACTGCTTTAAAGCACTTAAGAATGCTGAAGGTTTCAAGATTGCTTTGAGTTTGTTAAGTGATTCATTCTGATGTGTAAGCATGACTGGAAACACATTTGCATTAGAGGACTTATGAGACTGGTATGTGAATAATATCTATGTATCATAGGCCTGACATTTTGAAATAATTTGTCCTTGAAAAGTGCTTGAAATCTACCATTACAAAAGAGTGGCAACCCTGATTGTAACCGTAATTAACCTTGATCCATGTCTCAAACTACGCCATGTTGGGGCCTTGAATTTGAATAGGAATAGGACCTGGAAAGTCATTGAAAAGTGCTTGGCTTGATGTAAAATAAGGTGTGGGGAACCAGATGTTCAAGATGCAGCCAAAACATTGCTGTACTTTTCCACATGTGGCCATGGTGAATAGCACATTCAGTGTTTTGTCTGGGCTGGAGCCATGGAGGCTGGAGCTCTGCCTTTCTCCACAGTCACACAGCCTTTCCTGTTTTTTAAATCCTCCCGCTCGGGCTGACCTTGGAGTGGAGTTGGCTGGTTGCAGGCAGGCAGCACGTGTCCCCGCACACACACACTCTCACACACACAGATACACGTGCATGAACACACACAAACACATTCCTATGTGTGCACTGCAGTCAGTGGGAGGGGCTGTGTGTGTGTGGGGAATGCATGACAGCCTGACGTGCCCTGACAGGAGGGAACAGTTTGGAGGCGGGACAGAGACACGTGCTGGAGACGCGTGACCGCTCCAGTCTGCCATGAGAGAAGCTATGAAACGCCCCCATAGGCTTCCTGCCAGAGGTTCAAATGATACAGCAGCCTTGTGTGAAGTTGGCGAGCAAGCATTTGTTTGCATTTCACCGATTGAGGTCTAAAGACTATTTCCAGCCTGTAACTGCTTCTAGCTGAAATAAGTATCCATTGGTGTCTTCTTGTGTCACAAGGATTTGACTAGAGATTAGATTCAACTGAACATGCATACATAGTACCATACTTTCTTTAGAGCAGTGGTTCTCAAAGTGGGGTTCTTGAGTGGGTTTCAGAGGGGGGGGGGGCAGCAAAAAGTTGGATAATTTATTTTCACTATAATTCCATCCATAGGTAACACAATGAGTGTGTTTACATGCACACAATAAACATAACAGAATAATCAGGTAACTGGCAATAATCTGATTTCTGTGTTTACATGCATTTAGTAAATAGCGGGAACTCACCTCAAAGTGTGTGAGTGGACATTGACGGCAATGAATAAACCTGCCGATTCAGCAGAAACCTAGGTGTGTTTATTGGTTTTCTCATAAACTGATAACGGCTTTTATCCGGTAAAGGATGCTGTTTACATGACACTTGAATAATCAGGTAACTCTAGAAATCCCATAATAAACGGTTTATTAGTGTGCATGTAAACACACTCAATGACAATGTATGACTATTTTGGTCCTGGGTTTCATACACTTTATGTAATAAAACATCTAAAAGCAAAACGCTTATCAGATGGGGGACCCTGGGACAAAATCTTATCAAATGGGGGTCCGTGGTCTAATTTATGTCAGGGCAGGGGTTCCCAAACCTTTTTGGCTTGTGACCCGATTTTGACGTCACAAAAATCTAGGGAGCCTAGACATTCAAATTCTGGTACATCATCGATAATATCATCAGTGACATCGTCAGTGATGTCACATGTAACAGTATGCTTATTTTTTCCCCTCCGAATTCTGACTTTAATCTGAGAATTCTGACTTTATTTTCAGAATTCTGACTTTATTCTCAGAATCCTGATTTAAAGTTATAATCTCAAACATTCTCATCTAAAAAAATTAAATAGTTAGTCACTATCTATCTGATAGTGAGCCCATTGACAGTTTGGATCTCACCTGTAATTACCACTCATCGACATAGGTATCACCCAGGAGAACAAAACTTAAATCTTCAAGATTATCACTTTCACTTTCACTCAGAACTAAAAATATATATATATCGCAAGTGGCCCTAATCATCTTTTTTTTTTATATATTTTATTTTTCATTTTTTATATATGCAATAATGCAATAACGACACACAAGAACAAAACAAAAAACAAAAACAAAGACACAAGCTCAGTCACAGGAAAGGAAAAGAAAAAAAAAGCATACACATATCAACATTACAACATCGTAGTGAGGTGCTACCATGATATATAGAATCCAGTGTGAGGAATAAACGAGATATCAGTTGGGTGAGTTACCCGTTGCCCCTAACCTCGTCCAAGTATGCCATAAATGGGTCCCAGATGGTAGAAAACTTCCTAAGTGAATTGGTCCTCAGGAACCTGAGTCTCTCCATACGTATAACAGAAACCATGTCTGACAGCCATAGCTGAAAAGAAGGTGGGGAGGGGGACTTCCACTCCCTTAGGATGAGTCTCTTGGCGACGGTCGTCCCCTGCGTCAGAGACTGCTGCACAGCAGCAGGAAGGAGCAGAGAAGATTCAGAGCAGCCGAAGATGGCAAGTTCGGCCCTAATCATCTTTACTAGTTTAGTGTGGTGTGTAAAAAATAAATAAATATATACTGTATATATATATATATATAGACGACGGATCCACACGACCCTATTTGAATTCCTGGCGACCCCACTTAGGGTCGCGACCCTAAGGTTGGGAACCACCGGTGCAGGGAGCCTTGAAGTGAAAAAGTTTGAGGACCACTGAGGAAGAACCGAGTTGTTTTCAGCAGCATAGTAAAGATAGAGAAGCTTGGGTATTTTTATTAATTAACCTATTTAACATTTACAGTAACAGGTCTACCAGACTTAATAACTTTGTAGCACGTATCAAACAGTTACAAAGCGCTTCACAGGACTATAAGTTATAATAGGAAAATATCTGCAGCCTTTGACGTAGCGGGACCAGGGCCGGTTCCAGAACAAGATGACTAGGGATGCATCCTAGATAGGAAGGGGTGCAGATGCCCGGCCGAAGGACATGTTATTTGACTAAAAATAATGCATTTTACCATAATTTCAAGTAGAATGATACCACCCAAGCATGAATATTTGAAGTGTTTCAAGTGCTTTACTGAAATATTTGGACCATATAATACAATTATCTCAACCTTAAAAGGTTACATATAGGTGCCAAAAAGCCATACATTCACATCAAAGAACAAAGAAAAACAACAATTATAATTCAAGTTTAAACAGTAAGTGTGCAGCTGCAGCATTTATAAAAAAAAAAAAAAAAAAAACTTTTCAACTGAGCATGCAGACAATTAAAATAAGGGTGCAATGCATGCTTTTGCACCCCCGTAGAACCGGGCCTGAGCGGGACGGTTCACCAGTCAAAGGTTTAGGGGCCTCGCACCTTTTGGTGGGGCACAAGCTTTCCCTAACACTTCCAGAGCCTTTTAGGATGAGCTAGCTTCCTTTCCCTTTGAAAATGTAGATGAGTCTTTAGCATGTCTAGAAGACTAAATCTGGGTTTTACAAGTATACTATATGCATCCAAATAGAAGCTGCTGGAGCTTAAATTCAAAAAAGATGAAAGTGAAGTGTAAAATGCTCAAAACTGGGAAAATGAGCACTCTGCTGCCTGGTTGTCTGTTGGTTGGGTGGGTGTAGATATGGGCTGGATCAGCTCAATTAAGGCCTTAAACAAACTGTGGTTTAGTGTGGTGCACTGTTTCCATGGTGGGAAACTAGCCCATAACTGTAAAGAAGGAATACATTTTTAAAGGAACCGACATAATGGTGGAAAGTACTCAAGTACAAGTAGTTTGTTTTTTGAGGATTTGTACTTTTAAAGTATTTTTTATAATACTATACTTTTATTTACTCTTACTTGAGTACTTTTCAATGTACGCTGAGTAAATGAGTAAATTCAGATTTTTGTTTTGCACAGCATGCATTGGGACTGCTCGCCGACGCTAACAGGCCCAGAATATCTTCCTCATTTAGGGCATCCAGACTGGTGGCTTGTGCAGCAGTGGTCAATTCAAGATTCAATATTTATTGTCCATGTCACCAGAGTTGATTGGGATTTGTCTTAGTGAGCTCACATACATATAAAAGCACATAAAACCACTCACACAATACAAAAACAAACATGTATTACTGCAACGTAATACATTACTGCAATGCTGTAAACACCATGGGGGGGGGGGGGCAGCAAGACTAGTTAAATTAAATCACCCTCAAGATTGGCCAATTGAATTAGACATGTGGAGACGATCAAATTGTATTGACCCCCATCGTCAGATTAGTTCCGAAATCTCAGTTCCATTTGAGACTGCTGATAGATAGCAACATGTATGTATGTGATTGTGATATTGCTGCTGCTACCAGCTCTAGCTCATCTGGCAAAATAGATATTCACCAAACTGAGCATCCCTGGCTGCATGTGAATGAGCTGTTCAGTATGAAAGACAAGACAGACAAAGACAAGGAAAGCTTAGCTAACACTGATGCCATGTGCTGGATGTGTTAATGTCATTATTATGGTAAATAATTAAAATGTAAAACATTTTTAAAGTAACGCAAATGTACTTAGGTACTTTTAAATCGGTTACTTTGTTTTTTACTTTCCTGGACTAGTAACAATACTTGTACTTGATAGGATTTGTCATCTGTCTGTCTATCTATCATGATGCAATATAAAAAAAACTGCAAAAACTTACAGTGCAATACTTAAGTTCCACTGTTTCAATCTTGTGTTTTTCTTTATATTGCCGTTTTTATTGGTTTGTATTATCTTTTATTATTTTCTGTCTTTTAACAAAGTACACAAGCAACCACTACGCTAAATTCCTTGTATGTAATATACTTGACCAATTAAATTATTCTAACCCCGACTCTGATATCCAACAACAATGCTGAGGCAGCACTTTGCATGGGCACCAGCACCCAGCAGACACACACATCCTCATATCAGTGTCTTTTCAATGCAAATCCTCCTCTCCACCCTCCTCGACACCCCACCCCGGGGTGCAGGCGGGCAGCAGCTGGGTGAGTGGGTACTAGGGACTGGATCAAAAGGCAGGGGCAGCTCTGAACCTGTTTGCTGTGACCCGTTGACCCTGACAGTAAACTGACAAGCTCCAGGATGTTACTCAACAGCAGGGTTTCACACCCGGCCAGGGTGAAGCAACAAGCATCGCACTGTGCTTTCAAGGCATGGATGACACAGTTCAGCTTTTGTGAGGCGGCTCAAGGTGAACTTTTGATTTGCACTGCTTACTGCTTGGATGTGAAGTTCATCTGGGATCTGAAGCTCATTCATTCCTTTTTTAAGTTGCTTTGGGTAACATGCAAATGTTGTCCAACAAGGATGTGATTTTTCAAGTTGTTTTTCAGGATTTTGGCTTTATTTATTTTTTTAAACACAAAACTCATATTCATCTCAAGTTAACACTTCTTTTCTAATCTAGCTAATGTTTCTTCTTCATGCTGTTTAATCGACCTTGCTGTACACATGACTGAGAAAAAAAAAATGATAACATAAGCCGATGAACGTTGCCTTTGTTCCTGCTAAGAAAGCAGAGCAGACAAAAGACATTTTCTTTCGCTTCCTTTATTTCAAACCCCCGATCTCCTCTGTGATTGGTCTGTGTAACCAGCTGATCGCCCTGCTTCACCCACATCCTGTTGTTTTGCTTCAGCTGGTTAGTTTCAGAGGAACATGACTCACAGGCCAACAACACTGAAACTTCTCAGTCTTCTCTCGTGGTTTTTATTCTATGTGGTGGGTGGCTGCACTTCTCTTACATTCCCATCTTTTCAATGATGAGAGACTAGAAGGAAAGTACAATAAACTTTAATGATGCAACAAACAACACTTAGATTTGGTGTATGACTCCATGGTGTGATGACACTCCTCTGAGACGTGAGGAGGACATCAGTGATTTATAGGAATTTATAGGGAATTCTACAGGAGTCATGACATTGGTGGTGTTCAGGGGAGGAGGTGGGGCGAAGCAACTGCTACGGTGAAGACCATCACTGAGGGGAGACACACAAAGTGTTACAACATTCTAAAATATGAGGGAACTGATATAGAACTCCAGTTAGGTGATTGGCCAGCAGGCCAGAGAGAGGGAGAGCATGGGAAAGCGTGGGAGACATTGATTGGACAGAATGATGGCATGCATATTTATGAATGAGTGATGTCACCTGAACAGGGCGTTGCTGCAGGGGGAGAGATAGATGAATGGAAGGAACAATGGATTAATGAATGAGATTGTTAACTCATTGAGTGCCAATGACGTCTAAAGACGTCAATTCAAATAGTAACGTAGAGTGCCAATGACGTCTAAAGACGTCAATTGCGTTTTTTGACGGTGGGTCGTGGATCAAAGCCTGATGCATCTCCTGTAAAAATATGGGGGATGTTGAAGGTGTATAAGCTATTTTACGGACCCATTAGGTGGCGACAGTGCTCTCCAGATTAGAGAAAGGTGAGGAAAAACAGCAGAAGAAGCCGTGATGAAACGGAAACCGATGCATGCTGGAGCCAGAGCCGTATAGATTGCTCTGGCTGGAGCTAACGTTAGCTGCGAACAGCAGCCAATCCGCTCCCACAACTGAGCCCCTCTGTCTCTGCTGCGATAGTTTCTCCACACGATTAGCTGCCAGAAAAGGACCACCCGACACCGAAAAGCCAAACCATTCTCAGCGGGGACTGCTGAGAATGGTTTGGCTTTTCGGTGTTGCGCTGGGAGCCGGCGCACAAAAACGGCGGAGCGCTCCGAAAATAGATGCTGGTGCGTGTTAGGCTGTGTGTTAGTGTGGGGATGAGTTTCTCCCAGCTCCGGCATGCAGGCTGTGTGTTAGTGTGGGGGTGAGTTTCTCCCAGCTCCAGCATGCAGGCTGTGTGTTAGTGTGGGGATGAGTTTATGCCAGCTCCAGCATGCAGAGATTTGTCGCCTGACGCAGGTAGCAGAGATTCGAGCAGAGCCACCAGAGACACTCCCACGGAGGAGGAGTTTGCAGCTGAGGGGGGTGGGGCACGCAGGGCACCACACAACTACACCACGTCACTACATCAGAAAATATTAGCTTCAGAGTCAGTGATGTGCTTGAAATGCTTCATTTCACAAAAGGCTCATTATCTCAGCTTCTAGTTTGAAACGTCTGTTTTTGGTGAAACCAACCTATCTTCTACTGCTGATAAATAAAGAACGGAAAATGATATCAATAAACTTTTTTTTGCTGATGATACAAGAGAGTCTAATCGTTCTTTGGGCGTGTTTGGTGTTTACATAGTAATATCACACAATATTCTGTGGGTCTTGAGAAATCACTGAAAACGCTCTGAAAGGGCTGGCACTGGGAGCATCCGTTTTCCAGAAATGGCTGGCACTCAATGATTTAATCAGACATTGATTAGGGGAAGTAGTCTTGCATCATTGAAATTAGTCTAAGACATTATTTGAATTAAAAAGGTGAAGTTCCACACACATAAATTCATCTTGGCTAATCTCTTTGCATAATAGTTGCCAGTGGTGGAAAGAATGCTAAAACATCCAACTTATTAGTACTCAAGTAGATGTACTGTTACTTAACTGATATTTAGTAAAGTAGAAGTAAAGTACTGGTGTAAAAATCTACTCAAAAGTAAAAAGTAGCTCATTTAAAACGTCCTCAGAGTAAAAGTTACTGAGCTACTTTTTAGAAAAGAGAATGTTGTTGCTGTGATCTTTTCCTTAAAGGGATGAGAGGAGAGAGTTCACACGAGATTATTTTGATTGAATTTTGGAAATTACAAAATAAAGTACACAAAGTAAAGCCAGACTTATTGGCTCTATTCTCCCTCTGGCCTGAAATTTGCGTTTATGGCTTGGCACAGCGCTATTAGTGGGCATGGTCACGCGCATTCCCTAATTTTTCCTTGACGCTAAATGCCATTTTAAGCGTAGAATTATTCACAAGTGTTGGATTGGTGATCTCCAGTAAACCAATCACATTCTTTCCTTCCAGCTCCGATCCGAACGGAGCGACTCCATATGCTCCTCAAACAAATCTCACAGCAGTTTAAATACAGCAAGCATGATACACTATATCTGATCAAAGGGAGAATAATCTTCTAAACGTATCGGCTAGCAAAATATAGCCTATCCCTGGATATCACGATGAGATTAGATTGGTGAAAGTTTGGACAGAATGATTGCATCGTTTTCTCTCGCTGCCTTTTCCTCTCCCCTCTGCACGGCAGACAGGTAGGATGACAGGGGCTCAAAACTACGGTAAAACACACTTTTTTTTCATCGGTCATTGTGCCTGCCTACATATAAATTAGTGGCCTTTCCCCCAAAATACTGATGGTTCTGTCATTCTGTGGTGTATACCTTTCAGGTCTGATGCTTACAGTGCACTATAGGGGCAGAAATTGACGCACGAGAGAGAGGGAGAGAGGCAGTGAGAGAGAGAGGCGGGAGAGAGAGTGAGATAGCGGCAGAGAGAGTAATTGAATAACGCCGTGGGTACATCCCCGCCAGCGCACTAAGGCCTGGTTTTGAAAAGCGTTAACCGCAAAATTAACGCCCGTTGGGAAGATAACTTTAGGCTGGTATTTAAGGCCGAAACACCCATTCTGGCCTATTCTGGCACTGCGCCACGCCTATTCAGCGTAAAGCGCATTTCGGGGCGTAAAAACATGACGGTATCCTCCCGACTTCCTAGCGGTAGGCAGGCGTAAAGCGTGTTTTTGTTTGCATTTAAGGCCAGTTTAGCGCCTAAGGCCAGGGGGAGAATAGAGTTCACTGTGAATGGCTCCACAAGTTTCTGTTGCTTATAGACAGCTCTCTGTCATGGATGTGATTTAAATTAAGTACAATACTAAAGTAAATACATATTTACTGACTTTAAAATAAAAGTATACACAAAAAGCCACTCAATTGCAGTAAAATAAATGTTGCTTCCACTGTTGCCTGTTGTTGACCTTCGCACAGCCTCATTGAGGTTTTCATCTAATCTTGGTTTCATTTTCACATTGACGTTTGATGACCTGCTTTTGGCTGATTATTACACTGAGGAGTTGCATGGATCCTTCTCATCCACTGCCTTTGTACTGAAGAGTGTAGCTTCCACACAGACACTCCTGGCTAATCATTAGCTGTTGCAGTGAAACCTCACACTTATACGATGAAAACCTTCATACTAGCCTACTAAGCTGATCCATGTCCTTCATGTTCACAGCTGATGGATTTTTAAAACTTTCATATTAATGGAAGTGTTCACCCAAAAATGAAAATTCTGTATGTCATCATCTACTCTCCCTCACGCCAGTTGAAACACAGGTGAAGTTTGTCCGTATAACACAGAGAGGTTGCCAGAGAGGAAACCATTCACCCTTGACTTCAATACAGCTGAAGTCAATAGGGACCTGTTGAAGATGGGGACCTGTTCTCTGTCGAGTTGCGCTGGCAACCTCACTGTGTGCGAGACTGATACTGCCTTGCAAATGAGTTTGTTTAATCACAGCATCATCTTTTGGGATTGTGACTATTGATTAAAAATAGTATACACATCAATACCAAATTCTACAACCTTACACTGAGAAGAAGTTGGCGTTATTTTGAGAGAGGATCTAAATGTTTATCCACATTTAACCTAACCCTAACCAATCACAGCATCTTCTTTCAAATCATTAATATAATATTAATACTATTGTTTATTATGTAACGGATGGTAACCAGTGGGTAGTGATGTGCACTGCAGTGAGTAAACCTCACTCCCTGAGACCTCAAGAGATGCTCTAGCTCTTAGCCTCCTGGCTAGAGAGAAGAGCCTGCTGTTCGTTTGGTGACAATGGTGGATGTAGAGGAAATGGATGATGAAGCGGGAGATAGCGGAGGTTTAAACGGAAAGAAAAGAAAGCAGTACATGTTAAGTTCAGATAGTGAGTAGCCTACAGTCGATCAGTGAGGAAGAAGCAGGAGTTTCTAGTAGGGATGGTGGCGGTATCGCAAGTGGATGGTCTCTTTAGTGATCAACATAAGGTAGGGAAGTTTGTGGAGAAGGTAATTGGGCAGGTAAGGTCAGTTAGGATAGCAAGAAGTGGACTAGTTATAATCGAGTGTGTGTCAAAAGAGCACAGAGACAAAGCTGTAGAGGGAATAAAGTGGTGTAGAAGTAGTGGAGGTGAACGTGCTAGTGTAACATGTTTTGCACTTGGATCTGAGGCAAGGAAGAAGGGTGTGGTGAGTGGTGTGCTTCTGTCGGTAGAGGCTGAGTTGTTTGTCAGTGTGGAGGGTGTGCTTGAGGCAAAGAGATTGACACGATATCGTAAGGGGGAAAGGGAGGAGAGTTTGTCTGTGTGTTTGACCTTTGATGGAGAGTTGCCTGAGAGACTGTATGTTGATTATTGTTGTTATAGGGTAAGGCTGATTGAAAGAGCGCCGCTGAGATGTTATTGTTGTCAAGAGTATGGTCATGTTGCTGCTGTGTGTAGAGGGGTCAGGAGATGTGGGAGAGAGGAGTGTGAGAGAGACATGTGTTTAGAGGAAGACGAGGCGAAGTGCCTACACTGTGATGGTGATGATCATCATGCGGGTTCAAAACAGTGCCCAAGGAGAGTAAATGAGGTGAAAGTGAATCAGATTAGGGTAAAAGAGAAGAGTATGTCATATGCTGAAGCTGTTAAAAGAGTGGAGAATGAGAGCGATAAAATGGAAGAAATTGAAAAGGAACCAAAAAAGAAACAGAAGGGACAAAAAAGGATGTTTGACATTCATGGCCATGGTGATTAATTGTGCAGAGCAGATCAAGGGAAAAAAGGAAAAGATTAAGATGATGATGGATGCAGCTAGAAGGTTCTTGAATGTTGACATTTCCGGAGAGGAGATCGAGAAGGCGCTGAGGGATGAGTTCCCGCCGACTGAGTCATAGAATGGACATATATATCGTGAATGGGAGCAGTATGGGTGGTGGATACATGATGAACACTGTAAATAGATTCCACTATGAAGAAGACATCAAACTCCAGTAGGTGGCGGTAATGCACAAAAAGCTGTTTGCCAACCGCCATAAAATAATAGAAGAAGAAGAAGCCTCCTCGCTAGAGCCAAAGTGTTCTTCCAAATGTAATGGGTTAAAAAGCATCAAAGTCATGTGTCTAGTTTGGCACAACGTGGTGTACGGTATTTATGTTACTTTATCAACACAACATATGAGAATAATAACACATGACACAACACAACACAAAATGCACTCAGATCAGCTCTTGTTCCATCACCAAAACAAGCAGGACACCAGCAGGAAACCTGAACAGGACATGAGCACAGGACAAAACCCTAAAAATAACTTGAAGCACCATCCTCACATCCGTGGAGTGTTATTGTTCATTTGGGCCCCAGCAGTGTGCAGGACGGAGGTTAACGGGACGGTGGAATGATTGTTAACAAAGCAGGGGGAATGTTCTCTCTGTAAATGGTTAGTGGTATGGTGTCTTCACCCCCCCCCCCCCCACACACACACACACACACCCACACACACACACACACACACACACACCCACACACACACACACACACACACACACACACACACACACACACACACACACACACACACACACACACACACACACACACACACACACACACACACACACACACACACAGAGCAGGGCCTCTCAGTAAAGTGTGACCAGCAGCATCTGTTGGACTACAGCTGTCTCTGCTTGTCTGCTCTCTCCCTCTCTCCATTTGCAACCTCATCCCTCTCTCAAGGCACACTTGCTTGTTTCTGCCAAAGCATATCAGCTAATCCAACATGTCAACTGACAAAAACTTTTTGTCAGTTGAACATGTTGGATTAGTCAGAAGGTATTCATGCATTGTGATACAAAAATGTGATACAAAGAGACTCAAGTTTCCACTGACAAGCTGTTACATTTACACTGTTACATTTGGACATTTCCCCAAGGAGGTAGAGTGATTTAGCCTACTGTGATTACTATTGTTTGGAAGAGGAGTTCTACACTGTTCAACTTTTCAATTAGGCTACGGTATTTACTTTATTGGCATGCCAGGTTAACCAGGTTAAAACACAAAACATTTAACCAACAATGAATTAACATTTCAAAAGATAAACCACATTCCCTCCCTTATATAAGTATGTGAAATATTTTGTCTCTAAAGTATTCATACTTTATAGTTCATACTGTGCCACTCGATCAATTTTGGATGATAAAGCTTCTCTGCTCTCTTGGTTGCTGCTGATTCTAATTACACAAGCGCCATCTGGTGGTTAGAAAACACAAAGCAACGGCGTCCGCGACGCGTGATTTCTAACCCCACATAGGATAAGCAATAACCACGCCCTGTGGCGCCGGGATTGGCCAGGAGCATTGAAGCTTGGGACTAAAGCACCTGGGTTTTTTCATCTTTTAAAATAAAGATGTTTAAAAAACGATTGCTTGTTACATTTTCAGTGCTGTACCTTTTCTCTGGGTAAGAATTGAGCTTGGAATTAACGATATGATACATTATATTATATGAGCTATGAACGTGAACACAACACCGTTTATATTATTGCATGTTTTTGTAGATTGTGTAGCCTACATCGTGTAGATTACAATTATTATGCTTATTATTATTATTACTATGCTAAGGAAGGTAGGTGACCATAATTCATTTCAATGTCCGCTCCCTCCAGTGTTGCTCCTGGCCAATCCCGGCGCCACAGGGCGTGGTTATTGCTTATCCTATGTGGGGTTAGAAATCACGCGTCGGGCGTCAGGACCACAGCAGAACGGTCACATGACCAAACGCGGAAGTAACATACCATGCAATGGCATGAGTTTGGTTTTAGTTAGTAGTTAGTGGCTTTTCATTGCGTTTATCTGCATATCTGCGCTTGTTCAACAGAACCGAAGCATGGTTCATTGCTTCCTGATCCACACCGTGTGCCCGGTGAACGCGCTGGGAGCCGGGGAGAGCCGTGTGCTGTACTCCCGTGTGTTCGGCCCAGATGAAGGCTTCCAAGACGAGGAGCTCAGCCCGGAGGAGAGACGACTTATGCAGAAAGAGAAGCTGTTGATGGTGGCAAGGTGAGCTGGTAGCCTGGTAATTTTTTAAACAGGTAATTTTTTGCAAGTCCAAGTCAAGTCTCAAGTCTTTGAGGGACAAGTCCGAGCCAAGTCACGTTTTTGAGGGGCAAGTCTCAAGTCTTTGAGGGACAAGTCCGAGTCAAGTCTCAAGTCTTTGAGGGACAAGTCCGAGTCAAGTCTCGTCTTTGAGGGGCAAGTCTCAAGTCTTTCTGTGGGACAAGTCCGAGTCAAGTCTCAAGTCTCTGCTGCATGCCATCCCCGGTCTGCTTAGAACACTGCAGAGCTAAAACGAAGGAATTCGAAGCATGTATTCCTTTACCCTAGCATACAGTTTCAGCATTGATTAGATTACATTGCACTCTGTGCATTCGTGCTGGGAAGGGTGCTATATAAATAAAATTTTACTTACTTACTTACTTACTTACATTAGTAAACAATACATTTCCTTAATGTTACTGCACTAAAAAAACAACAAGAAAATGAATAAAGATTGTTCACACAAGTCCCAAACCTCAAGTCCAAGTCTCAAGTCTCAAGTCTTTGGGGACGCATCTCAATGGTCTCAACTCTCAAGTCAAGTCACTGTGTGTGTGTGACTCAAGTCCAAGTCTCCATCTCTGACTAGTAAACAAGCTGACAAGCGACTCACTCCAGCAACTCGTTTGTCTGATGCTAGAATGCATCGGTGCTGGCAGGGTTCCTCTAGCAGACATGCAGGCAAACAATCCTGTTTTTAGGATCATTTTTCATTTGACTTATTGTGTCTGGTGAATTGTTGACTCCAAAACTCACTGTGGTTGTAGTAGTGGAGTCTGAACATAGCTATGCAAAAGCATAGAATGAATGATTAGTTGACTGCAAAAATCAACAAAAACTAAACAAAATAATAGCCAACAGTGCCAGGGTCATTAAATAAAAAAAATAAAGTGATCTCTCTCTCTCTCTCTCTTTTCTCACGTTGACCGTCACTAGAAATTTCACTTCTCCGTGGTTTCCATTCTGGGGAATCGTGGGGATTGCTACAATGGAGAAAAAATAGCCTAGAATTTTGGCCGAAAGTTCAATTCACAACCACGAAAAGCAGGCTGACTGAACCAAAGTGATGTGTTGTCTCTCCACTCCATTTCAGCACTGCGGACAGCGCCGCATGGCCCTATCTCTATGCATGTAAACCGCCTCAACGCATCTGTTTCTGTCTAGCCCTTTTCCCACATGCGCTTTGTACCGCAAAATGACCGGAACGTGGTCTAATGCCTGCATGTGAGAAAGGCGCCGTGCCGGTATAAGCGCGACCCCGTCGTCCCCGACATTTCACCAGTTTCGAGCCAGTCAGAAGAGCGGTATGCTCTTAAGGGGACGCAAGTGGAAACGGTCCAGTCATTTTCCGCGACAGCGGTCCTTCAATCATGGGCGAAGTGTAGCCTACACACGTTGCTTAATGTTCCAGCGGGCATAATCTAATCATTCGCGCACATTAAAGCAAACTGGCGAAATGATCTTGTGATAGCCTAATAAGAGCAGTATGTCAGCTTGCTGATTTCCGAAGGCAACCCCGGACACATCAAAGGAAGCCAGTCTGTAAAAAGTGCTTCAACGCGACGCAGGTGAACGGATAAACATCGAACCAGCAACTATTTCTCTCAGACACGGATCCCAACTTCTTCAAAGTGCATCATCTAATCATTCGCGCACATCAAAGCAAACTACTTCCACATTTCGCTGTGCATTTGCTTTCTCTACATACTGTACATACAAGCGTTGAGCAGCTTGCAAGCCTTTCTCGCTGTGTCTGTCCGTGGCTGCTGCTCTCGAGCAGAGAGGGGAGGGGGTAAATCGGCTGTGTTTATTACGCTGGTGGCTTGACGCTGCTCTTAAGTCAAACGAGTGTGATTTATTGTGTGACAACTGACAAGCGAACTTATTTCGAGTTTTGCCGACCCCCCAAATAAGCTCCCCCCGCCCCCCCAACATACCGGCAAATTCGCTGATAGATTCCCACATGCGCCAGCCGAAGTGTGAAGGGAAATGTCCGATATTGACTTACAGGTAATTTTCCGGTACGCATGTGGGAAAACGGCTTCTGTCTGACATGCCAGCCAAAGCAACAGAAAAATAAATCAGCTAAATTCTTACGTACGTCTTACCATTCCTCATGAGAGTTGCAGCATCCTCCTTAAACTGATCAAACTTAAAGTGAGGGTGCAAAGCCCTACGACGCCCCCCCCCATGGCGCCAGGCCCGATTAATGGTATTGGTTACACCTGCTTCACCACCTTAAAACGGTTGCTGCGAAAAGGGTCTATTCTCTGTTGTTCTAGTAACTGAGTATGATTTTAAAGATGGAAGAGAGCCTCCAGATAATGGCAGCTTAAGTTACTGTAGAGCAGACAGTTTTCTCAGCCACAGCCAAAATCTCAGCCCTCGCCCTCCTCTCTCAGGCAGGTGCGGAGCACGGTGGCCATGTCCCGGGAAGCTGCAGGGCGGGTGCTAGTGGAGACGGTCCCAGGGGAGGAGGTGGTGGCCCTGCAGGAGGCAGACAGCGGGGTCCTGAGACTGAGGGCCGGGGACCCCTTCACCGGGGAGAGGAGCGTGCTGTGGCTGGCCATCCACAGCCTGGGCTTCACGCTGCTCTGTGAGCCCCACGAGAACCTCCTGCTGGCCGAGGGAAGCCTGCGCAGCCTGGCCCGACACTGCCTGGAGCATCTCCACATGCTGGGGCCCGGGAGTGAGGTGAGCACACTCGCATACAGGGCTGAAAGATACGTTTTTCTTGTCGTAGAATTTTAAAATTGTTTAAAGAAAAGTGATGTTATTAAAACAAAAATAGAGGCAGGATTGACTGAGTTTGAGTGAGACAAAAGGTAGTTGTCAACTATTAAATTAATCGACTATTTTGATAATTTGTTAATCAGTTTGAGTAATGTTTTACAAAAAAAAGTCAAAATTCTCTGATCCCAGCTTCTTAAATGTGAAAATTTTCTGGTTTCTTTACTCCTCTATGACAGTAAACTGAATATCTTTGGGTTGTGGGCAAAACCAAACATTTGACAAGATGCGTGTATGCGTGCAGCTTTGATAATGTTGTTTTCAAATAAAGCTGTTCAGTGGAGCATCATGCTTACAAGCCCCGCCCCCATTACCAAGAAATCCGCTCAGTCAGACTTTATTGACTCCCATGGGGACAAAGCCCAGTGCTACGGCTCTGATAAACAGGAAATATGTGCAGGAGTGATGAAAGTTGAAGCTAACAGGAGCGTACCTGGCAGCTAGCCAAATCCTCCACAGCAGCTACTCATTACACATTATGGAGGTGGCAGTAAAAACAAAACAGCGGACATGAAATCAGATTGCACTCATACAGATTTTATCACTGTACTCGCTCTAACCGACGGTGATCATTAAAAACCAAAGTTATGGGCGTCTGGTTAGTGTAGAGGTAAAAGCACTTGCCTACCTCTGTGGAGACCCGGGTTCAATTCCTGGAAGCGGTACTCCAGCTTGGTCAGATGTTCCTACAGACACAATTGGCCGTGTCTGCAGGTGGGAACCTGGTGGGCTATGAGTCCTGGTTGCTGCACTAGCGGCTCCTCTGGTCGGTCGGAGTGCCTGTTCGAGGGGGGGGATAGCGTGATCCTCCCACGCGCTACGTCCTGCCACTGAAACACCTCTGCCACTGAAACACCTCGCTGTCAGGTGAAAAGAAGCACATGTATCGGAGGAAGCATGTGCTAGTCTACAACTCTCCCCAGATCAGCAGAGGGGGTGGAGCAATGACCGGGACAGCAGGGGGAATTAGCCAAGTACAATTGGGGAGAGGACGGGATGGGATGGGATGGGGCGGGGGGGGGTCTGGGGGTTTACGAAAAACCTTTCAATAACAATATCTGCCGTCCAGGTTCTGCTGAAGAGCGATCGCATCGACGTGCTGATCAGCCGGCTGCTTCCTCACGGACAGCTCCTCTTCCTCAACCACCGCTTCGCCCAGAGCTTGGAGAAGGAAGTGGCGGCCTACATGGCCAAGTGAACCGGAGCGTCGCGGGGGTGAAGCGGCAACCATGTTGGAGTCCTTTAAGCCTCGGCCTGTGTTCGTGGCGCCCGCGACTGCACCCTCGAGCCGCGGTCCGATGGCCGGTTTGAGCCGGATTACTGCGAGCTGCAACCGGCGGTGTTTTGATGACATTTCTCTGGTCTCTGGTTGTAGAAGAAGCACGGACTGCTGGCAACTGCTGTTTCAGGTTGCATGTGGTATGAACACTTCACTTGGCCTGGTGTGATTCACTGCTGGCTGATTGGTTGAGGTTTGGTTTACCGTGTGGGAGACTTCAGTTCAAATCCAGTTCAAATGGACAGTCGGAAGTAGGGCTGGGCATGTGGACCAATCTTGGTATTTGATTGATTGATTGATTGATTGATTGACTTTTTTCAATACTTTTGAAAAGAAACATACCAGCTTCTCATACACATTTGACAAAGGTATCAAGTATAAACACAATAAACCTGGGAGGCTTATTCCCATTGTTCCATTTTTAGGCTGAATGGCGATACACAATATATGTACAGTATTTTCTACGAAGTGGGCTAAATGTTCAGTTGTAACTTAACCATCTGAGCTACCAATTACCATGTTTTTTTTTTTAATTTTCGAGCCCATTTCTCCTTCCCTTAAGTGGCTCTTCCAGGCCATCATTGTAAATAAGAAATTGTTCGTAAAGGTGGAAAAAAGTCGCCCCTTCTTCTTTTTCTATATTAATAAATAAAGCTAATTTCTCCCATTACCCCAAGGCCTGGATGTTGTAGATGTAATTTTCATTTTTGGACACTCTTGTACCGTGGAATCATGGATGAAGTACATTTCTTAAAAAATTACACCCTGGATATTTTACTGGTTTAAATTATAAAAGAAGAGCCGATGCACACCCTCACAATCTTATGGATACTGTAGGTGCGTCGGAGGATAGAGTCCATAAGCAGAAGAAAGAATTCCTGCACACTATCCAGCTACTTTATCACAACGTTTCGGTCACTCAGACCTTCATCAGGTAAAATGGAGTACAAGCAAAATGAGGCAAGTATTTATATTCACACCTCGCAGGATGCGCCCAATCAGGGACCGTGAGCTGGCTGGCAATCACTGCCACAGATTGTGTGTGGTTAGCAAATCACAGAGGGCACAGCCCTTACAACACCATACAAGGGAAAATTGAACATGGCAACTAGATTCAAGTAAAGTAAATTCTAATGGTAGTAAAACACTAGAAAATATTGTAGAAAAATATTTAATAAAAGGTTATCATAGAAAAATATTATAGAAAAGTTTTAAAATCTAGAACAATAAATTAAACTAGATGGTCTACATTTCCTAACGAAAATGTAATTGTGCTTGCTGTCCTCGCCATGCACCGCCTGGCTTCCAAAATCCCTGCCCATGGACCTAGGGGGACTAAGTAGTTATGGGGGTGCCTATGTGAGTAAAAGGACTTTGGAGTAGAAGTACTTGGTAGGTGGGGAAGTCAGACTGGTTGTAGCCTACTAGAGAGACACAAAAGGCTAGCCCAATCTCTGCAATCTAAAACTACATTACCTGCAAACTACAGCATCAATAATTACCATGTATTGTAAATGTCTCCAACTGTCTCAAGGAAAATAGGACATGATAACCTCCAGAGAAGTAGTATTCCTTGTAGTGTCATTCATGTTTATGGTTGCGACAACAACTGTTTACAAAACTAGCAGGCTTACCAGAGCTGCAAACACACAAGTGAAAAGCTATCAATGGCTGCATCTAATCAGCCAGTAACTAATGTAGGCTATGTTCCATTATGTTAGTGTAAGAAGTCAAATGTACTGATAATAGTCCCTGGTCACCAAAGTAATGTTACCCTTTTAGTTTTGTTACAGAGTTGCTGATCGGTTGTCATGTGTCCAGTCAGCCAGAGAAGCTGCTTGGGTAGCATGCTAACTAACGCCTAACGCATTGGTTCTCAACTGGTGTAGCCTCAGGACCCACTATTTTCCTTGTCATGAAGTCGCGACCCAAATTTCAGATTTTTTTTTAAACCACTCAAATTTATTGCACAAAAAATAGCGCATTTATTTAATACACAATGCCTTCATGCACTGTCAAATGAACAAAAAAGTGCAACAGAAGTGCAACTACGGCTAAAAACCAATTGAAATAAGGCAGACTTGAATTACAGGCCTATATGTTTTTAAATTTAAACAAGTCAAACTGGTCATGGTCAGAAAGTCTTATTTGAACTGTATGAAATATGAAATAAAAGGCAGACTTTTCTTGAATCACAGGCAGGCTATATGCTTTTTAGTTAAACTGGTCATAACTTTTAATTAAACTGGGGCCATGCTAATCCAGTTTCAATCATCTGAATTGAACTAAAATTAAATATGAAATGAAAAGGCAGACTTCTCTTGAATTACAGGCAGAGCATATGCTTCAGCTTGTTAAACAAGTGAAACTGGTCAGGCTAATCCAGTTTCAATAATCTGAAAAAAAAAAAAAAAAAAAAAAAAAGTACTGTACTGTAAAAGTCCGCGACCCAATCAAAACGGCCCCGCGACGCTACCCACCAGTTGAGAAACGCTGGCCTAACGCTAGCATTAGCTCAATTAGCTTGTTGCAACTAGTCCCAAACATTGATGAACAGTGTGTCCTAACACCAGGGGGACAAGGTGTTTGTTTTGGCTGGCTGAGGTTAGCCTATAAGGCACAGTTGTTGTGGCTAACAGCCTCCATTCACACTAGGCTATTCACACTAGGCTATCTCTTCCATTATGTTTTCAAACCCAGCTGGCTGTATAAAATGAACAACCACAAAGTGGTGACACTTACCCATGGGTTCAGTTCATTTTGTTCATTCATTGTTTTCTGGACATGTTACCATGCTACATTAACACAGCAGGTAACAGAACAGACAGGCCTCCCATGGTTGGCGACAAGTGTATATCATTGTCTCTACCCAAGATGCAACACTGCTCTACCCAACATGCAACGCTGCTGCTCAGAGCTGCTCTTTAGCTCTATTAATCTGGTCAAATCTCACCGGATTCCTGTTTCCAGTACACTTTTAGCATTTGGTTTTTAACAGAGAAGAGTTGGAGCTGCTGAAAACATACAGTATGCAAATGAGAGGGAGACCATGAGTGATATACCCACTGAGATACAAGCATAGGTGTGTCTGTTGTCTGTATAATAGCGTGCGTGCGACAAGTGACAACAAGAAGGAAGGCTGGCCATAATGAGAATGAATCCGCACTTCCTGCCGCCCTTCAAAATAAAACAATTTAGAAGGGACAGGCACTGAATGCTGCTATAGCGCCCCCTAAAGGCTAAATGACAAAATACTTCTCCTATAGGCTCAGAGTACATCCCTCCACACCTGTACCAAGTTTGGTTAGCATCGGACGATCTTTGTGAAATAGGCCCCACCCACAGAAGATTGGAAGTGGATTATATCGCAATGGTGTGTTTTTTTTTTTACTTCCAAATCAGTGTTGTGCAGGACACTCCCAACATGATGTGTGCGTTGGTTTGGTGAAGATTGGACAAAATTTCAAGGAGAAATGGCAAAAAAACTGTTTTGGACAAAATGCAAAATGGCCGAAAATCTAGTCAGACGGAAATGGGCGTGGCCTAGTTGAGTAGATGCGGGAGGACCCAAGGAATCCAGTGAAAGAAGAATTTTGATGATAAACCCTACGGTTCAAAAGTTATGGACCAAAAGGTAAGGAGGGCTGTTATAGCGCCACCATATGGTCAATTGGTGCAATTTTTTCGAGGATAGTAAAAGACCCCTCAGTGCACCTCCCTACCAAGTTTCGTAGCTCTAGCTGTTATGGTTTCTGAATTACACCTAATTTACTGCAAGATTTTTCCAAACCCCGTGCAAGTCAATGGAGGAAAAAATGGCGCTTAATGGCGAATTGCGGCCAAACCGCTTTCACAAACCCTTAGCAAAGTCATAGCATACATGTCCTCAATGAGGCGGTCATTTTGAGGTCTGGCATGTCTATGTGGCGCAAAAATTGAGGGAGTTATTACGCGACAAACTTTTTGGCAGATATAAGAAAAATAATAATAATAAGTATGTGGGATTTCAAGATTGTGCCTTGCTTGTCAGCAAGCACAATAATAACATGTTAAGCATTTAGGTTTCTTCACAGTAAATATGACAAATACACACAGGGGCGTCCAAAAGGAGGGGTTCAGTACCTGGGCAATAGAAAAATGCAAAATTAGTATAGTCTTACCTATACATAATAGAAGAGCTACTGCATACAATATAGACTATAATATACACCACAGAATAATTCACAACATGACATTGAGAAGTAGCTCATCATTAAGACCTTTGGGGGACAGAGTCTGTAAAGAGTAGATCCAGAAGGCTTCCCTTCTCTTGAGTAACAGGTCATGGTTACCACCCCTACGTGGCAACCTGACCTGCTCCATTCCAAAAAAGCGTAGGGAGGAAATGTCGTGTTTGTTATAATTTAATTAAACCTTCTGGATCTACTCTTTACAGACTCTGTCCCCCAAAGGTCTTAATGATGAGCTACTTCTCAATGTCATGTTGTGAATTATTCTGTGGTGTATATTATAGTTTTATTGTATGCAGTAGCTCTTCTATTATAATTTTGCATTTTTCTATTGCCCAGGTACTGAACCCCTCCTTTTGGACCCCGCGTCTGTATTTGTCATATTTACTGTGAATAAACCTAAATGCTTAACATGTTATTAAATGTATTGTTCTAGATTTTAAAACTTTTCTATAATATCTTTCTATGATAACCTTTTATTAAATATTTTTCTACAATATTTTTCTATAATATTCTCTAGTATTTTACTACCATTAGAATTTACTTTACTTGAATCTAGTTGCCATGTTCAATTTTCAATTTTCCCTTGTATGGTGTTATAAGGGCTGTGCCCTCTGTGATTTGCTAACCACACACAATCTGTGGCAGTGATTGCCAGCCAGCTCACGGTCTCTGATTGGGCGCATCCTGCGAGGTGTGAATAAAAATACTTGCCTCATTTTGCTTGTACTCCATTTTACCTGATGAAGGTCTGAGTGACCGAAACGTTGTAATAAAGTTTGCCAGTAACTGGATAGTGTGCGGGCCGGAATTCTTTCTTCTACTACTGGTCTAAATGATAAAAGCACAGCAGAGAAGAATTTACAGTTTGTGCAAATCAAGTCTGCCTCAAAATGCAACCTCTGGACTGGACAACACAACTGAATCAGATAGTGTCAGTGTAAGCCCAGGGGATGGCGCTGTTGTTTCTGTTGATGTTGCTGATGTTACCCTCAATATCATTGTGAGTTTTGCATAGACAACATTTTTCACTTTGAAAAACTGAAAGTGCCAAAGATAAACCTGGTGGTGTTGATTTAGGTAATACTACTGAAGAGGTGGCCATGCAGAGACCCCACCAAGCAGCCAGGTTGTATTATGTCAAAAGTAATGGAAGCGTTTCCAAACCACAATCGTTTACTGGAGAGAGAGAAAAAAAAATCAGTCAATCTAAAGGAGTCATTCTGTATACGTAAGTGTCACTTTTTTAACTGGTGCACAGCAAACCTGTCGGTGTTAATTTAACTCAAGACTAGTGTAACAATCAACACACTGTCAGTGTCTGTGAGTCCTCATCCAGCAGATTTGATTTAACACTTTTGATTGTTTTGAGCACCCTCCTCCGAGCCAATCAACTCTATCAGAGGACAAACAACTCTCCAATCAACACTTGTCTACTCCAAATAACTATCAATCAACACTTATTTAATAAGTGTTAATAAACACTGTTTCCAGTGTTTATTAACACTTATTAAACACTTTGCTGTGTGTTTCAGTTTCACTTGAGGCGTTGGGTAATTTACTTCCTAGTATTCCCAGTTGGATGGTTTAATTTACTGGGTGGATTATGTTACTTTGATTCACTCACAACAAAATGCAGTGTCAGGTTGGAGAGAGCAGGTTTTCCCACTAGGGGGCAGTGTGTAGCCAGGTAGGCCCAGCCAGCGCTCAGTCTGCGTCACTGATACAAGACGAATAGCCACACCAGAGCAGAAATTCACCAAACTAAAAGAAATCAGGATTGCTGCTTCTTTGAACCGTTTTTTTAATGAGCTGGGAGACATCAAGCAAACAGTTTGCCAAGATTGTTTTCATGTGTGTGAACCAGTTTGTAATTACATCCAATTAGTGAAACTCAGGCATAGGAATGTGATCTTTGCCTGCCAACAGCTGTTTGAAGAATGTCGGCGTTAATGTGGAGTGGAGATTCAATTTACAGTATTTATTGCTGTTTTCTGTGTATGTTGCACTTATGGCCCTGCAAGAGTCAGATATGTGCTCACTATTCATTTCAGTGCCATTTGCTTTGTCGACAGGATGATCAATAACATCTGGTTACAGATCATCATCCAGTACACCATAGGACAAAAACAAAGCAGAAGGAGTCGATCGCTTGGCACACTGCAAGAAAAGTTGATCAGCAGTCAAAAACACAAGTTGGCACAGGAGACTACAAGGTGTACATTTTCCATGCAAATGATCACATTGCAGGAGACAATCACAGGTCTGCAAGACGCAGAAGTCCTATAAAATTAGGGGTGGGGGAAAAAATCGATACACCATAGTATCGCGATATTTTGCCTGGCGATATTGTATCGATATTTGGATGCCAAGTATCGATATTAAAAAAAATAAAAAATAAATTGCAGGCCATGCCATGCCAGGCCGCCGGGCATCTGCCCGAAGCGCCCGATGTTGCAGTCCGCGCCTGCAGTGGCGTATTGAGTCCAGAGAAGCTTAATAATGTAGCCTACATTTTGGGCAAAAACAAAACAAAACAAAAAAACACTGCATGTTTTACTTCCGGTGAGGTCAAGAAAAGGTAGGAAAAGGAGTTAGACAATATATCGAAATATTGCAATATTCAATATATCGCAATATTCAATATATCGTAATATCGGCGATATCGCAATACTATCGTATCGTGACTCAAGTACCGTTTTAGTATCGTATCGTGGACATCTGGTGATTTCCACCCCGATATAAAATGTGGCCATTTTTGTTGTCTTCACTTTATAAAGGGTCCACTTTGGGGTTAAAATTAGTGAGTATTACGGTTAAGAATGGGAAATGACTTTTGGAGCTTGATGGCACCCAAAACGTTAACTAGATGGACTTTGAATGGGCTTTCTTGCTCCCTGTGGGGCAAGAGGCCAATAGGTCAAGCAGCAGTAGGCAGAGGCTAAACAGTCAAATCTGGCTCCTTGTTTTATACATGACCCTGAGTCCACCGCTGTTTTATACATGACCCTGAGTCCACACACAGTCAAGCGATACATGACCCTGAGTCCACCCCTGAGTCACAGAGTCAAGAGGGAGGATGTTGCTGAGCACGTGTCCCGCGACCTCTGGTAACTCGACTGCAGCTGGTGAGGGAGCGGAGAGCCAGTCTCCTTCACTCGTCCTCGACAGACTTTCCCACCCAACCTTAAGGTGATAAACTGAGTTCTCTAACCGTTTGCCTGCCACCTGTGTGTGTGTGTGTGTGTGTGTGTGTGTGTGTGTGTGTGCCTAGGTTATACCTGTAGATACAGTGTGCTTATATTTGGAAGCCTGGGACATGTACATAAATGCACCATGAGAGGCCTGCAGATTGCTGGCCTGACAAGGGCAAGAGCCAAACAAACTGTCAAATATTGCTCTGTCTCAGCAATTATTGGCAGTCTAGCAGTGTGGAGAAGGAGGTGCTATGTGTATCCATAAGTGCTCAGTATTAATTGACCCTGATATATTTGTTTCCCTGCTTATGAAATGTAATTTGTGGAACCAAATAAAGTATTTAAAATGTAAGTAACTCCCCTCTCCCTTCCCTCCTATTTTCCATACCTGCAACACTGATTGGTAATTTCTCCTGATAATCTCCCATTTTCATAGTGATACAGAAATGGCTGTAGCAGACTTAGTTTTAAATGAACACACCGACATTCTGTGAGACTTGCATATTTGCCATATTCCTGATAGATCGTAAGACAAGAAGATAGGTGCCCTTAGGCTAGCCTACTGCCGCTAAGTCACCCAATACACATTCCAACAGCACCAAAATGCTCTCCTGTACTCTTATGTGCAACTTGTGACTCTTGCATTCACCACGTTATGAAATAATCATGTAAAATTACGAGACATTGCATTTTTCGATGTTTCTTTTTCGCAGCCTAATGTTGGCAGGTAGGATTTTCCCTCATGATCCTCTGTGTGTAGTCTGACCGGACCAAAGCCCATCTGAGTCACTCGCTCAGTCTCCCTTTTACCTGGCCTTCTGTTCTCCCACCCCCACCTCCACGCTTCAACAAACTCATTTTCTCATTGGCCAGCTATTGAATACGCCAGCTCCTGACTGGAAGGATTTTCCTTTGAATATGTCCTCCTCCTGCCTCATTAGACGTCTCTCCGGCTATTGTATGGCTCATAGCGAGCGCAGGCTGGAGAAAATGGGCTCAGCCTCAGCTCAGCTCCAGCCAGGGATACAATATGAATTCCAATGCGAGTTGACGACTTATTCACTCCCCCCTTTGTCAGGGCACGGCACGGCATGGCACGGCACGGCACGCGCTGTGAAATACCTCAACGCCACGGCTTCCTTTCATATACATTAGGCATCATTTCTATTGCCTTTCATGCGTACTGCCCTTGAATTTCAAATCTTGCTCTCAGAGGCGAAGCTAAGTGGAGTCTCTCTATTGGTTGAGAGGTTGAGGAATGCTCCCCTTGTTTAACGCTGCAACAGTAGCTAACCGCTGCTGTGTCATTACACAGTGCTTCTCAAACTTTTTCATGTTAAGGATGACCCCTAAACTGACACAAATTATGATCTGTATGTTTCAGTGTTCTTCAGCTGGTGTAGGAGGGAGATGATCTGTATATTTCAGCGTGCTTCAGCTGGTGTAGGAGGGAGATGATCTGTAGGATCTGTATGTTTCAGTGTTCTTCTGCTGGTGTAGGAGGGAGATGATCTGTAGGATCTGTATGTTTCAGCGTTTTTCAGCTGGTGTAGGAGGGAGATGATCTGTATGTTTCAGCGTTCTTCAGCTGGTATAGGAGGGAGATGATCTGTATATTTCAGTGTTCTTCAGCTGGTGTAGGAGGGAGATGATCTGTATATTTCAGTGTTCTTCAGCTGGTGTAGGAGGGAGATGATCTGTAGGATCTGTATGTTTCAGTGTTCTTCAGCTGGTGTAGGAGGGAGATGATCTGTATATTTCAGTGTTCTTCAGCTGGTGTAGGAGGGAGATGATCTGTATATTTCAGTGTTCTTCAGCTGGTGTAGGAGGGAGATGATCTGTATATTTCAGTGTTCTTCAGCTGGTGTAGGAGGGAGATGATCTGTATGTTTCAGCATTCTTCAGCTGGTGTAGGAGGTAGATGATCTGTAGGATCTGTATGTTTCAGCGTTCTTCAGCTGGTGTAGGAGGGAGATCTGTATATTTCAGTGTTCTTCAGCTGGTGTAGGAGGGAGATGATCTGTATATTTCAGTGTTCTTCAGCTGGTGTAGGAGGGAGATGATCTGTATGTTTCAGCGTTCTTCAGCTGGTGTAGGAGGTAGATGATCTGTAGGATCTGTATGTTTCAGCGTTCTTCAGCTGGTGTAGGAGGTAGATGATCTGTAGGATCTGTATGTTTCAGCGTTCTTCAGCTGGTGTAGGAGGGAGATTATGCTTGTTTGAGGCATGTGGGTGTTGACCCGCTATACTTGAATTAATGGCTTGAATGTATTAATGATAATTTTCTTGTGTTGGTTCTTTTGCATAATGCTACAAACACAAATTACCTGGGTCTCTCTTAAACCCACCCCTTCCTCACGCACGCACGCGCGCACACACACACACACACACACACACACACACACACACACACACACACACACACACACACACACACACACACACACACACACACACACACACACACACACAGCTCTCTGAGGCTCATCCAGTCTGAGGCATCAGAGAGAGAGATGTTTTCTCACCATCTCAAATCGTGTTAGATTGCCAATTTCAAGCCATTTATTTAATTTTTTCCTCATCACTGGAAAAATGACATTTCTTTTCACATTTCAACCAATATGCATGAGGCACTTGGCTTAAGGTATAGCTTGTCAGACAGAGAGACACCACCACACTACTTCAAACAACCCAATTAATTGACAGTATAAGTCAATTATATCTTAATTAAGCCGTCTGTGCAGTGAGATTCCTCTGCAGGTTTGAAAGGCAGTGCTGTCTCTGGGGAAACACTAAACTAAATAACATCATGAGCAAAAATGAAAACGAGGATTTTCATATCTTCGCTTTTCTGCCTTTTTTTTGCTCCTTTTTGTTTTCACCCTCAGATTGATTTGTCGATCTGTGAACACACTAAGTGATAAACTAGTCTAGACTGAAAATGGCCACATGCTCCTGATGCTCCGATAGCGACTCAGAGGGGATTATTCCGCAAACAGGATGCCATCTGCCTTTGAGCTGATGCCGGCAATCGTAATTATTTTTAAACAACATTATTTAAAGTCCCTGGAAACCAAAAATAAATATGTGTTTTGAGTTTCTCACAGCACAGAAAAATGTGTTATTAATCACCCAGCCAAATGTGCCGATTAAAACGTCGCCAAGTATATAAAATTAGGTTTCAAAATCATGAGAAAATAAGCAGTATTCTCTGCTCTGAAACTGTGGGGGTGTGTCTGCTGAAGTGGCCCCAGTGCGCTCTCCTCCTCCCCTCCCCTCCAATGCTGCACAACTTAATACATTCTGATGCATCTTTTGAAATTCCAGGGTAGAGGCACTTCAGTCTTTATATAGTGTTAGGGGAGGGGTCATGCTAAGTCTGTCCATTGCATCATCGAGAGACTTCTTGGGACCCGCCCAAAAAATCCTCATCACCGAAATGGTGAAAAACTGAAAAATGGTCTAAAGCCCCAGAGACACACCAAGCCGAATCGGCGTTGGGTCGTTGGTGAGAGAAATCACTCTGATTGGCTGGTCAGGGGTAGAGAAATCACTCTGATTGGCTGGTCAGGGGTAGCGAAGCAGGCGAGAGGGCACACAAAACGCTCTGCTCATTTTCTAACTTTATCTCACCTGATAATTCCAAAACACGGATATTTTCACGACGACGTGCCTTTGAGCCTCTCGCTGCATGTCATGATATCACCCATTTAGTGCGGTTTCTCCTCATTTTTCACCTCTGCCTCTTCCTCTCAACAAAAGACCAGACATAGGCCACTGTCATTTACAACTTTTTATCAGACATATTCTCGATTAGAAGTAGCTATATTACGAAGCGGTTTAAGTGAGAGAAATGGTAGGCAAAGGCTACTTTCTATTGAATGTTTCATGAATCAGGTCTCACGCAGGCGCAGAACGTACCTGCTAGCTGCCTGTTGGCTGTAGTGTTTGCGGTGTGTTCAAATGCAACTTTTTGGCGCCGACACAGGAGACGTGAGGTGGCGTATCGTTGCCGCTAGTCGTTTCCAGTGTTTTCGGTGTGTGACGGGTCCTGCACACTGCCAAGGGATGTGGGGGATATACTCGCTATCGCCCAGTCAGCCCTGCTCCACTGCTACAGCTTGGTTGGCTGCCTTGCTGTATTTCCATCTTCAATTTATCAATTTCGAAATGGCCCCTCCTTTCCTCGCTGCAGTCCCTCGCTCACCACCTTGCAAAGCATGCTGGGATACCTGCCGTCAGGACATCGCAAACGACAAGACGAGAGGAGGGGCAAAATCTAAATAGACAAATTGAAGATGGAAATTCAGCAAGGCAGCCAACCAAGCTGCAGCAGCGGGGCAGGGCTTGACAGGGCGAGTGTTAGTGCATCGCTCATCGCTCTTGTTGGTGTGCAGGGGGTCTCAGGCCCTTACTCGACAATTCAGCACTAGATGGTGCTAAGACTTCATGTTTTCAGCAACTCTTTTCTAACGTGTAATTCGTTTAGAAACAAATACCTGAATTTGGTTTCCAGGGAGGGACTTTGAAGTGAAGATAGAAGAACAACAGAATACAGTACATGCATACTCCCCTCCGTCACCCCCGACACCCTTACGACTGCTGGAGGTCTTGGCTACAATGTTTCATGTACACTATCGAGAAAAGTTGATACACAATGTACAGTATGTGTGGTTCACAAATGTTGAATGTGGTTTGCAGAAAGGTAATATGCCAATATTTTATTTTGACCACTGGGTGTCAGTGTTCCAGGATGTAAATCTGACTCATTCTCCCACCCAATTGCTTAACTATATGCGACCACGCAGAGTTCATTAGCGAGTACAAGCTGTAAAATGTTATCACTCCGTCGATAAATTAAAATCGAACAGGGCTAACCCCTTTATGGCAAGAGCACAGTGAGATTTTATGTCAGCCCATATTACACAGGCGTGTGTGTGTGTGTGCGTGCGGGCGCGATGGCTCATATACCCCTTTATCACACAAACACTCCCCTGCGCTGCCTCCTTACATCGGTCATAATTGTGCAGTAAGCACTAAGCAGAGGCAGGGTGAACCCGAGGTCTGGCATTAAACCTTTAACGTGCTACATGTAACATTTTAAAACATCAATAAATCATTGTCTGATTAATTGCGATAACCTGATATAATTGGCGTAAACAAATGAGACCGTAGTGCAGAGGCAGTGTTGTAGTCCTGGACACATATTCAGGACTTGTGACTGGACCGGACGTGGACTTGAGCACTGATGACTCAGACTTAGACTTGAACTTGGACTTGAGCATTCATGCATTCAGACTCGGAAATTGGAGACAAGGTTAATTGATTAACAGTTTTTTTCTCTCTCGTTTACACGACAGTGGTGTTGTTAGCGCTGGTTTTTCTCACTTCCCGTGAATCCTTCCTGTCGCAAAGAGGGTCTTTGCTTCTTCAGTCAAAGGTTTTCTCTAAAGTGAATGAACCTGGTGGAGCTGATGTTTCTATTGCTATTTATTTCACTTATTTAAAGAAACTGAAAGTTCAGGCCCTGTTTGTACTGGAAACAGGGGCTTCCAGTGCCCCATCCCCCCAAATCCGTCCCGATGGCACGCAATGTCAAATGCAGTGTAAAGGCCACTATAGGGTGACAGCGATCTCTGCATTGGTCTTATTTGTTTATGGTAATTATACTAAATACCTCAAATTAACACAGACTTAGCACTGTTGCCTCACAGCAAGAAGGTCCTGGGTTCGAACCCCAGTCCATCTCAGATCCTTTCTGTGTGGAGTTTGCATGTTCTCTCCGTGTTCATGTGGGTTCTCTCCTCCAGTTTCCTCCCACCATCAAAAGTATGTACAGTATGTATTGTTAGAGTTAATACTTCTGTCAGTGCCCCTGACCAAGGCACTGGCAATCAAAGGAGTTGGTCCCCGGGCGCTGCACTGAGGCTTCCCACTGCTCCTAGTTGTAGGAAGGTTCCTAGTAGAGGATGGGTCAAATGCAGTTTGGATTCTCCACAGGGACAATACAGTATAACTTAATGATTTATTGATAAAATGCTACACACAGCACCTTTTTAAGTTGTCTCATATATGGATCTCATCTGCAAAGATGAGTACTAGGACAAATAAAATAGATTGGGTTTGATTATTGGTCTTTAATGGCAAAAAAAAGACCAGGATGTTTGTCACATGTGGTCGTCCTCTCTCTTCAGTCTTAGTCTGGAAATGCTGCACAAAGCACCTTTAGCCCATCCAGGTGACTTATTACGGCTTACACAGTATTTACAGCAGTGGCTTGGGAAAGTAGGGAGGGGCACAAATTCACATCCAGCAGGAACGCCGTGCTTCAATGCTGGCTGCCGAGGAACTCGGATCAGTTTGGGTGTTCAATGCCTTGCTCCATTGCACTTGGTCACTGGCTGTTTATTCAGGGAGGGCAGCTGCAGCACGTCCCCCATTCACTTTCCCCAGACAGATTTTCCCCTCCAGAACTTATAAGCTGTGATTTGTCTGAAGCTCCCTTCTCTGATCTGCTGCCCATTTCACTTGACTGCATAAACATGCACACGTACACACACATACAGTACAAAACACACAGCAATGCAAACATGTTGTCAGTGATATTCAATGTAAATGATTGTAAAATACAGGGTTATTTGTGTCACCACTTTGTATTTTTCTTCATAATGACTATGCTTCAGCTTTACTGATGTGCTGTTTGTTTATGCTTTAAACTTAAAAGCCTAACCAGCGATGAAGGTCGCATATAGGGCTGCCCTCGACCAAAGATTATCCTGGTCGACCAGAATTCGACCACAGCTCCGACCAATCGATTGGTCGAAACGGGGTCTTTGCAGTGTACTTTTTATGCCTCCCCCGGCGATAGCCAGGCCGGAGGCATTATGGATCCGGGTTGTCCGTACGTCCGTCCGTACGATGTTTGTTAACGTGATATCTGAGGAACGCCTTGACGGAATTTCATCAAATTTGCCTCAAACATCGACTTAGACTCAAGGATGATCTAATTAGATTTTGGTGGTCAAAGGTCAAGGTCACTGTGACCTCTCGAACGCCATTTTCAAGCTTGTTAACGCGATATCTCACAAATGCCTTGACGGAATTTCATAAAATTTACCTCAAACATCGACTTGGACTCGAGGATGAACTGATTCGATTTTGGTGGTCAAAGGTCAAGTTCACTGTGACCTCTCAAACGCCATTTTCCAGCTTGTTAACGCGATATCTCACGAATGCCTTGATGGAAGTTCATCAAATTTGCCTCAAACATCGACTTGGACTCAAGGATGAACTGATTAGATTTTGGTGGTCAAAGGTCAAAGGCCAAGGTCACTGTGACCTCTCGAACGCCATTTTCAAGCTTGTTAACGCGATATCTCAGGAATGCCTTGATGGAATTTAATCAAATTTGTCTCAAACATCGACTTGGACTCGAGGATGAACTAATTTGATTTTGGTGGTCAAAGGTCAAGTTCAATGTGACCTCTCAAACGCCATTTTCCAGCTTGTTAACGCGATATCTCACGAATGCCTTGACGGAAGTTCAACAAATTTGCCTCAAACATCGACTTGGACTCAAGGATGAACTGATTAGATTTTGGTGGTCAAAGGTCAAAGGCCAAGGTCACTGTGACCTCTCGAACGCCATTTTCAAGTTTGTTAGCGCAACATCTCAGAAATGCCTTGACAGAGTTTCATCAAATTTGCCTCAAACATCGACTTGGACTTGAGGATGAACTGATTAGATTTTCGTGGTCAAAGGTCAAGGTCACTGTGACCTCACAAATGCCATTCCCAAGTTCGTTAAAGCGATATCTCAAGAACGGCTTGATGGAATTTCTGACAATTTGGCTTAAACGTCGACTTGGGCGCAAGGATGAATGGATTACATTTTGGTGATCAAAGGTCAAGGTCACTGTGACCTCACGAACGCCATTCCCAAGTTGGTTAACGCAATATCTCAAGAACGGCTTGATAGAATTTCTTCTGATTTGGCTCAAACATCCACTTGGACGCAAGGATGAACTGATTCCATTTTGGTTATCAAAGGTCAAGGTCACTGTGACCTCTCGAATGCCATTTTCAAGCTTGTTAACGCGATATCTCAGGAATGTATTGATGGAATTTCTTCGAATTTGCCTCAAGGGTCCACTTGGACTCAAGGATGAACTGATTACATTTTGGTGGTCAAAGTTCAACATCACTGACCACACACACACAATTTCCAAGCTCTGTAACGCAACATCACAGGAGCGCCTTGACGGAATTTCTTCCAATTTGCCTCAAATGGCGATTTGGACTCAAGAATGAACTAATGGTGGAGGCATAAGTCCGCGTTGCGGTCGTTCTAGTTTGTTTTTATTTTTTGCAGTGTACTTTTTTTCTTATTTTGTGCAGTGTACTGACTACTGAGTGCACTATACCTGCTAGCTGATAATTATAAATAAAAGCTATTTGCAGCGTTGTAACGTTACCGGAATGGCCAGAATGATCAGCGCGCTGTGCAACACCTGGCCATATTCAGTTAATGGGAAACAGCTTTGAGTTGCATGTGCGATGGTTATGGTTATGTAACGTTACCACACGTGGCATGCAGGGGCGTTTCTAGGTCCTGAAGACATTGGGGGCTTAAGCCAGGTACCCCGACGGGGAGGGGTACCCACTCAAAAAAATTTGGTTTTTCCAATCCGTAAATACCCATGTTGTGAGTCATTTGAGATGGATACAGAAGAACAAGATTAGTGGGTCTCGAGGTCCAGGGACCACCAGAGGTCCTTGATAGGGTTCTGGCGGGAGTCCACTTAGCAAATTTACATATTTTATTTTATTAAATATTATATCTCAATGGTACGAACCCCCCCAGTAACTCCTGTGAAGGTATTTTATTAAAGGTCCCAATTCGTGCAGCTGTAACCTCTTAAAAACGTGTGTCTCTGGTCCATAAAACATGATTCTGGATTAATCTGTCGAAAATATAGCAAACCCGTTTGTTGTGACGGAGTTCTCACTCCCTCTTCTGGTTGCTTCCCAAGAACGGCCTGTTTCTATAATATATTCAGAACTAACAGTTCCCATTGGCCGCTGAGGGAGAGCCCGCCCCAGGCTCCCAGCGGCCAATCAGATTAGCGTCTGTGGACCAGCACGCTAGGTTGCGAGTTATCGTTAACTAAACGGTACTACGCTAAAGAGGACATCTCAAAATGCCTAGACTTACCGAATGCACCTCTGCAGTTGCTGGATCACGTACAGTTGGCGTCGCTCCAGCTAGAAGTGTTAATTTTGTGGCTATAGACTAAATGGTGCAGGTAGCTTGTGTGAGAGAGACCCGCGCAGTATGCAGGAGGAAGCTAGTGACGTCCCGATTCCCCCAGATTCCCCTCTGGGCAAACGA
Organism: Poromitra crassiceps; assembly: GCF_964638095.1. Lineage (NCBI taxonomy): Eukaryota > Metazoa > Chordata > Actinopteri > Beryciformes > Melamphaidae > Poromitra > Poromitra crassiceps. The sequence goes on along the minus strand of NC_139625.1, from coordinate 33,811,355 downwards.
AGCGTTTGGGGGTGTGGCTTGGAGGAGACTGCAGAGGGACGCTGGATAGGGACAAATCCAACTGTGGCAGTTCTGAGCGTGTGACCACTCATTACAGGGAGGGCTGACAGCAGTATATATGCATTTACAAGTAAAAACAGCTTTTGCACGGAATGGGACCTTTAAGGTACACGCTTCCTGTAAACCTAAATTCTGATGGTGCCGTTTTTGTATCATATGGTACTTTTATTTTGAAACTTAGAGCGGACGTAGTGATGTTATATCTACGCTACTTGACGTAAGGTGTGCTCACCGGCCGGTCGCAAAACACATGTCGCTCTTCAACCTACGGTTCTATCTAATCAAAAGCGCCTAGCTGGAATTGGGAACAACGTATTGTTTGTTGTAATGGTTTAATGAAGCAGTGATGTGTGGTTTTGTTTAATGTAACTGTGAAGTGAAGGCATTGTTATTGTGACAGTCATGCTAACGTTAGCTTCTATAGACATTGGAGTGGATGGCTGTGGCTTCATGCTGATGCTAGCGTTGTAGGTTGTATGGTTAATAATATTCTGTGTGAAGATATTTTCTGAGATAAATGGGCCTTGAGCATCAAGGCCCATTTATCTCAGAAAATATCTTCACAACTAAACAACTAAATAACATAAGATAATTTCATAGTTGTAGCTACTGTGATGCTGTGCATGTTGGCGCTGTCATTTGTTTGAATAATTTCATAGTGAGATGATGAGCTCGTGTGGAGAGGAGGTGGTGAGGAGTGAAGCAGAAACATTATGTAATGACACACTATGACAATAGTAACTGATAATTTGGTCCTGCATAGCCTACTGATATTTTCTGTTTTTTTTTTTTAGAAAACTGTTTAGAACTCTGACTTAATGATTTTGCTTTATTTATTTTATTTTGTTGTTTATTTGATTGTCTGTTCCAATTTTGTAAATGTTTAGTCTGATTTTTTTGTATAATGTACTGATTATTAATGCCAGACTTTGTTTATTGGAAAAAAAAAAAAAAAAAAAAATAGGAAAAAAACATCCGGGGCTAGGAAAAAAACATCCGGGGCTCTAGCCCCGGAAGCCAGGGTCTAGCGACGCCCCTGGTGGCATGGTTAATTAGTTGGCAGAAAGGACAGCTAGACAGCTTTTGCTATTTATTCCAGTAACATCTTATAAGTCTGTCTAACATTACCGGAGTTGGAGTGTATCTCTGTGGACGTTCAGTCTCACTGCCGACTGTAGTCTCAACTCATAAGGTGCATACTGCGTAGTTAGCCGCTCGTTAACTCATTGAGTGCCAGCCACTTTTGGAGAACGGACGCTCCCAGTGCCAGAGTTTCAGAGCGTTTTCAGTGATATCTCGAGGCCCACAGAATATTGTGTGATATTACTATGTCAACACCGAACATGCACAAAGAACGATGAGACTCTCTTCTATCATCTACAAAAAAAAGTTTATTGATCCCATTTTCCGTTCTTTAGTTATGAGCCGGAGAAGATAGGCTGTTTTGAGCAAAAACGCACTTTTCAAATTAGAAGCTGAGTTATTCCGCCTTTTGTGAAATGCAGCATTTCAAGCACATTCTGAGTCTGAAGATAATATTTTCTGATGTAGTGACGTGGTGTAGTTGTGTGGTGCATGCGTGCCCCACCCCCCTCTCCCCCCCTCAGCTGCAAACTCCTCCCCACACGCACCCAGTCTATTTTCGGAACCTCCGTTTTTTTGCGCCGGCTCCCAGCGCGACAAGGAAATGGCAAACCGGACTGCATGGAAAGGTTTGGCCCTTCGGCGTCGGGTGCTGCCTTTCTGGCGGCTAATCGTGTGAAGAAACTATGCAGACAGACAGACAGAGGCAGAGGAGCTCAGTTGTGTGCGCGGATTGACTGCTTTTGGCAGCCAACATCAGCTGCAGCCAAGCTGCAGTCAGAGCCATCTATATGGCTCTGGCTGCAGCATGAGCGGTTTCTCTTTGATCACGGGGGTTTTTCCTGCAGTTTTCCGGACCTTCCTCTAATCTGGAGAGCACTGTCGCCACCTAATGGGTCTGTAAAATAGGTTATACACCTCCAAAAGCTACAATATTTGTACAGGAGATCCAGGAGGCTTTGATCCACGTCCCACCGTCAAAAAACGCATTTGACGTCGATCGACGTCCGTGGCACTCTACGTCACTATTTACTTTGACGTCGATCGACGTCCGTGGCACTCAATGAGTTAACAGCTGATGGTGGCTGCGTGCTGAAACGTGTCCATTGTTTGCGCTGATAGCTGAGCCATTTAATTGTTAATTCCATCGCTCTGCTGGTTGCGCTCCTTTCAGTCTAGATAGCCTGCTAACTATGGTTAGCCTGTCTCTCTCTAGCCTGGATCACTTCCTGTGTGCTTCTAGAAAAGGTCTGTGTTGCAACTTGCTTCCGCGCCACGTTACTTCGTTCCGGATCGCTTTTCTTGTTATGAAATTGAATCTCTCCTATGAAATTATTAACACCAGCGATTGTTCGACCAACGTGAATCTCTTCGACCAAGAGCACGTCGACCAACCAATCGATCAGGGGCAGCCCTAGTCGCAAATGAGCCTACATGCAATACATCTGTTTTATGTTTTCATGGCTTGAATGCACCAATGTCCATGTTGTCCCTGACAAATAAACGACCAAATCAACTAGAAGGGCACTCAGCGAGCGCAGACCCCCGCCAAGGTTTGTGATATTATTGCTTGTTCGTGAGTCGAATCCGCATCCACTCCAGAATGTAATGGGTTCTGTCTTGGCCCATGCTAGTCCCTTCCACCAAGTGTCATGAAAATTGGCCCAGTAGTTTTTCCGTAATCCTCCTGACAAACAAGCAAACGGCACTGAAAACAGAACCTCCTTGGTGGAGGTCATAAATAAATGTGTGAAATTGGAGAACAAAATCAGTCAATTTGCACCCCGTTAAAATATAAATTCTCTGTCACTGTCTTTTTGGCCTTGCATCAGTTCATCACAGTGCATTAAGTATTCAGCAGCTCGTCCTCAGTCGCCGTCAAATTCAACCACACACTGCTCATGGCACACTGCTCATGGCACACACTGCTCATGGCACATGAGAGCCCCTCATGGGGAAATAGTACTGTGCAAACGCGCCTCATTACAGCTGCTTTCCAAAATTAAATGGAGACGATGTATTATTCATTTATGGAGAATCCCCTGCCAGTGAGGTCCAGCAGGAGAACAGGAGGCTCTGGCTCCCTCAGCCAGACACTCAGAGCTGCTTGATGGACCCAGTTATGCATTTAGGACCCAGGAGAAAAGCACACAGTGTTATATAAGTACATGATGTCCAGGAGGGATCTGTCCTCTGCCTTCTCACCTGATAATGGTGTCTTCCCATGCGTTCACCCATGATGTACTACCCGCCTCTGTTGCAGACATATATAACATGCAATAGAGTGAACTGTTTTAAAATTATAACCAGTGGATTTTGAATCTAGCTGAGCTGTCTTAGCAATATTTCTCATAACTATTCATTATGGCTCCCTCCCTGGGAAAGTACAGAGTTTGCCCTTTTCTTAATTTATCTGCAGGCATCTCACAGAGAGCGCAGAGCTCCACCAAGGCCAATAGTCCAGTCTGCTGTGATATGTAAATTTTGTGAGTCGGATCAGAACCGGTCAAACATTTAATGCCTTCTTCCTTGGCCCATGCTACAACCTTCCTCCAAGTTTCGTGAAAGTTGGCCCAGTAGTTTTTCTGTAATCCTGCTAAGATGGATAGACAGACAGACAGACAGACAGACAGACAGACAGAGAGACACAGATAGAGACACAAGCCACTTTCACACACAGATCGCCCAAAATTGCAGGTCAGAAGGCCCGCAAAGCCGGCAGCCTTGCCACAGAAATTGCTTTCACACACAGCCAAGCAGCACCGCCACATTCCCGTCCTGGGGTGGGCTTTCAGGTGACAGCCACCACTCCCGGATTGAAAGGCGAGCGGAGGCATTTCCACCCAGCTCCTCCTAGCCCAAATTAATATTTTCATAGGTTAGTGTAGCCTAGGCTACTGTATGATGAACAAATTCATTCAACAACCAAACATCGCCGATGTATGCCAGCCAACGACGTGCAGCTGCTGTCGTTAAGGATCAAACTGATAAAACACGAAAGTGTTGTCCACATGCAGCATGGTAACAAGGCTTTCAATATTCATCTGATCGACTTTATGGATCACAGATGCTTATCTTTTGGTTCCAGTCTTTTGTAAAGCAAATTATTCCCATGAAGTAGCCTAATTAGCGTCCGTTCTGAAAGACGACGCCTGCATATCAAACAGCCGCAGTCTGCATAACGTTACTCGTCGTCGGGAGAATAGTATAGGCTATAAATGCACATGACTAACGTTAGTAGTTTTTGTAAGGGAATGCACAACTGGCTAGCTAGACAGATTGCAGTTCTGGAGCTGGTTTCCAGAAGGAATATCCTCAGACCAACTCTCCACAAACAGCTATAGTCCTCTGAAGCTTATTATATCCGTTAATGTTACCTACTAATGTCAACATCGTTTGAGCATAAAGCCTAACCTACTTACTAGGCATGGAGCATTCCTCCTGGCTGCCTTTTTTTACTTTCACGTATGCCTTGCTGTATGAGGTGATTTCCCCTGTATTTTTTTATGAATGAGCTGACCATTCACACCGTTCCGGCTTGCCGCTCCTACGCTTTCAGGTGGAGGCGGGTTGCCTGGTAACCCGGCGTTGTGACTAGGTCCACTGGCGGAACGAAAGGCGTACAACAATTACCCACCAACCCGCGTTAACAACTTTCACATCGGAGGCGCGGATGTCATTTTCCGTGCATTTTACGGCTTTCAAGGCCGGTGTGAAAGCTGCTACAGACAGACAGACAGAGACACAGACAGACAGAGAGAGACACAGACAGACAGACAGACAGAGAGAGATACAGACAGACAGACAGACAGAGACAGAGAGCGATACAGACAGACAGACAGACGACCCAACCTCCTTGACGCAGGTAACATTTTTGCTTATTGTAAACCTGTGTGAGCAAGAGTGGGATGCATGCCATTAGCACTGTGAATCTATATAACGACATTTTTAACCTCGTATAATTAAGACCTCCCGCCTCAACCAGATTAAAGACTAATTCCCCTTGTATTGTTTCTGGACCACAGCAGAGTCAAGCTGCACGCTCAATCCTCCTTTCCTCTTTGTGCACGGCGATGCAGTTATAAAAAGGGAATTGCAATTAGGGTAGAAAGTGGGTCACTTGCGGGACCATGGGAGTGCAGCAGAAAGCACGATGTGCTTGTCATGTCATCTCGCACTAAGCTGCAGTCAGTCAGGGCCGGTCCCCGGTGTCAGCCGTGTCAGTTTGGGCAGGTTCAAATCCACTCTGAAAGCAAGCCTGTACAATCCTCTCCTGACTGGCCATTACCTTTCACAGCCAGAGCCGCCAATATGGTGGATGACAGCTGTCATGTTCTATGCCGGCAATGACTGCATACGTTTAAGAAGATTAGAACTCTGTCCAAGACTTACATGTGATAGGAATCCTCTTTGGACCAATGTGCAACATTTTGTAAAGTCTGCCTGAAGTATTTAAAGCTTTGTCTGGTTATGTATTGAATGAAAAAAGGAGCGTCCGCACACTCAAATCTGTGCAAATATCTTGTTTATTGCAAGCTTTCGGTCATAGACCTTCTTCAGGCATCTTCTTCTGGTTATGTATTAAAATATATTTTATGTAATATGTATAGGATATTGTATATTTATCTGGGATGTGACTTCGAGTTACCTGAGGATTTGGGGGCTGTAACATTCCCATTTATTTCTATTGGGAGATTTTCTGTTTTTTCTTTCTGTTTTCTAGCAGTCCTGGTTACATCCCTGGTACAGTGATTGCTTCTGAAATATCTTTGCAAGATATTTCCGCTAGTAGCAGCCTTGAACCCATCACAAGTTAAACTTTGGGCTGTTGTGACATCTTTTCACAGTGCTGGCCAGAGCCAGCCACGAGTGCCAGGCCTTTATGATTCAGACAGTCCCCCATTAAAAATGTGTCTAGGGAGAACAATTAGAGAGTCTGCACTGGAAGCACGTCGCCAAATTGTGCTCCTGCTTGTTCCAGTTAGTTTCAGAAAACAAGAGTTGCTGTATCATATTTTGAAGAGTTTTACTTGTTTGCAGTCCAGTCCAGTCGCCAGATTAAAATGTCCGCATTGTACGTTTCTAGAATCCACGGAAATGTAAAATATGAACATTTCTGAACGAAAATACTTTTCTAGATACAGGAAGAATTAATGTTACACACGTCAAAGCTGGAGGTCACTGCATGGTGTAGTCTGGTAAGGACTAGTAGTCCCCTTAGGGAGATATTTGTGCAAAAGCACCAAATTTGGCTCAGATGTAGCCAAGGGTATGCTAACTTGATCAAGTTGCCGGGGTTTAGCGGCTAATTTGTAAACAGCCTCTCAGAGCCAATCACGACTCTGCTATTTCACATACCTGCAGGTTGGTGCCTACATTAATTAACCCTTTACTGACTGTTTTTTCCGATCTTTTTCTTCTTCTTTTCAATATTATATTATCAATTTTTCAGAACAATGAACAGACAAGTCAAACGAACATGCTCGGACACATGAAAAGACAAAAAATACCTATATTATTGACATTCAATATTATGTGATTACCAGCCGCATAAAGTGCTTATGTGCTTGTGAGAGATGTTGTGCCCGGGATCCTACGCAAGGGGTCCACGAGAAACCAGCCAGCCCCTAACTTCATCAAGGTAGGCTAGAAATGGGTCCCAAATGGGCGAAAACGTTTTGAGTGAGTTGGTCCTCAGGAACCTAAAGGCACTGACAGGGTTCTGCGCAGCCTCGACTTGGAGCCTTGCCGCCGACTAGCAGCGACAGCGAGACTGTGCATACTCGAACGTAACTCGGCGTGTTGGCTGCGATACACGTCCAAAACACTAGGTGGCTTGTGGTACACTTGTGTCCATTACATATGACGTTATTGTCGGCCAATCACAGCTCTCGTGCTGGTCACATCACGTCCGCGTTGACGCCGCGGAGTCACATTTTCGAGGAGCTGCACGCCCCCCTCCGCCGAGCTGTGCCGATAGGACGGCCAGCTGCGGCGACCCCTCGGCACAGTCGGCGCTGGCGATTTCGCGTAAGCATAAAACCAGTTTAAGTCTCTCCATCCGTATAACAGAGGTCATGTCCGTCAACCACAGTTGGAAAGAAGGTGAAGAGGAGGACTTCCATTCCTTCAGAATACGTTTTTTGACAACAGTTGTCCCCTGTGTCAGACTGTCGCACAGCTGTAGGGGAGTTCAGAGAGGACTCTGAGCTTTTGAGACCTTTTTGATGAGAATAATTTTTATTTTGGTGAAAAAAATATGACATATCTCGCCTAACTAATCGACTAGTCGATAGAGCTGTCACGATTCCTCGAGTACCTCGAATAACTCGAATAATTAAAATGATCGAGGCCAAAATGATTCGCCTCGACACGGCATTTAGAGAGTAGAGACTGTTTCTCACGGACACTTACTGGTGTGGCACAGCGCTCTTCCGGTGTAAACACGTGAGGACACATGATCGCAGACAGACCAGAGAGCAGCTACTGTATAGCGAGCGGACCCCGCAGAATGGAACGAGGCGGCGGAGAAAGCAGACAGGAGGAGCCGGGAAGGGAAGAACCAGGGCCGAAAAAGCGACCGAAACTGTCTAAAGTGTGGGATCATTTCACGCTGAAAAAGGACACGAACTCAGTGGTGTGCAAGTACTGTAACGATACTTGCATATCACAACAGTACCTCGTCAATGCTTCAGCACCTGAACCGTAAACATCCAGTCTACGCATCCACCAGCGCATCTACGTCGAGCGGAGCAAGGTAACGTAAAGGCCTAAACATGGTCGTCCGTCCGCCTCGAATTGGAGCCGTCTCGCCGTCTGGCGGCGCCAGCGAGCCCTACATGCTCGGACGCAAACTACACCCTCCCTCCTCCCACCCCCCTCCTCCTGTGGAAGCTCCGTGTGAAAATGGCGGAGATTGTGTGCCAGGCAGTCTGAATGAAATTGAATGTAACGTTCCCAATTCTATGTATTAAATTCTAAAAAACGACCCTCAACATTTGGGAAGGCTAAGCCACACAACTAGTTCGTTATAATCTAACATCATGCTTTGAAAGGCGACTTTACGACGAAGAGCCAAGGCAACGGCCAATCACAACTCTCCTGCAGCTGTCGTCACGCACGTATCGTCGCCGTGAAGTCACATTTTCGAGCAGCCCCCGACAGCCGACGGCGGCCCCTCCCCGTAGGACGGCGCTCCACCCGCCGTCACACGGGGAGGGCGGGGCGAGGCTCTGACGGACGACCATGTTTAGGCCTTAACGCCTTTATTTTACATTAGCATACATTTACATTAGCGTTGTGTATAGTTAACGTTAACTATACACAACGCTAATGTAAATGTATGCTAATGATTGCTACTTGATATTAAGACTAGTAGTAGTTGTGCTGCTGGCTTGCCACGTTGCCAATATGACTATTAGTAACTGCATTCACGCTGCATTTTTTTGATGTGGCTTGCCGTTTTCTGAAATACAAATACAAAGCTCAACCTAACGTTAACCTAACGTTAGCGGCTAATTTAACAGCGTTGTGTGTGTGTGTGTGTGTGTGTGTGTGTGTGTGTGTGTGTGTGTGTGTGTGATCACACTAGCCTGTTGGTGTGTGAGAGAGAAAGAGAGAGTGAGTGTGTGTGAGAGAGAGAGAAAGAGTGTGTGTGTGGAGAATGTACATTTACACACCCTAGACCGGTCGACTCTTCTCATGATGATTGCAAACAACTATTTAATTGGTGCATTTTAGGCTCCAATTATTACACCACCTGACCTGTTATCTTGCTATTCTGATATTTGTGTCAATAATAGGCAACAGGTCTAGGGTGTGTAAATGCGCATTCTCCAGTTTTGTTATGAACTTACCTAATAAATATCAATATTAATTATTATTTCACCTCTTTTTCAGCGGATCACAGCGTACTATGGACAGCTTTGTAAGGACGGGTCCATCATGTTCAAGTGAAAAGATGAATGGTGCCACTGCCAGTTCTATGCAATTTAAAAATAAAAATGTTGTTTTTTCTAAGAAAGAAACTAATGTAGTTGTTTATTTGAAGAGATTTATCTTATTTTTTGGTGTATATTTACGATAAGCCTTTGAAAACACGAAAAAGGGTTCTTATCCGATTACTCGATTAATCGATGGATTATTCGGTAGAATACTCGATTACTAAAATAATCGATAGTTGCAGCCCTACTAGTCGACTACCTTTTGAGAATAGTTGATGACTACTAAAATGCGGTAGTTGTGAACGCCCTACCCATCTCTATTCTGCAGTACCCACAATAAAACATTACTGCACATCTCAGACTCGCATCAATCCACCTGATACCTGATAACGGCACACATGCCATTAGTTGACCCTCCTTCACCCGACTTGAGGGCCACAATTAGCCAACAAAAGGTAATCTCAATCAATTTCAATTTCACCTCTGTAGAGAGGATGGAGAACACAAGGGGTTAATTACCCCTGTGCCGTATTGATTGGTGTTTCTGGCTGGCCTGTTAATTAGGGTGAGTGATTTGGCACCGGGGTTGGAGTGAGAGATAAATGATAAGGGGGAGTGCAAGGGACCGTGGAAAAATTCCCTGCCGCTTCTCAACAGCATCGAAGCTTACCCCACCAACTCCTCTGTTTCTTTCAGCCCAGTTTGTGGAATCCCTGGATATATGTACAGTATATGTAGATTATGAACATTTCTGAACCCAAAATACGTTGCATATCATATGTGAATATTAACGTTATACACGTCTAACGACTGTCTCATGTGGAAGTACGTCACTAGCGCCGGATTGGCAGACTTGTAGCATAGTCTTGCAAGCGAGAGAGCGCTAGTTCGACTTCTGAGCAAGGCACGTTGTGTTTTTACTTTTGGTTTTAACCCCAAACAACAACCCTAACCTTAACCAAGTTACTTTGTTATGACCTTTACTGCATAGCCTACTTCACATGTGTCAAACCCAAGGCCCAGGGGCCAAATCTGGCCCGGCACCTCATTTTATGTGGCCCGCGAGAGCTAGCAAAGTATACAATTTGCGCAATACAATTCTTTGCAATATGGCTAAAAATAGCTATTGTTATAATAGTTGTAGGCTACTATAATGCCCTATAATTGTGCTTTCAGAGCGATTGATTAAGTATTAAAGTCCCTGGAAACCAGAAATATTTCTTTATTATTTAGCATTTTGAGTTCATCACATCACAGGACCCTATGTTAATAAGCCACCAGCCAAATTTGAACGATGATGAACGTCGCAAAGTATATAAATTTAGGTTTGACAGTCTGGCAAAACTCATGAGAAAATCATTATTTTTTAGAGTGTATTTCTCCCGCGGACTGTGTGGGCGTGTCCCATCTGCAGCAGGTTTTCCGAGAGAGAGAGCACGAGACAGAGGGGGGAGGGAAACGGAGAAAGAGATCAAGTTACACAGCACTCGCGAGTGTGTGTGTGTGTGTGTGTGTGTGTCTCTCGCTCTCTCTCTCACTAGTCCAGAGAGAGAGAGAGAGAGAGAGAGAGAGAGAGAGAGAGAGAGAGGAGCGCATGGCCTGAAACCCGACACCTTGCTAATCTCACAAGCATAGCGCTTGGCAGACGGCACACAGAGTGGGAGGGAGACGGACAGCGAGGGAGCGCTGTCACTGGGGGCAAAGAATGGACTTGCCATAGGTGGGTGCGGATTGCGCGCATGTACAAAGGTTATATAGAGCTTATGACGTCATAAGCTCCTGCGTTTTAGCACCTCGCGCACTGCTGTCTTCAATGAGGAAGTACTTGGTAGAATCTTGTAGAAAAGTGGCGATTTTAAGGCTTTGGCTTGAAAGTAATGTATAATAATTTCGGAGGCACAAAATTACTAACATAAGACCCTAAATAACATAGTTAGAACGTTTTTGTGGATTTTGGTTTCCAGGGACTTTAAGTAAAATCAAGAATAATCGAATCAGGCAATTATGAAATATGATAACACGTGTTTGATACATTGATATCGTGTTAGATTTATGGGATGAAATTGAGTTTGACACCCCTGGGCTAGGGGCGTGGTGAGGGAAAGGGGCGGGGCTAGGGAAAAAGGCCATAGCTAAGGATAGGAAGGTCGTAGAGCAGGGCTATTCAACTAAATTGTTCAGAGGGCCACATTGTCAGAAACCTAAGGGGCGGGGGGCCGGACAGTTCCCCGAGCTATTAATCCCATTATATGTACACTTGACACAACGTGCCACCACAATTTTCAAAACTTGTATTTCACTACATTGCAAAAGTAGCTTCATTTTCATTTAAAAGCGCTTAATTTCTGTGCAACAAAAGCTGTGTTAAAGCCCCAAAAGTAAACACATTTGAAACAAATCTAAGTATTCTACAACACATGTCAGCCATTTGAAATATAATTTGGTCAATTCTGACCAGTTACACCACAGCATTGTAAACATTTATAGTGCATCAGGAAAGGAAAGTAAACATTCTTTCTTGTTTAGAACCTAGCTAGCTACATCACACATCTCCTGAAAAACTATTTATAATGCATATTTCTTGATTAGCTACATCACAGCGCCATCTCCTGAAAAACATTAATATTGCACCTTTCTTGTGGCTACATCACAGCATCTCCTGAAAAACATTTATAGTAGATCTGACTTGTTTAGCTCACTTTAGCTAGATCACATCTGAAAAACAACCAGTCGGGTGTAATAAGTAGATTAGGTTTAATTGTATATATGTATATGTATATATATATGTACATGTATATGTGTATATATATATATATATATATATATATATATATATATATATATATATATATATATGTATATATATATGTGTATATATATATATATATATGTATATATATGTATATATATGTTTGTGTATATATATATATGTATGTATATATATTATAATGTGTGTGTATGTATATATATATATATATATATACTTTTTTAGATCTCATCCGCGCCGCCAGTTGAATAGCCCTGTCTTAGAGGGTCAGGGTTTGAGGGCTGGGGTAGAGGGAGTGGTTGGGGATGTGGGTGGTTTTGGGGTAGGAGTAGGACCATTTTCCATGTTGAAAACGATTAGCCGTGGTGTTGTCCCAAACATTGCCTAAAGTGCCATAAGGCTGAATGGCCACACCACTGCGCTGTGGGCTTCAAGGTATTTGTGCTTGTATGAGTCTGGACAGACATGGATGTAGACTGCTGACTTGTCGGTAGAGGCATACAACCGCAACACAGTGTTTAGTACGGTAGTTTAAAATTTACGTTGAGATTGTATAGATGTAAAATGCCACATTTTAGAAACATATTTTGCCGACGTTTTGTTTCAAAAATGTTGATATTCTACATATCCCTGATTTTCAGACCTGCCAACCTTTTATTCTGGTTGGTTTTCCTCTTCTCTTTCTTCCTCTCATGAATCTGTCTCGACCTGAATAATGTACGAGCCACTGATTCACTGTTTTCCCCCCTCCTATTATGTTAGACGTTATTTTTAGAGGCATACTCTCATTCAGATGTCTGAGATTTTCCATATCACATGCTATTTACCTACAACACAAAGACTTACTGCAATACATCGTTTGTTTCTTATGTATATTTCATGATCCGCTGCTCGCTGAAGCCGGCATACGTGTTTTTCTTTTCTTTACTGAAAGAGATGGCTCTTCAAGCTGTCTTGTCCTGTCGCGTTGATGGCCACATGATATGAGATGAATAAAACCCCCAGTAGAAAAACACTTATGTCTTTTGTGGGAGCTTTCTATCGCTCGGCTATGCTTGGCTACACAGGTGACAGTATGTCTTAGCTGGAGAGCCAGGCAGGTAGAGCTGTGAGCAGGGATGGGAGGGTTACTTTAAAAATGGTATCCGATACAATTACTAATTACCTGTTTAATTTTTTATTCAGTAACGTAATCCAATGCCACTATATAAAAGTCATGTAACTGATTACTTTCCGTTACTTTTGCATTACCTTTGGACATGTGCTGCATTTGACTACTGGATTCCGGGGGCATGCTCCTCAGGAGGACATTTTTTTCTCCAAAAAACAGCTCTGTAATACTCATTTCAGACCTTATGTGTTGGTTACAGCAGGCATTTACCCAACCTATCTACTGTTGCCTGTTTCTCATTATTATTATTATTATTAATAATAATAACAATAATAATAATAATAATAATAATAATAATAATAATACAATAACAATAATAATATTTCAATTTTTTTTTATTACAGTGCACTGATATCTGGTGCATTGTGCAAGTGTGTTTTTTCAAGTGTGTTTCTCCAGGGGGGTGTTTTTTCCTCCAGCGTAAGAAGAATCAATATTTACAGTGCAAAGCCACTTACAGTAGATAAATATACAATATACAAATATAATACAAATTGTAATCTTGCTAGTAATCTTCTTCTTTTTTTTACTAAATGCAACTGATTCATTTTTTTCTGTAACTAAGGGATTACAGTTACCCTTTTTTGTGTCCTGATTACAGTAACCAGATGACATGTGATCAGTTACTTCCTAAGCCTGGCCTTAGCTGTGAAAGCCAGGCAGGCAGAGCTGTGAGGCAGGCCTAATTGAAAAGGCCTCCTATGTGAGATGGAGGAGGTGGAGCTGTAAAAGGTTCTGTAATTACAGAAGGCGCTAATTTGAGATAATTAGGTCATATGGCAATGGCTCTACCGGGGCTTCCTGACTGTACCACCCAGTAGTTAGAAATAAAACACTGGGCAAACGATGAACTCCTGTTGGCAATCACCATCAAGCACATGATACGCTGATACAAATAAACAATTATACAGTCATAATAAAAGTTCCTTCCCTGTTTTCTGCTACTTATAGCCTATCAGTGGGGCCACCAGACTGAAGACTTATCAACACTTAAAATGCACGCTAGAATTTGATTTCAACACATGTTTGTGTTACTATACACAACATGTAAATATGAGAATGTGAGAATAGCAACATCAATTTGTGCTGTCTCAATCTACACAATAACACATCCGCATTCCCTAAGAGTACGATTTATATTATCTGAAAAACACCGGATATAGTCTTTCCCAAATATAAAGGTGGGTAAAATCAATTTGGAGAGCTTACCCTCCACTGACTCCTGGAAATCTCAGTGAATTCAAGCCGTCTTGCAGGATATGCGGAGAGACAGATTATATATAGTCTCTTTCTCACACACACCTCTCTAGCTCACAAACACAAACACACACACACACACACACAGACGTCTCGCTTTTGTCTGCATTTCAGCTCTTTATTGCTCTTTAATTCATGTTGAATCTGTTAAAAACATTTTCTAAATAAATTTGAATTGATTTGACTTAGGTGTGTGTGTGTGTGTGTAGGTGTGTGTGTGTGCGTGCGCACACGTCCTCGCAAGGAAAATGACCGATGTTTGCGAGTGTGGTCGTGTGAGTACGTGCAGTGCATTCACCAGAGTCGGGAGCTGTAACCAGGAAGTAGCGGCCACCTCTGGCCGTCTTTAAAGTAGCAGTAACAGACAGTCTGATATTGAAATAGCTCACTGGCGGGTACAGGCCAGGGTGGGATTGGCGGAGGGTAACTTCCTCGTCTTTCAACTTCCTCATCGCCTCCTGATGTGTTCCGTTTTTAACCGTAACTCAAACATAACCCTAACCTTAACCAAGTTGTTTTAGTTTAGCATAACCTTAACCAAGTTGTTTTAGTTTAGCATAACCTTAACCAAGTTGTTTTAGTTTAGCCTAACTATAACCAAGTTGTTTTATTTTAGCATAACCTTAACCAAGTTGTTTTAGTTTAGCCTAACCTTAACCAAGTTGTTTTAGTTTAGCCTAACCTTAACCAAGTTGTTTTAGTTTAGCCTAACCTTAACCAAGTTGTTTTAGTTTAGCCTAACTATAACCAAGTTGTTTTAGTTTAGCATAACCTTAACCAAGTTGTTTTAGTTTAGCATAACCTTAACCAAGTTGTTTTAGTTTAGCATAACCTTAACCAAGTTGTTTTAGTTTAGCCTAACTATAACCAAGTTGTTTTATTTTAGCATAACCTTAACCAAGTTGTTTTAGTTTAGCCTAACCTTAACCAAGTTGTTTTAGTTTAGCCTAACCTTAACCAAGTTGTTTTAGTTTAGCCTAACCTTAACCAAGTTGTTTTAGTTTAGCCTAACCTTAACCAAGTTGTTTTAGTTTAGCATAACCTTAACCAAGTTGTTTTAGTTTAGCCTAACATTAACCAAGTTGTTTTAATTTAGCCTAGCCTAACCTTAACCAAGTTGTTTTAGTTTAGCTTAACCTTAACCAAGTTGTTTTAGTTTAGCATAACCTTAACCAAGTTGTTTTCATTTAGCCTAACTATAACCACGTTGTTTTAGTTTAGCATAACCTTAACCAAGTTGTTTTAGTTTAGCATAACCTTAACCAAGTTGTTTTCGTTTAGCCTAACCTTAACCAAATTGTTTTAGTTTAGCCTAACCTTAACCAAGTTGTTTTAGTTTGCCTAGACATATACTTTGATTTTTTTAACTTTATTATTATTATTTTCTTTCAAATTTAACAACGCGAGGTGCATCACCTGCACGCATCACCTGCATGCATGTTTCGCTCATGTGTCAATTTGGAAATCTGCGTATCCTGTCCTCTCGGTATGAGGACGTGTTGGTGGGGGGTGAGGTTGGGCTTAACCTCATGTTGAACCAGCTGGTATGACTGCATGACTAAGATATGAGATGTAGCTGTGATGTTGAGGGTAATGGTCAGAGACGCATGCTGTTACAGAGCAGTAGAGCGTGGATAAAGCAGGCCAACACAGTGCATAATCCCCACTGAAGAAGACTTTATACAGAGTCCCTTTACAGCTGCACATATCCATGCCACCATTCATATTTCACTGCCTGGCTGTTGGGGGAAACCTTTGTAGGTTGTCTAGTTAGCCGTCTCTTTCGGTGAGCTAATGTGAAAGTCAATATTTCTTGGATTCTTTTTTTGTGTAGTGTTCAGTTTGTGGGAAAACATTGATTCATTCTTTGGTATAATGCGTTTGGCACATGTTGTTTAAGGGAAAAAGTTTCTCCTTAGCATTTTACTATGTGCCATCATGTCTTCGCGTGTAGGTGTGATTGTGTGTATGGATGCATGTACGTACACACACACACACACACACACACACACACACACACACACACACACACACACAGGGCTGCAGTTGGTCTTCAGATTCAATAAAGCTAAAGCATTTCCACTTAGCAAACAGGCGAGTAGCCTCTATGGAGCGGAGGCAGTCATGTGGCATTTTATTGAAGACACATAAAAGTGAAGTGGCCTCTTCTCCAGTGCTCTTCAGGGTAATGACCTCTTCAGCTCGCCAGCCATTTAACTGATCTCCAGTTAATTGGGCGGGAACCTCAATCATGTCCCAATCTTCTGACCTGGCTCGTTTGATCCATTAGCACGGTTTCTATTCCACACAGTTTGCGGCGCCTTCAAAGAAAATCACACGCCGGATCGAAGCAAAGTCAGTCTTGTCGAAGTGTGTAGTGATGCATGACGCTGTTAAGACAAGCACATGTCCATGTTTTGTCAATGTGCAGGCAGCTGTGATGGGCAGGGGGGAGAGCAGCCGGGGACAGTGACGTTGTGTCCCTGTTTTAACGGAATAGTTCCAAAAATGCCGGTTGAAAGACAGGTGAAGTTTGTTATAACACACAGGGGGGGCTGCCAGCACACCTCCATAGCAGCCTTCTCCAAAACAAATTAAGTCAGTGGGGACCAGTTCTTCAGAGATCCAAAAATACTTTTATTTATACCATCATTTAGTGACAATCGTGACTAGAGCTGACTGATTTGTGATTTGCACAAAACAATGGTGTCTCTCTATTGTTGGTCTGTTTTTGTTTTGGACCTGGTCTCCATTGACTTCAGTTGTTTTGGAGAAGGCTGCTACGAAGGTTGCTGTCAAGTGTCAACCTCCCTGTGTGTTATATGGGCTAACAAATTGCACCTGTGTTTCAACTGTCATGAGGGTGAGTAGATGATGACATTTGAACATTTTGGGTGAAGTATTCCTAACACTCCTGCGATGCAGCTGGGATGCATTAGGGCAGTTAGGACCTAGTGGGCCTTGGCACATGTGGGTCCCGTCTCACCCGTGACAAATAGATGGTGGCATCTGTGGGCTGGAGGCCTCAGCCTGCCACACGGTGGCTCGGCTGGGGACAGCGGCTGGGCGGGATGCATGAATATTCAATACGGTGATATTTCACCCCATCAGCTCTGCACCGGCTGTGCCTCGTCCTCCAATAGAGAGAGACCGATAGAGATAGAGAGAGGAAGAAAATGTAATGAGAAGGGAGAGAGAGAGAGAGAGAGAGAGAGGAAGAAAATCTGATGAGAATGAGAAGGAAGAGAGAGAGAGATAGAGAGAGGACGAAAATGTGATGGGAATGAGAAGGAAGAGAGATAGAGAGAGAGAGAGAGAGAGAGAGGAAGAAAATGTGATGGGAATGAGAAGGAAGAGAGATAGATAGAGAGAGAGAGAGGAAGAAAATGTGATGAAAATGAGAAGGAAGAGAGAGAGAGAGAGAGAGAGAGAGAAAGAAAAGGTGATGAGAATGAGAAGGAAGAGAGAGAGAGAGAGAGAGAGAGGAAGGAAATGTGATGAGAATGAGAAGGAAGAGAGAGAGATAGAGAGAGGAAGGAAATGTGATGAGAATGAGAAGGAAGAGAGATAGAGAGAAGAAGAAAATGTGATGAGAATGAGAAGAGAGAGACTGAGGGAACCCAATCCCCAGAATAAAATGTTGACATTGTACGGTTCTGCAATCCACGGATACGTAGAATCTCATCGTAAATTTGAGACAAAATGTGGACCATTACATTTCTAAAAGGTGGCATTTTACATCTTTGCAAACCTACAATCTCAGTTTGGTTGAGTATGGTTGAGGCTTAAATAACAAAAAACGTTAATATGACTTTCAATTGAAACTTTGGAACCCTGGGGATGGAACACCACCCTCCGGTGGGAAAGGCAAGTGTTTACGGCCTCATCCACCCCGCCCTTACTGGTCACTGTGCAATTTCAGTAGCAGACTCTATGAATTGAATTGAAATTGAAAGATGAATTGAATTATGGGTGGGTGATATATCAAATATACTCGATGTATCGCAGCTTGTCCACGTGCGATGTAGTAAATGACTATATCGTAAATAATAATAGTAATAATAAATAATAAATTGCCACGCATTGTTTTTAAGCTGCCGGCATGAGACTCGCTTCAGTGTTTCTCTTCTCTTGCTCTCTCCCTGTCAGTCAGACACAAACGGGGAAACAAATCACATGCATACGTCAAACACACTCGGCGCTACGTAACGTCACAGACCGAAGAAAGAAATGTACAGTCACTGATGATGATGGAAACTGAACTTCCATCACTGCGCTTCTGTTGGCTGGTTCATGCTAAAAGCCTATGTGCAATTAATTACCTTGAATAAATACAGTTTTGTTAAATTTAACTTGGTTGTGATTTCCCCCTTTCTGCATGCAGGTTTCAAATTGTTACAATAGAAACCACGAATGAATACAGTATAAATAAGAATGTTTTAATCCATACTTATGTTGCAGGGACTGCTAGAATCACCATACTGGTGTAATTGTATGCATCAAAGGGTTTAAGTGGGCAGTGGTGGCCCAATGGTTAGCCCTTGTTCACACAGGACGCCGAACGTAGCAGAGCTGAAGCTTGAGGCAGGCACAAGCTGAACTAACGCCTCACCGTTCACACAAGAAGCCTTCTCTTTTCCTCTCAGCACCTCCTCGGCATGCCTTGAACCCGCCCACAACTCCCTGATTGACTTCATGCCTGGCAGATTCAAGCTTCATGCATCACACTTGGAAAATAGGACTGAATCCTGAACGATCGCTTGAACGATGAGCCACGTGAGCGTGGCTTCAGCGTGACACGGGTGGTGTGAACGGCCTCGCAAGTTAACAAGGGCGCCTAAATGAAACTTGTGGGTTCAGCGTAGGTTGAGCTTAGGTTGAGCGTTGCTTCGGCGTATGGTGTGAACGGGGGCTTAGAGAAGCGAGCTTGTGACCGGAAGGTCGTCGGTTCAATCACCGGGACCGGCAGGATAAATCTGGGTGGGGAAAGTGAAAAAGCAGTGCTTGCTCCAGTGGAGCTGCTCAGTGGCCAGCAGATGAGACTGTGGTTGTACTGGGCAGCTTCCAGGTGTGAATGTGTGAGTGAATGTGAACAGGGTGCCAGGTGTGTCCCGAAAAAGAGAGCATTGCTCTCAGTGAGACTCCCACCTGTATAAATAAAGGTAAAAAAAAAAGCACACAAAAAAATGAGCATTAATGAAATGCTTTAGAGGAGATTTCTAAATATTGAGATGTATATCGTGCATCGCAATATTATTTAGAGGTCATATAGCCCAGCCCTACATTGAATAGATGAGAGAGACAGTGTGGGAAAACATGTTGGAAAGAGGGGAGCAGAGAAAGAAATGGGGATGAGAATCAAGAATGAGAAGGGAGAGAGAGAGAGAGACTGAATTGAAAGATGACTGGATGAGAGATGGGAAAGACAATGTGGGAAAGCAGGAAGGAGAGAAAATATGGGGATGAGAATGGGGAGAGCAGGAAGAGTGAGGGAGGGGAAAGGGATTGCTTTGGAAAAAGAACTAGACAGCGACAGAGGAGGCCGAGGTGTGGAGGAGAGAGAGACAGATAGAGAGAGGGGAGGTGTGACTAGGCGAGTGTACAGTAAAACATGCGGATGGGAGGAGTGTGGTAGGTGAAGAGGAATTGCTTTGGAAAGAGGAGTAAATGAAACAGGAGAGAGGCAGGAGAGCGAGCCTGGAGAAAGGGATGGCTTGGGAGAGACAAGGAGACGTCCTGAGGATGTGGAAGTGTCGTGTGGAGCCGGTCTGAGGAGTGATTTATCCTGGATGAAGACAGAGCACCCACCCCTCCTCTACCCCCTCCTCCCCTCAGCTCGTCCTGTATCCTCTGCTGCTCTTACCTACAGACGGGGGCTGTTGTTGCTCTCTGGTCGAGGGATAAGTAAACAAGGCTGTTCCTCGCAGATGGGACTGTCTGAGATGGATGGCCTTGTCTCACACACACACACACACACACACACACATGCCTGCGCGCACGCACACACACACACACATGCCCACGCGCACGTACACACACACACGTACAGACACACACACATACACACACGCACACACAGGCAAGGCAGCTTTATTTGTTTAGCACATTTCATACACTGGGGCAATTCCAATTGCTGTACAGAGTAATAAAAAAACAGTAAAGGTAAATTATGTCCAATTAAAAAGTGCAAAAGTACAGACAAGATATGCAAAAAGATAAAATACTTAAAAAGTAAACTAGTGCAATTCAAATAAAGTGAAATAGAAAGAAAAAACATGACAAAATCCCACTTTTGGATATCCATTGTGAATGAACCCATATGTTTTGTCTTTATTTTTCGAATATACCCTGTCCTTCCTGGTTCTACTCTTGATCTGATATTTATGTCAGATGATCTCACTGCCTCAGGCATACGGGAATCATGGATTTTCCTCTTGGACCTCACCATCCACAGATATGAGAATCATACAGGGTAAAGCTATTACAGGGTGGAGTAGGCAGTGTCAAATAGACGGTTTTAACTTGACAACATAAGCATTCTAAATGGCTTCTAGCTTGCAGTGTTTGCAAATACAATAGCTGACAGGAAATAAGCAATAAGCCCCAAGAGGCCATGGTTTACAATCTTAGCTGTTGTAAAATCACTGTAAACCACAGCCTCACACAATAGGAAGGTTTTTAGCTTTGGCGTAAAAGTGGTCAGAGTTGGGGCGTAATGTCATGGGAGGTTATTCAGGTCTGAGCTGCATAACAAAAGGCTGCTTCACTGTGTTTTGGTCTAACAGGCTCAGGCATGTCAGAGATGTATTTGTCTGTATGGCTCAGGCATGTCAGATATGTATTTGTCTGTATGGCTCAGGCATGTCAGAGTCAAGATGTATTTGTATGGCTCAGGCATGTCAGAGTCAAGATGTATTTGTATGGCTCAGGCATGTCAGAGATGTAGTTGTATGCCTCAGGCATGTCAGATATGTATTTGTCTGTATGGCTCAGGCATGTCAGAGATGTATTTGTATGGCTCAGGCATGTCAGATGTATTTGTATGGCTCAGGCATGTCAGATGTATTTGTCTGTATGGCTCAGGCATGTCAGAGATGTATTTGTATGGCCTCAGGCATATCAGAGATGTATTTGTATGGCTCAGGCATGTCAGAGATGTATTTGTATGCCTCAGACATGTCAGAGATGTATTTGTATGGCTCAGACATGTCAGATGTATTTGTCTGTATGGCTCAGGCATGTCAGAGATGTATTTGTATGGCTCAGGCATGTCAGAGATGTATTTGTATGGCTCAGGCATGTCAGAGATGTATTTGTATGCCTCAGACATATCAGAGATGTATTTGTATGGCTCAGACATGTCAGAGATGTATTTGTCTGTATGGCTCAGACATGTCAGAGATGTATTTGTATGGCTCAGACATGTCAGATGTATTTGTCTGTATGGCCTCAGGCATGTCAGAGATGTATTTGTATGGCTCAGGCATGTCAGAGATGTATTTGTATGGCTCAGACATGTCAGAGATGTATTTGTCTGTATGGCTCAGGCATGTCAGAGATGTATTTGTATGGCTCAGGCATGTCAGAGATGTATTTGTATTAGGGCTGTGCCGATTCACTTATCTCCCGATTCGATACTATCACGATACTTGGGTGCCGATTCGATTTATATTGCGATTCTTAAGTATTGCGATTCTACGATTATTGCGATTCGATATTACGATTTATTGCGATTTTTGTTTCTTTTTTTCCTTTTCTTTTTTCAGTTTGTTTGCTTTTTTACACTAGATTAGAACATGGGAAAAGTTGAATCATACACTAGAGACTGTATATTATGAGTAGGGCTGGGCGATATAGTTAAAAACAGGGGCGGACTGGGATCATAATTCAGGCTGGGCATTAGATACCAAGCAGGCCAGGCCGATATGGGCCGACGCGCGTGAAATTTGGGCCGTTTGAAGCTCAATGTCGGTCGTTTGAAGCCCAATTTGGGCCGTTTGAAGCCTAATTTGGGCCAAGTCCAATTTTACAATGAGATGCACCCACTTTAACCCTGAAGTGTAATTATTACTTCAGACTAACTAATAAAGTAATACAACCACTAGTAAACCAGTAGGCGGCACCTGGCCTGCTGTTCAGTGAGTGGCCTGACTGCGGCACCAAAAAAAAAAAAAAAAAAAAAAAAAAATTTTTTTTTTTTTTTTTTTTGCTTTTGCGATTATCGATTCTTGAATAAAATATCGATCCAAAAAATCGTGACATTAAAAATCGCGATACTTAGGTGAATCGATTTTTTCTCCCACCCCTAATTTGTATGGCCTCAGGCATGTCAGAGATGTATTTGTATGGCTCAGGCATGTCAGAGATGTATTTGGGCCCAGAGCCACAGAGTGATTTGTAGACGAGCAGCAAGCACCCTGGCAGCGGCGTTCTGAATAAGTTGTTAAAGAGCTTTTTTTTTTTATAAAGCTCTGTCAACACACAGTAATCCAATTATACTGGGAATAAAGGCGTGGGTAAGCCTTAGGTCTTGTAAGGACATAATTCCTCTGACTTGCAATTACATTTTTTAGATGGTAGTAAGCTGATGAAGTTAGCAATTTGATGTGGCTATTGAAATTTTATTCTGGGACAAGGACGCTACCACAGGTCCACCCAACACTTGTCAACGACTTATTTCAATACAAGACTCGTGGCCAGAGCCTCTTTGGCGTATCCACCGCATGCAATCGGAAGGTTTGGCATATTCACATAATTACAAAT